>NC_136419.1:54380000-54755000 GCF_052625555.1 Lactuca saligna
TACCCGTAACCACATCTAGCACTGCATGAGGCTCATTGGCTGTTAGTTGGAAAGCTAAGCTCCTCAACAATGGTGTCTCCGCCTTACCCTAGTGGCCGACGGTAAGCATCAATTACATCGGAGCAGGTGTTACCACCACTCTCCCTGCTGTCATACTAAAAAAACCGGCCTTCTTGTGGCCCCTCTGATTAAAATGAAAGCAAGTCAGCACTAATTACTAGGTGGCGGTGGTGGCAGTATAATCCCTGCTGAAGTGATCAGTCTTACTGCACTTGAAGCAACAAGAATCACCCATGCTACAAGCTTCCTCGTGCATCCGGCCACACCGACTGCACTGACTGTGGTCCTACTGGCCCCTTGATCTCGAATCCTCTCCCTCATAGTCTCTAGACCAATATCCCGCTTGTGACCCCGAGCGATCAAATCATTCAATGTCTTGTAGAAATACATACTCATAAACACCCTAATCTTTTCCTTTATCATATCATGGTACCGAGATTTCTTCCTATCCTCTTCTACCACATTCTGCATGACAAACAAAGCCCTCTCATGGAATATGGTGATGATATCCTGAAACTCTCTCGCCAACTACTAACCTCAAGTATCTGCGCAAAATTAGCCTTAAATCAAGCTACAAAATCATCTAAACACAATGTATCAACTGCCTCACCTCCCAAGGCGTATTCTACAGCCTCCTACTAATCCCGAGCTTTTTCCTTTAGAAGATAGGATGGAAATATGACCTTCGATGCCTTTGGGCAAAAGATAGCCAGGAAGTTGTTTCCGATGTTTTCCAAACACCGTCAGCTTGCAGTGGGGTTCTTCATTTCAAAGAACGTAGGATCCCCATAGACACGAAACTCTCAGAATGTCATAGAGTGTGCACCCATCATATATATCACTTGAATGTGAGATATGCCCATACGTTCATCTAAAATCTCCATGATACCCTCCTTGGGTACGGATCTTGTGCTTCAAGTAGTTTGGGCCAACCACTACCTTCCACACCTATTCTTACTTTCCTCTAGAGGCATCCAAATTTCCCTAAGTAACCCACAACATTCTATATTCTGCTAATGCTAACATACTTCCTAGGTTCTTATAGGATTCCCTTCCCACTATTCTCCGCCATCAGCTAAAGAAGAAACCCTCCACCAATACCTGCAAACTGAAATACCTCACGAATATAATTACATGTCATAGATACTAGATAGCTCTTCGACTGCAAGGTTTCACACTATAATGGTTGGGGCATAAGGTTCTTAAATAGTGTCCAAACCCTAAAATTTAGGGTTTGCCTCGTGCTCAAGTATGCCCAACATACCATATGTATGCACAACGTACTAGGGGAAAGCCATATGTCCAAGGTTCGCCATGGTACACCCAACGTACCATGATTACACTCAGCGTACTACCCCAACTCACAAAATCAGTAAACACTTTATATTTTAGGAAATTTAGCTAAAAACCGAGCGTTACACATGAACCTTAGATGGAGACATCAGAAACTTTCCCCACATTAGAACTTCCAACCCATTACAGCAGTCAACATACCTTTCGATTTATGAAGCACCCTGAAGGCTGAATCCTTTCTCCATTAAAAACTGTGATTTCTTTCAATCTATCCTTGACCTCTTGTTAGACGATAAGTGTTGGGGCTTGTACTCCCTCTGCTACCCATGCAGGGCAGTCGGATTTGAAATCGGGAATGACATGCCTTTCACTCCACACTTGTAGCATGTAAATTTGTGGCAAGAAAACCCGTTGTTTCCACCACACTTTCTGCATATATCTTGACTTCCATTACCCAGGTTAGAAACCTTGAACTTTTCATCTATTGCTAAAAATGATGAATTATGAGCCCTCTTTCTTTTTCCATGTCGCGATCCCACATCAAGATCTCTTCCCTTAGTCACCTCAACAATTTCTCCCATAGTCTGAAAGGCTAAAGTTCGCTCCTTGAACTTGGCAATAAGCATGTCAATGATTTGACCTACAATACCAGGTAACTCTTCCAGTAATGTCTATGAAACCTTAGTGGTAATCCAGCCGTGAAACCCTGAGTCATCCACATAAGTCTTGGAGCAGTCTGTTTCCCAACCAATAATCAACATCTTAATAAACAAGAACATACTGCCATTCATAACCAAAATGTCACATTAATCCATCACACTTCACCGTCTATATAGAAATCCGCACAACAATCCTGTACTGGCTACTTAGAATCCTCATGACTTTCCTTGATTTAAGTACCAATCTTGTGCTTTCCGTAGTACAAGCGCAATAATACCTTCCACACTTATCCATGTTTTTCACAAGAATCATCATGAGTCTTATAAATAACCTCATCATAATGATACTCTAAAACACTACTAAACAGTTGGACGTGTGCACTACAACACTTCCTAGGCTTTCATAGGATACCCATCACTCCTTAGCATCACCTGCTAAAATACCCCTATTAATCCCACCCAAATACTTTATGAATACAATCACATGAAAAAAAATTAATTAATATTAGACTAAAAGAATCAACCCTACAACGGTTGGACTCAGACAAGAGCTACATAATAGGACCAAATCCTTCATTCTAAGATTATTTAACCTTTGCAGCATGTAACTTAACATATTCATTTAATAATTTTCTCACATCAATATGATTCATATAAAGCACAACCAAGAATCATTCGAGTAGTAGAACCCTACATGAAATAAGTCACCACAAAGATCAAGTTATCCTCACATATAGCTTCTGAAAACCCTTAGCCTACTCACTATCAGGCAAAAAAGGAATTTCTCCTAAGTAGGTTGTAACACAGTAAATTTTTAAAACAAAAATTTCATTTTAAAAAGAAACATAATTCTCAAAACATAGTTCACAATCTCCAAGATAACACTTTCTAAAAAACACATGTTTATAAATTGTTTAAAACACAATCCAGGATCCTCAAATGTAACTCCGCCTTATGTGTATAATCAAGTTGGTGCATTTCCGTGATCCTGAGAGGTACCTGAAACA
The DNA here is from genome assembly GCF_052625555.1 of Lactuca saligna. Classification (NCBI taxonomy): domain Eukaryota; kingdom Viridiplantae; phylum Streptophyta; class Magnoliopsida; order Asterales; family Asteraceae; genus Lactuca; species Lactuca saligna. The sequence goes on from NC_136419.1 coordinate 54,383,020, forward strand.
CATAACACATAACACGATAAACACAAAGCATAGTGAGTTCCCCAAAATACCACAGACATTTCATTAGCCTCTCATGGCTATAATGGAATATGACCATTCGGTCAATGTGTCTCAGTGAAACCCTCTGGTCGCACAACTCGGGTGGACCCTCTGGTCCCATAACTCGGTAAGCACATAATAATACATAGCGTAAATCACAAATACATAATGCAGGATATCACAATACTCAATGTAAGCACATAAGACCCTCTGGACACACATAGATTACCATTATAGGTAAGTATAGTGAGAAGACTCGCCTCATAAGCAAGTAATCAAATAACCTCGTACACGAATCTCGAACTAGCCTCCACCTAACACATAGGATAATTATCTCTAATAAATACGCTAAATAAACCAAAGGTTGTTCTCTCTCTCTCTCTCTAACTCTGGGGATGCGTAAAAGACCATTCTACTCCATCTGTGGTCTCCGTACTCCTTGTCTTGACCAAACCCTAAAGTGGACTGAAGTCAACACTCGTCAACATTCCATGTTGACCGAACTCACCGAGTACGTCTATGTGACTCGCCGATTCCCCTTGTTCCTTTAGAAATGTCTTGAACATCCATTTTAACTTGTCGAGTTATCTCATCAACTCACTGAGTTACCCATGTCCAGACTCATCGAGGAAAACCCTAGCTAACTTTTCGAGTTGGCTCATCAACTCGGCGAGTCCCTTAAGCCTCTTTTCTCATTCAGACATTTTAAGACTATTAGTCCCCAAATTATGGATCCAATTCAGTAAACAATGAAGTAATAATAATCAAAATAGAGTGTAGAAGGAGTAGAAGTAGTGGAAGTGAAATAACATCAAGCATGCACACATCTATAGCTCATGAATGTCAAGTACACCTTGAAAGTATACACACACATACGTCACTGTTTAGCAGCAAGTACAATCTGATACAAATCAGCTACTATAAATAGTATCCCTACCAGCACATGAGTGTGCAGCCATACACACGTGTGCGGCCGCACACACAGTGTGCGGCTGCACACATACAAGTTCAATTCAAAACACTGGTATACAACCACTAACACCCTGATTAGATCTATACAAATTTATGCCTAGCTCAAACCACATAATTATGGACCTTCAATCTCCCCCTTGGTTTGAGACTAGCATAGTCTTGAACTTCATTCGTTTGGCTTCTCGGCTGGCTTCTCATACAACTTTAGATCTGATCTTCCCATCGAGCCCATCCACATCCTTCCATTGATGATTGTAGCCACCATTGTCGTGAATTCTTTAGCAGCAACTTCCATGAAGTCTTTTCTACAAATGATCTGATGACAAGCCAGAGTCCGGATATCCCTCTCTCTGAACCGAAGAAGATCTTTGGCACTTATCAATCTTTGAACATGTTCTCGATCCTTGAATTTAATGGCAGTGGTTGCAGTTTCGTCATCATAGGCCCAAAATTCCATATTGTCAAGATATCCCTCATGGAAGTGTTCAGGGATAGGAATTTCCTTTTGCTGCTTAGTCGCAGGCCAAATTATGATCTTCATAGACTCGCCTTATTTAGGATCTAGAATTTCTGTGTCTTTTCGGTATAAGGCTCTTGCAGGCTTTATTGATGGAAAGTTTTCTTTTACTTGTTTATCAAGAAACCTTTTGAAGTTTGAGTCACTGGGATCTTCCGAGGGGTTATGGAATGGGGCCCTTGATAGTTCTACAAGATCCACTTTGGTCCATGAATTAAAATCATGGGTGCTCTTGTAATACTCAGGAATGCCTGAGTTTCTTTTCACAACCCACATATTCGTTGCAGGGTCAAAGGCCCACATTCGAATTCCCGATCTATCTCCGTACTCATCACCAATGTTTTTTCTTTAGACCAGTTACAGTCAGAACAGGGTCTTTCGCCTTGCGATTCTCATTTGAATTCTTCATAAACGGTAAACCTTCGCGTTTATTGGCTGTTATGGTTCTCTTACCCTGTTTGATTGTTATTCTGGCTCTGCTTCCCTCTGGTTCTTTTTCAAACCTGTTGATAATGGTGGTTGTTCTTGGAGCAGGTGGATTGACTGGAAAGTCTTCAAAGACAGACTGTGTGGGGGCTGTGGGAGGATCATCGACTCTATGTGGTTGTTGAAAGAGATCCTTGACTTTTTCACCAAAAGCATCATACAAAACGTTCTTGAGATTGAAATAATTGGCTGATACGGATCCAAGACTCGTTTGCAGATCTTTAATTTGTTTGGTCTTTTCTTCATCCTTCGCCCTGAGCTCAAAAATGTATGCAGTGAGTTGATTCATCTGAATTGAATTTTCGATGAGCTCTTGACAAAGAATCCCAATCTCCTCTTGAAGATCAGGTGAAGAAGATTTGTCATCACCTGTCCATCCCTCCTTAAAGGATATTCCTATCCCACGTGAGGAGGTTGGACTAGATTGTGTCCGGTGTTTTACCAATCTAATAGAAGCTTCATCTAATGAAGGTTGAGTGGGAGAATATTCTGGAATGGATGAGGATCCACCAGTCTCAAACATGGTACTCGGACCTTCATCCGATTATTTTGGAGGAGAGTGAACAGTGGTAGCAGTGATTGTTGAAAGAACTTGAGGTGCACTTCTTACAGCGGGTACCTCCAGACTTGTAAGTGATTGGCTTGTTTCCATGGAAGACTGAGAGGTTTCGGGCTGAGTTGAGTCAGGAACAATTGGAGCAGATGTCGAGATGGATGACACAAAGGGAGGAATCTCTGATGTCATATCTCCTTGGCTTGATGTGATCTCCAAGGGTTTGGAAGTAGAGAGCAAAATCTTGAGAGTGTTTCCTTCATCTCTAGTCTTGGTAGCTAAAGAAGCAACTTCATCGACTTTATTAGGACAGCTGCTGGGAATTCCAGGAAAAGGATCGAATTCTTCATCATCAAGATCAAATTCTATATTTGTCGGGATGTCATCAATAATCCCTGTAAAATCAATTTCCTTCAAGAACTCCACATCATCATAAAGATCATCATCATCATCTTGAGCATAATGTGTTTTATCTTCTTTCTGATGATCATGTTCCTCAGCCATAATGGTTGAAGGAGAATCATGGACCTCCTCAATCTTTGGCTCGGAGGTTGAATGAAAAATATCTTCAAATTCCATCGGGATGGACTACTCTTTAGATTCTTCTCTATCATTTTCTGCAAAAATTCCGAATTTTATGAATGGAAATTTTCCTTCAAACACAAATTTCCCGCCTCTCTTCTGCTTCATTAGTCCAAACGCACTTGGACCAATGGATTTGAAGTCGAAGGTTTCATTTCCTCTCTGCGACTCGGGGTGTGTTATATTCAGAATGATTTGCAAGAATCTTGGATACATCAAGAACTTGTCCCTCTTGCTCCTTTCAAGGTTTAGAATCATCTCATGCATTATGAACTTGGAGAAGTTGAACTCAAGTCCTGTTAGCCAGAGAGATATCATTTGCTCCAGATCTCCATGTGGAAGTACAACTCACAAACAATTGAGCCAGATACTTCCAACACGGAGGAAGGAACTTCTTGATGGTAGGGGGAAAGGTTCCCTCGTACCCCATGTGTTCTAAGACATCCTGAGTTTGATGAATGTCAATCTCCATAGTGTACTCAGATCTGTCATCTATTTGGAGAGACTCCCGAATGATGCTCTCTGTTACTTGAACTTTCTTATCTTCAATTGTTGTTTCAATGAACTTTTCACCTTGATCATTCTTCTTCACAACAACGCTTCTCCAGAAATCCTTAATCAAATTTTGGTAGATAGCAGGGCATGTAGTTAGAGCATGGACCAAGCAAGATTTCTTCAACCCATCCGCAATGAATTTCAAGTCATTATAAGCTGCAGGAGGGTCTTTGAGAAAGATGGCGGAGTTGTGAACTTTAGCAAATTCCATGTCTCCCATCTTAATCTGAAAATAAACGCACAAAATCATTAGGGCAAAACTATTAAAATTGGTGCAACCGCACATAGAAGTGCACACAACCGCATACATGCAAGTGTGCAGCTGCAGCCGCACACACCCAACCGTTCACATATCATACAACCGCACACACCCGTGTGCGGCCGTACATACCGTGTGTGGTCGCACTTGAAGACAAACATATTATATTTTGATTCAACAACAAACGATGGATGATTTTCACAAAAAAAATTAAAATATTGAGCCGTGTTCATGAGAATTACCAGATAATGGCTTCGATTTCAAGAAAAATAGTGGAATATTCAAGAATTTTGAGAGAAGGTAAAAAGGTGTGTGTGGTTGAGAGAAAACGTGTGTGGTAATAGTGTCGGTAACATTCTTACCGCACACACCATATATATATATATATATATATATATATATATATATATATATATATATATATATATATATATACACACACACACACACACACACAAAATATTTTCATTTCCTCCCCCTCACCTTTTTAGTAAATAAAACCGAGGCCCCCATACTCACCATTATTCAAAAACAAACCATTTTGAGGATTTAAGAGACTAAATTTATTATTCTTAAGGATTTAAAATTAAAAAAATAAAAGAAAACTTATTAATTAAGATAAAAATAAAAATAAAAATAGAGTAGACTAAAATAAAATTGGAAATACTATTAACGGCAAGGAATTAAAATTTAATTTTTACTCCTTTATCCGCTTGTCGGTACATTCTATCTTCACGTCTTTCTCTAGTCGATAGCCGATATTGTTGTCCACTTAAACACGAAAAATTGTGACAAAATTTGGACATACTATAAGTAACAAGACAAGATGATCCTGAGTTCCAAGATATTGTATCTGATCCTAAGTTCCTAGATACTGTATCTTAAGGACCATTCAGCTGACGGCGACCAGGGATATTGTTGTCCACCTAAATTGAGCATTGAGATCTATAGACAATCCTTGAGTGTTCAATTTTTAATTGTACTGGAACATGTTTCCCGCTTCCTGATATGCCCCAGTAATCAACAACTTCCAGAGTACTCCTTACATCGGATGAGCAGACCATCATTAGGAGAGAAGATAGATTCAGAGTATTATTACTTATAGTTTTAGAGGGATTGAGAAGTAGAAGGTTGCATATGCTGTGTACCAGGTCAGATTGTTGGTCACACAAATGAGACAACATATGGCTAACAGATAAGAGGAATTTCATATATAATATGCAGAGAAATAGAGTTGCATATGTTACAGTCCAGGTCGGATCTCTTCCAATCACGTAGAGGAGGTAACATATGACTAACAAACAGAAAGAAAGAAAATGATTTTCTAAAGACATAATTTATCGGAATTTACCAATCGCCCCATCAATACCGGAATTAAGGACAGAATCTGCACATTGAGGAAAAATTAAACCACGGTTCCAAATACGGGTTCATTTAATGTGACGAGTAGATTCTCATATATATCTCCCTGCTCAACCTATCCGAACGTCGTATTTTCAGGCTAAACAGATCTAACTAGATTAAGATTTGTCGAGTCTATGAATTCCTTAATTTCAACTTTGCCTAGTCATGTCCATTTAAAATCTTTCGTGCCTACCGACGCATCAAAGCAGAGCATAGACCCTTAACTTTGGGTACGTTACGCAGACTTAGATTGCATGTTATCACTTGTTGATATCATTTCCCTAAACATCTCCCTCAAGCACATTCCATAACCAGCATACTTTCTTTTTGTTTTTCTGATTTTCTAATGTTTTTGGATTTTCTAATTTTCTATGTTTTTTTTTTTCTATTTTCTAATTTTCTTTGTTTTTTTTTATTTTCTAATTTTATATGTTTTCATATTTTCTAATTCTCTCTCTCTCTCTCTCTCTCTCTCTCTCTCTCTCTCTCTCTCTCTCTCTCTCTCTCTCTCTCTCTTTATTTTGATTTTCTAATTTTCTATGTTTTTGGATTTTCTAATCCCCCCCCCCCTAAATTTGTGCATAAAAAATATAAAAATAAAAGGAAAAAAATGCGCAAATTTACCCTAAGTTAAACATAAAAAATTAATCCTCAAAACGGATCATTTTTAGAAAATTAACTAGCACATCGAATCGAGCTTTGTTAAACGCCTTGCTGAACAGATCTGCTTCATTATTATCAGAGCGTACCTGTTCTAGCCGAATGAGCGAATGCTCATAAAATTCTTTGATAAAATGAATCTTGATGTCGATGTGCTTAGCTTTTTAGTGCTGGACCGGGTTTTTGGCAATATGGATCGCAGCCTCATTATCACAGAAAATAGCGGTTTCTTGAAAATTCAAACCGTAGTCCAACAACTGATGTTGGCTCCAGATGACTTGAGAACATCAAGAAGACGCAGCGACGTACTCCGCTTCTGCTGTTGAGGTGGAAATGGTATGTTGCTTCTTACACTGCCATGAAACCAATCTATCGCCCAGAAATTGGCATCCTCCTGAAGTCGATTTTTTGTTACGCTCACACCGCCATAGTTGCTGTCTGCAAAAGCGTAAAGAGCAAATTATGGATTTTTCGGATTCCAAAGACCTAGTTTTGGGCACCCTTTGAGATATCGAAAAATCCGTTTAACAACAAGTAAATGAGAGAGTTTAGGATTAGTCTGATAGCGAGCACATTGACAGACCGCAAACATTACGTCTGGGCGACTGGCAGTCAGATACGTGAGTGATTCGATCATTGATCGATAATGCGTCTGATCTACGGATTCACCCTCAAGATCAGGGGTCAGTAGAGGTCTTTCTGCCATGGGTGTAAGAGCAGGTTTCGTGTCTCGGAACCCGAACTTCTCTAATACATCATCCACATGCTTTGCGTGATGAATAAGGATTCCGGTTGAAGATTGTTGGACCTGAAGCCCCAGAAACGTGGTCATTTTCCCAAGTGAACTCATCTCGTACCTCTTCTTCATCACTGCTTCGAATTCTTTGCAAAGTTGTTGGCTTGTCGATCCGAAAATAATGTCGTCCACATAAATTTGAACAAGAATTTGATCTGGACCGACATATTTGAGGAATAAGGTTTGATCAATGGTGCCTCGGGAATAGTCGTGATTGAGCAAATGCTGAGTCAGAGTAGCATACCAAGCTCTAGGAGCTTGATGCAGTCCATACAGAGCTTTGGGGGTGTGACATATGTACAATCAGTTTGGGGGTGTGACATATGTACAATCAGTCGGAGCAAGAAAGTATAACCCAAGTTAACACACTGTTATTTGATATGATGTTTATAACAGAACAACATGCTAGTGATATGGTAGGAGACTTTAGGAAATTGCATGATAGAATATCCTGATAGCCTAAGATTACTTCTTGTATGGAGTTGACATCATTACTGTAGTTGCTTAGTATATGCATCATAGTTGTACATAACTAAGATTTTATAGCTTGAGAATGTTTGGTTTAGCCTTATTTCCTATTCTATTTGATGAAGGGCTTAGGGTAGAATCAGGTATTCGAATTTCTATAGGGTTCGGTGTTATGTATGATTAGAATACGAGAGTGTTGTAAGGTTGGTGGAAGTTTTATGGATAAGTATATGTGTAAGCGGCCAGCCAGATGAAGAATGTTTAGCCACTCTCGAGAGAGTGAGGATAAGATGTATGTGTATCCTAGTTTTTATGTTTGTGTTGGGCTATTGTGACGATCCTTGACACAAATACGGGTAGGTGTGGAAGGTCTTTTGGGCCCGTACTACTGAAAGCACATGACCCATATGCATAGCAAGGAAGCCACAAACCCCAAAGGTTTAGCACCATCTCATGATTGTAGTAATGTGTATTGTGGCTTCTCTGATTTCTTGTAGTTTAATTTCAAAATTGTGGAGAAGAGAGGATCATGATCTAGGATGAGTGGCTAGGGTAGGCTAGATTTGAATAATGATCAAATCAGATTTCATCATTGCCACTGAGGTGGCTGCTGCTGTCTGGAGGTGTATTCCAGAGACATTTGGGTCTATCAAGACCGCAATGATTAAGTTGTTTGATAATCACTACATTACTCCTACTGAGGTCGTTGTTCTTGTAGCTACTGTAGTTATTGTTGTTGTAGGGATTCAAAGGGAGAGAGATTTTTATTACCGAGACTTTGATAATACAAAGCCCCCCAGAGTTTAATGGGGTCAATGACCTGATTATGGAAATGAGGTTGCTAACTTATGTAGAGGGATGTTTCTTCACATGTTCTTGCCCTGCTGACCAGAAGGTCAAGTGCAGCCTGAACCTTCTTAGGTTCTCAGGTTGGGAGCAAAGTACCCCGAGCAAAGAGCTTCTATTACTTGGGAGTAGTTCTCAGAGTTATTCCATGAGAGATACATTCCCTTGATGGAGAGGGATAGGTTGGTTTAGGAGTACTTGGATTTGAGACAAATTACCGAGACGGTGAAAGAGATCACAAAAATGTTTATGGAGAGGGCTCTTTTTTTGCACTTAGTTTGCTGTTTCAGAGTAGGCTCAGATAACCTGATACTTTAGCATGCTAAAGATGGATATTTGGCAGTTTGTGTCTTCCTAGCGTTATGGTTCCCTCGATGAGCTTTAGGATGCTATGAGGGGGCGGTAGATTGAGATAAAGAATCAGATGAAGGATTTTAGGTACACCCTTGTTCATTCATATCTTATGGTGAAGTGGTTCAAGCCGAATGATTCGAGACCTGGGGGACAGATATGTCACACTCATGGAATGTGCGGCAAGGTTCATGTGGTGCTTGCTAATCATCGGTTGGATGCCGTAAATGTTGTAATGAGGGGCACTTCATGAGGGATGGTCACTAGCCGACCCCGGTACCGAATGCTAAGATTTGTTATCATTCTGATCAGGTGGACTGTATGAAGGCCCAGTATCCATTGCTTGCGGCTAGGCCAATGATCACCGATTGAAGACAGGGTAGGGTGAAGCCCTCGAGGACTTGAGGTCTTGCTTTCCAGCTCACTACAGTGGAGTCCAGGGCGGCACCAAATGTCATTACTGGTATGTTCCTATTTATTATTATATCACTTATTTTATGGTATGCTTATGTTTATGATTCTTTTAGGTAACTTCTTAGCGAACTCTTTGCATGCTCTTATGCTTTTTGAGTTGGATGCAAGTCAATCTTTTGTATCCTGGTGTTTTAGTAGGGGATTTGATATGACTCTTGGAGAGTTGAAGTGTCCGTTGTGGGTTTCTTTCACCAACGAACACAATATATCTTATCGAGTGTTTACCAAGGTTGTATCTTGGAGATTTTTGGGGAACCTTTTCCGATTGATCAGATTCATATTGCCATGGGGGATGTGTGTGTGATAGTAGGAATGGATTGGTTTAGCAGGTTTGGTGCTTTGATTGACTGTGAAATTCAGCGAATGGTAGTTCGAACCCCAAGTGTAGGAGAACTGGTTATCTATAAAGAAGGTACCGGGATTGGATCGGCCTTTTCTTCTTCCGCCATGGCTCGACAATATCTGCAACTTAGGTGTATGGGTTATCTTGCATACATGGTTGACATCCGGGTGAAGATGGAGGTTTCGAGTTCGAATGTACCAACTGTTAGAGAGTTTGTTGATGTATTTCTAGAGGAGTTACCAAAATATGCCCCTTGACAGGTAGGTTGAGTTTAGGATCGATTTGATTCCTGGTGTAGACCCATTTGCTAAGGCGCGATACCAATTGGCACCACCGGAGATATAGGAGTTGTCCTCTCAACTTCAGGGACTGCTGGGCAAGAAATTTATTAGACCGAGAAGTTCACCGTGAGGACCTCCAATTTTATTCATCAAAAAGAAGTATTGGTCACACTGGTTGTGCATTGATTACCAGAAGTTAAAATAGTTGACGAAGAAGAACCGTTGCCCACTTTCGTGGGTTGATTACCTCTTTGATCAGTTGTTGGGTGCATCTTGATTCCCCAAGACCGATTTAAGGCTGGGGTATCATCAAATGAGGCTTAAAGAGGAGGGCTTGGAGAAGACTATGTTTTAGTCTGGTTATTGTTATTATGATTTCATGGTGTTGCCATTCAGGCTCACTTATGCGCCTACGAAATTCATGGATTCGATGAATCAGGTATGCAAGCCGATGCTCGATCCATCAGTCATTGTTTTCATTGATGATATCTTGGTGTATTTCAAGACCAAAGAGCATAATGAGGAGCACTTTCGAGAGCTTCTGAGGGAGTTTTGAGTCAAGAATGGTTGTATGCCAAATTTTCGAGGTGTAAGTTCTGGTTACGACAGGTCCAGTTCTTGGGGCATCTCGTCAACTAGAAAAGGATTTTGTTCAATCCGTCAAAGTTCGAGGTCATGATGCACTGGGAGGTTCCGAAGTCTCCCTCAAAGGTCATGAGATTATTTTGATTATTTGGGTATTATTGGAGATTTATTTAGACTTCTCCAAGTTTGTATTACCCCTCACACATCTGATGAGGAAGGGCATGGATTTCCACTGGGGGGCTAAGCAACAGACCGCGTTTGAAACTCTGAGACAAAAGTTGTGTGAGGCTCCATTATTGACATTCCCTAAGGGTGTTGAGGATTTCTTCGTGTATTGTGATGCATCTATTACTAGTTTGGGAGCGGTACTCATGAAGTGTGGGAGGGTTATTGTTTATGCTTCTTGACTGCTGAAGCCGCATGAGGGTCGTAATCCAACTCATGCTTTGGAGTTAGGGCGATGATGTTTTCCCTCAAGATTTGGAGACATTATCTGTATGGAGTTCGTTGTACCATATACAGGGACCAAAAGAGTTTGAGATATCTCATGGATCAGCCAAAGCTGAATATGAGGCAACATAGGTGCCTTGACGTGGTGAAGGGTTATGACTGCTAGATTTTGTATCACCCCGAAAAAGTGAATGTGTTCGCTCATGATCTAAGCAACATCTCACCTAGTTCTTTTATTGGGAATGTGTGTATGAGGATTTCAATTGATTATTTTCTTCTTGGTTAGATTATGGAGGCTCAAGCCGAGGGACTCAAGAAGGTGATTTGGAAATTAGAGAGACTCACGGGTGAGATTGACATATTTGCTATTGATAGTCATGGATTATTGACCCAATATGGATGGGTTTGGGTGGCAGACTTTGGTGGCATCAGGAATACTATGCTAGATGAGTTGCACAAGTGTAGTTTTTTGATACACGCTGGAGCCTCCAAGACGTGTTGGGATTTGCGACTCAGTTATTGGTGGTCGTGCATGAAGCAGGAGATAACATGGTATGTTGAGATGTGCTTAACCTGTCGGATGGTGAAGTTCACACACCAAAGGTCTCATGAAAAGTTTTAGCTATTGGAGCTTCCCATGTGGAAATGGGAACACATGACTACAGATTTCATCACCAAGTTACCTCGATCGACTAAGGGATTTGACGCGATATGGGTTATTGTGGACAGTCTGACAAAGAGCACCCACTTTCTAGCTATTCAAGAGAGTTCTTTGGCTAATAAATTAGCCGATTTGTACATGTACGAGATTGTTGCTCGACACAGTATTCCAGTCTCAATTGTATCTAATCATGATGTTCGGTTCACATCTTATTTTTAGCAGGAATTCCATGAGGAGTTGGGTATGCGGTTGCACCTTAGCACTGCTTATCATCCATAGACTAATGGTCAAAGTGAGTGGACCATTCAGTCGCTAGAGGACATGTTAAGAGCTTATTTCATAGATTTATGTGGGATTTAGGAATCCTGCCTTCTCTAGCTGAGTTTTCTTACAATAACAACTATCACTCCAATGTCGGTGCACTGCCTTTCGAGCTTCTTTGTGGGAGGTAATGTCTTACCCTGGTATGTTTGGGAGAGGTGGGTCATAGAATCAAGGGAAGGATTGAGGTAGTCCTTCAAACGACAGAGCTCATTCAATAGATTAGGCAGAGACTTTAGGTGTAACAACGCAAAATACGACCCAAAATTTTTTGTTTTAATATTACTAAAAATCACATCAACGAATGTCATAGATAATAAAAAACCATGGAATGAATAGCTCAAAAGTCATAGTAACTATGTCAAAAAAAATTGTATCAATCATATCAAAGTACCTGACAAAAAACACCCAGGATAAAACTGAAGCCGTGGTGTGTGCGATGCCATCAACCCGAGCTCTTCCATTTGCTTGCGGAAGTACCTGTAACCAAAACTGAAACTTTAAGCACAAAGCTTAGTGAGCTCCCCCAAACTACCACATACCATACAATAACAAATAAACAACTATTGGGCCTTGTGATGGGTTTTGAGCATTCTAACACTTCCTAAGTGTACATGCAACCCTAATAACCTTGGATCTATGTTTGTCTAATTATCATGCAAAGTTGAATTCCAAGGTTATATTCCTATCTAGCATACATGGGGAACAATTTTAACTTAAAGTATAGATAGAATAACTTACCTTGTTGTCGTTTGTGTTCCTTGAAACCTTGTGAGCCTAGCACCCCAAGTGTGATGCCTCAAATGCTTCACACAACACCAAATGCTCTTGGAAGAACTTATGAGAGAACACACACTTCTCAAAATCGGCCAAGCCCTCTTGTTTCTTAGTGTAGCCGATTTTAGGTGGAGAACATGTTTCTTATATAGTGTTGACACATCTAGGGTTACACCCTAATGTGTCATGACTCTTCATTTCCATGACCCATGGGTTTGTAACTCCCATGGAGCATCCTATGGGTGGAACCCAACTTGATAGTCCATGGAGCCTTTTAGCCCACTATACAAGATATGGATGATTTACATAATCAACCCATATATTTAATTAGTTATCTTTTGATCACATAATTAATTCTAAATTAATTCTTGATCAAACTAATCAAATAATATTATTAATATATTAGAACTTATAATATATTAATAATCTCCAAGTGTTATTTCTCTCATTTAGTCTATCCAATTGCATGATGCCATGCAACCTAAATGGACCATTCCGGGTCGGGTCAAGTACATACCAGAAATAGTTATGGACTTAGACACCTTATCCAACAGTCTCCCACTTGGATAAGTCTAATAACTATTACTACAAGTATGACTTCAGGAACCGATCAGCAATCGTAGCTCTTTACAAGGTTTCTCGGAACTGAGAAGATGATGGTACGCCATTTAAGATAAGTGATCATATAATCCTCTGTTCTAGATATCAGTCGGACAAATACACGGAACAATGTCTTACTTATTGTCCAACAGTTTGTTTCCCGATTTCCGATTTGTTTGACAAAGAACTTCATTGAACACATCAATTTAGTTCTGACCGGGCCCGGTACATAGGTCAAAACAAAATCATCGAGGGGCCCAGATATCAGCTTCTAATCCAAGAAGGAACAGATAAACTTCGACTCATATGTTTGTTCTACCACTCATTGAATTACACACAAGAGCACGATTTATAACATCGAGTTAACAATGCGTTTTTCGTACAATCAATGCATAACCAACTTGTAAGTAACAAATCATATCTCTAGGTTTGAAGACTTATACGATATTACCGTCTCACGATCACTCGAGATAGAATTCCATGAAGTGATTCCAGTGAGCGTGGGTTGAGTCCAATGCTCAGAACTTTTGAGCACTCATGATTGCTGTAGCCTTGTCCAAGACCTCTACAACCAAACATGACAGTCTTGATTCATATCTACTTCCGACATATGACCGACTGTGGAGGTTTGAATAATATGTTATACCAAACAAAAATTATTCTGGAAGTCAAAACATGCAAAAGAAATATAGTAAACGATCGACAAGAGATAGCAACACTTTACTCATAAATAAAACACTTTTATTCATCATCAGATGTCAATTACACTTTACAAATTTCGAGGTTATCTAACTACTAAATCTAATATCATCCTTCAGCCCTATGCTCCGAGCATGCTGGAGATGCTTAACCCGAGTCAGTCCCTTCGTGAGGGGATATGCCGGATTCTCATCTGATGATACCCTCTTTGCCACGAGGAGTCCTTCTTCGATCCGATGTCTGATGAAATGGTATTTTCTGTCGATGTGTCTGGATCTCCCGTGATCCCTTGGTTCCTTGGCTAAGGCAACAGCACTTTCACTATCACAGAAAATTTCCATTGGCTCTTTAATAGCTGGTACAACTCCAAGGTCTCCAATGAAGTTCCTCAGCCATAACGCCTCCTTTGCCGCCTCGCTAGCTGCAATATACTCTGATTCACAAGTAGAATCTGCCACTGTCTCTTGCTTGGAACTCTTCCAAGAAATTGCTCCTCCATTTAGGGTAAAGACCCAGCTCGACTGAGAGCGAAAGTTATCCCTATCAGTCAGGAAGCTAGCATCACTATACCCTACAACTCTCAAGTCATCACTCCCACCAAGGGTAAGGACCCAGTCCTTAGTCCTTCGTAGGTACTTGAGAATATTCTTTACCTCAGTCCAGTGTGCCTTGCCAGGGTTCCCCTGAAACCTGCTAACCATGCTCAGGGCAAAAGCTACATCAGGTCGAGTACACGTCATAGCATACATGATCGATCCTACAGCCGAAGCATAAGGTACTCGACTCATTTGTGTTATCTCAGCCTCAGTGCTAGGGCTTTGTGTCTTACTCAGTTTGGCGTTACTCTGGATGGGCAACTCTCCTTTCTTGGAGTCTTGCATGCTGAATCTCTTCAACACCTTATCCAAGTAGGTACTTTGACTAAGTCCAATTAGTCTTTTACTCCGATCTCTCAAGATCCTTATCCCTAAAATATAGGCAGCTTCACCAAGGTCCTTCATAGCGAAACACTTTCCAAGCCAGGACTTTACTTCCTGCAGGGTTGGAATGTCGTTTCCTATGAGTAGTATGTCATCCACATACAATACCAAAAAGCTAACTATACTCCCACTAGCCTTGACATACACACAAGATTCATCTTCACTCCTAGAAAAGCCAAATTCCTTGACCTTTTCATCAAAGAAAATATTCCATCTGCGAGGTGCTTGCTTTAATCCATAAATGGACTTCTCAAGCTTACACACTCTATTAGGGTACTCGTTGCTGACAAAACCCTCTGGCTGACTCATGTAAACATCTTCAGCCAACTTTCCATTAAGGAAAGCGGTTTTGACATCCATTTGCCAAATTTCATAGTCATGAAATGCGGCTATGGCTAACAGAACCCGAATAGACTTAATCTTGGCTACCGTAGAAAAGGTCTCATCATAATCCACTCCAGGAATTTGAGAGAAGCCTTTTGCAACCAGTCTAGCCTTATAAGTGTGTACTTTACCATCCATGTCGGTCTTCTTCTTGAAGACCCATTTGCACCCTACAGTCTTTCGACCTGGTACATTCTCAACCAAGTTCCAAACTTGATTGTCATACATGGATTGTATCTCGCTATCCATAGCCTCTTTCCATTTAGCAGACTCGGGGCCTGCCATGGCTTCCTCGTAGCCGTTAGGGTCATCTTGACTTACTAGTGTCCCATCACTAATAAGTGTCTCACCTTCTGCAGTAATATGGAATCCATAGTAATGCTCAGGTGCACTCCTAACTCTCGTGGAACGCCTTAGAGGTACAGATTCGTCAATTGGCTCAACAGGAGTTTCCTCCTCAAGTTGAGGGCTAGATTTTGAAGTTCCATCACCACTTGACTGTTGAATTTCTTCAAGATCAATTTGCCTCCCACTGTCTCCTTGGCTTATAAACTCTCTTTCTCGAAAGACTCCTCTTCTTGCTACAAAGACCACATTATCACTAGGTCTGTAGAAGAGGTAACCAAAGGATTGCTGTGGGTAGCCGATGAAAATACACCTCTCGCTTCGGGGTTCGAGCTTATCATGAGTCTCGCGTCTCACGAAAGCCTCGCAACCCCAAATCTTGATGTGGTCTAGTTTAGGTACTTTACCAGTCCACATCTCGTGAGGAGTTTTGGCAACTTTCTTTGTAGGGACTAGATTAAGGATATGGGCGGCAGTCTCTAAGGCATACCCCCAGAATGAGATTGGTAGCGAAGCTCGACTCATCATGGAACGAACCATGTCCAACAAGGTTCGATTACGTCTCTCAGCCACACCATTCAACTGTGGTGTCCTGGGAGGTGTCAATTGTGAGACAATCCCACATTCCCTTAGATAGTCTAGGAACTCTGAACTAAGATACTCACCACCCCGATCGGATCGAAGCATCTTAATGTTCCTGCCCAATTGATTCTCGACTTCCTGTTTAAATTCCTTAAACTTCTCGAAAGTCTCTGACTTATGCTTGATTAAGTAGACATATCCATATCTATTATAATCATCAGTAAAAGTCAAATAATAATGATTAGCATCCCTTGTGTCATGTTTGAATGGCCCACACACATCCGTGTGTATAAGATCCAACAAACCTTCACCCCTTTCACACGAGCCTGTGAAGGGTGACTTTTTCATTTTTCCAAGTAAGTATGATTCGCAACTATCATCTGACTTTAGGTCAAATGACTCCAAGACTCCATCCTTTTGGAGTTGGCCTATGCATTTCTTGCTTATATGTCCAAGACGACAATGCCATAATGATGCTTTATCCAAGTTATTATTATTAGTAGAATCAATACACAAAACATTATTTCCTAAGTTATCTACAACAGACACAGCTTCATACACACCATCACAAGGTAATGCTTTAAAATAAAGAACATTATTAAAGAAAGCATCAATAGAACCAACTTCATTATTAAACGAAAAGGTAAACCCTTGTTTGTACAAAGCATGAAAGGAAATAATATTTCTTGCCATTCCTGGCGAGTAACAACACTTATTCAAATCTAAACTAAACCCACTACTTAGCGATAAAGTATAAACTCTAATCTTGGTGACAGGTGAAGCTTTCCTATTCCCCATGATCAAGTTTATTCTTCCTTGCTCCACATTCTCACTTCTTCTTAGTCCCTGCAAGTCACAACAAATATGAATACCACAACCGGTATCAAGGACCCAAGATTTAGAATGGGTTGAGTTATTAGAAATGATAGTGTAAATACCTGCACGGTTGGGTTTGACTTTCCCATCCTTCACATCCTACTGGTACTTTGGGCAGTTCCGCTTCCAATGAGCTTTTTCATGGCAATAGAAGCATTCAGCCTCTTTTGGGTCAGAAGAAGGAGTAATGAAACCTTTCTTGGTTCCACTTGAAGAAGAGCCATCAAGGGTCCGAGCCTTGGTACCCTTCTAAGATCTCTTTCTCTTCCTCCCTCGACTTTTCCCGATTGCCAAAACCGGAGTTGAGTTTGGAGTAGGAGTGATAGCAACCGACTTCCCCTTAAGACCTGTTTCTGTGGTCTTGAGAAGTCCCTGAAGTTTGCTGAGGGTGACCTCTTCCTTGTTCATGTGATATGTCATGCGGAATTGATCATAGCACGATGGTAAGGAGTGCAAAATGATATCTATTGCAAGCTCCTCAGGGAAGTTCACATTAAGCTTCAGCAAACGATCCACATACCTTTGCATTTTCTGCATGTGGATCGTGACGGAATCTCCGTCCTTCATCATGGTTGTTATCATGGAGCAGATGATTTCGTACCTCTCTTGTCGTGCACTTTGATGGTATCTTTCCATCAAATCTTGGTGCATTTCATAAGGGTAGAAATCCTCATAGGACTTTTGGAGTTCTGCTGTCATTGTGGCCAACATGATGCAAGCCACATTGGTTGCATCTCTTTCATGAGTATGAAAGTCAGTGATCTCCTGGGGAGTTGCAGTGGACTCATCAATTTCCTTAAGCTCCTTGTCAAGGACATATTCTTTGTCCTCGTAGCGGGTAATCATCCTGATGTTTCTGATCCATTCATTGAAGTTGGATCCATCAAAGGTGACTTTCCCACACAGACTCATAAGAGTAAAGGAGCCATTAGGATTCGATCCAGAAGGATTATTTGAAGACATCTGAAAGAGGAGAACAAGTTTAGTATAGATTTAAGAGAGTCCTTAATAAAACACCCAAATGTAATATTAAGGCTAGGATCCAATCACAACATAATATAACTTAGAAGAGGTATGCCGTAATTTAAGCTATACTATATTTGAAAGGTAGGTGAATGACGATTCACCAATTTCCACCACGAAAACCGAAATATTAGATATTAGGTTTTATTGGATTTTTAGAAATTCCTAGATTCTTTGAGATTCAATGAACTTTTCAAAGGCATGTTTCAATCTCGAGAGTGCCCTCCAAGTTTTGTGACTGGGATACCGAGGATCACAAAACGAGGTGTGAAGTAACCATGCAAATCACTTGGTACCCTTAAAGTTTATCACTCAATTGATGTGCCGGTAAACCACACAAGCTCCACCGATACTATAATAAACCTTAAGTCACCCTTTACCTACCTTGTTAAGTCCAAGTTAGTGTGTCGGTTAACCACACACGCTCCACCAACGACTTAGACAAAGTGTAAAGTGTAATTTCATGGATTAGCACCTTATTCACATTTTCCTAAAGTAACTAAGATTGGGAATTTAATAAAACATTTTAGTTACTTTATAATATTCATCATACTTTGAATGAGAGTTTATAAGTCCTTGTCTTACCCGTTCGGCTAACGACCCTCCACCAGTCAAGCAAGCGGTGGGTGAGAGTAGACACCCATTAAGTCACCATTTTATAGGCAACAACCTTATACCCACCTTATAGACCGGCTTCGTGAATGAGGCGTACTAGCGGTAAGACGACTTTATTCTTATACATATATATATAATTATTAAATCATCATAATATAAGTATAAGGGTTGAATTTTAACTTTTAAAATTGTAGGGGTTGGAACTTAAAGTTTTAACTTAACTTTTCTTGTTCCAAAACTTGAGGGCAAGTTTTGTAACTTTCAAAACTTTTCATTTCTTGTAACTTATGAGTTTAATAGAGTAATAAAATGAAGACTCTTCATTTTTCTAACTCTTGTGTTTGTTTTAATGGTTTTAATTCAAGTGTGACTCTTGGTTTTCCATAACTTGAGGACAAGTTATGGACTCCATTAAAACACATTATGATCAAGAATTAATCTACCACATAGGTTACAAATAATTCCTATGATCATCTAAAACATCATAAGAACAAGAACATGAATATGAACACAATCAAAAATTACATTTAAAACTTTGTAATTTTGATAACTAGTTGTTGTAAATGAATTAGCAAAGACATTACACCACCAAAAACAAGTTTTCAATTACCAAAACAGTTTAGGGTAATGTTTCTAATTCATTCCCAGCAACTAAATCGAAATTCTACAATCAGTCGACCCTACTCGCCGAGTGCATGAACTCACTCGCCAAGTTGGTTGAAGATACTCATGAACTCGACGAGTCCCCCTATAGACTCGACGAGTCCATTCGCAGACAGCAAGATTTTCGATTCTTTTTCAACTTTTAAGCACAAATAAGAGCAAACAAGCCTAGGCTCTGACACCACTGATGGGTTTTGAGCATTCTAACACTTCCTAAGTGTACATGCAACCCTAATAACCTTGGATCTATGTTTGTCTAATTATCATGCAAAGTTGAATTCCAAGGTTATATTCCTATCTAGCATACATGGGGAACAATTTTAACTTAAAGTATAGATAGAATAACTTACCTTGTTGTCGTTTGTGTTCCTTGAAACCTTGTGAGCCTAGCACCCCAAGTGTGATGCCTCAAATGCTTCACACAACACCAAATGCTCTTGGAAGAACTTATGAGAGAACACACACTTCTCAAAATCGGCCAAGCCCTCTTGTTTCTTAGTGTAGCTGATTTTAGGTGGAGAACATGTTTCTTATATAGTGTTGACACATCTAGGGTTACACCCTAATGTGTCATGACTCTTCATTTCCATGACCCATGGGTTTGTAACTCCCATGGAGCATCCATGGAGCATCCTATGGGTGGAACCCAACTTGATAGTCCATGGAGCCTTTTAGCCCACTATACAAGATATGGATGATTTACATAATCAACCCATATATTTAATTAGTTATCTTTTGATCACATAATTAATTCTAAATTAATTCTTGATCAAACTAATCAAATAATATTATTAATATATTAGAACTTATAATATATTAATAATCTCCAAGTGTTATTTCTCTCATTTAGTCTATCCAATTGCATGATGCCATGCAACCCAAATGGACCATGCCGGGTCGGGTCAAGTACATACCAGAAATAGTTATGGACTTAGACACCTTATCCAACACCTTGCTCACTGCATTAGACCGAAGTCTGGAAACTGCATCAGATCGAAGTCCGAAAACTGCATCGGACCGAAGTCTGAAACTAACTAGGGCCTTGCACTCTGCATCGGACCGAAGTCCGGAACTGACCAGGGTCGTGCCCTCTGCATCGGACCGAATTTCGGAACTGACTGGGACCTTGTCTCCTGCATCATACCGAAGTCCGGAAACTGACTGAACATAGCATAGCATAAACATATCAACTAGCATGAACACATATACAACATACTGCATCAGATTAGAGTTCAGAACACATACATAAAATAGGATTGAATAACAAAGACATCAAGCACTCTAAATACTGCATCGGACTACAGTTCGGAACTGCTACTAACTATATGGGTCGACATTGTGGCCGTAGACCCGTTCCTACTGGAAGGAAAACTCACCTCGTGACGCTGGCTGCTGAAATGCTAAATCTGAAACTGTCTGACTGCCGCTCTGAAATTCCTTGGCTACAAATCCCATAAATACAAAATCAAATACTGATAACAAACCTCGGGGTAAAATAACCATTTTACCCCTGCGATGGTGTGGGTCACAAACATTGCCCAAACCCTTAACTCCTTCTAAGTCCTCCAATGTCCCACTAAAGGCCCAGTAATGGCACCCATTTTCTACATTAGGCCCACATCTCTTTATCGGGCCTTACTCTAGGCCCAACATCTAAACAAGGCCCATATTCAAACACTTCTGATGACTCCTAAGGCCCCAAAGATTTTAACTCCAAAACACAGTACACACCGAGGCCCAAAAGCTCGAAGCCCAAACTGATCGCATACGCGGGGCGTACCCCAAGGTACGCTGGGCGTACTGGCTGCTGGCATGTAAGCCGTGCGTACCTCCTTGTACGCCCAACGTACAGCCCAGTTAAGTTGCATTCTTATTAAGTGCTTAATCCTTTGATTTAGAAGCTACAAATTTATATAAATGTCTTATTCTCTGTCCTAAGCCATAAATTTGCTTACTTGATGGCTTGGGTAACTCATAAAGGCTCAAACTTCAAAAATCAATATCCTAAATCCAAAGAAATGACTAGATCTCTTGCATCGCCTCATGCAAACCTCCAAGATCGAAATTTTATTGCTAATGGGGTTCTCTGAGCCCAAAGGATGGCAATCCCAACCTTAAAAATGAAACTCCATGATCAAGGTCCAACCTTTGGACCTAAAAAGATCCAAAAGTTCAATAACTCTAGATCCAGCATATGAGGAAGAAATTTCAGTACTTTATACCTTATTTTGGTGATAAAGAGTGAGACTAGATTGGATCCCTGAGCTCAAGCTTCTTCTCCAACCTTTGCTTTCCTTCTTCACAACTTCCTTCTCACTAAAACCCTTACAAGGAGCAAAATCACACAAAATAGAAGGTAAGGACATATTAGGGTTTCTTTAGTGTGGGGGGGGGGGGGTGAGGAGGCTGGTAAGAATCCAGAGGGAGGCTATCATGGGGTTTATATATGTCTTAAACCCTTAAATTAGGGTTTTCTTATATGCTCACTTACGCTGCGCGTACCTAGTGGTACACTGCGTGTAAGTGTGTGTGTCCTCGCTTCCATCATAGACCATTACGCGTCGTGTACGTCCAGGATATGCCTAGCGTATGACTTATGGGTTGCCCAATACTTGGCCCAAATGCATATGCCCAAAACAATATCCTTTTCCTTCCATAGTAAGCCCAACAATAATTTAAGAAAAAATTAAATAATTAATACCTCGAGAGATGAGCGTTACATCAGGTAGCTCAGATTCGGAAGTAGAGTTATTCTGAAAAGCATCAATCCGAGTTGGAGCTCCAAGTTAGGGACCTAGTCTTGCTGAAAGTATCACCCTCGAAGGGTGAAATACGCTTCTGGAAGAGGGGCAAGTTGGGGTACCGTTATATTGGACCATTTAGGGTGATAGTCAGGTTTGGCAGGGTAACATATATATGGGATTGCCTAGGTATCTCAGCTAGATCCACAACACCTTTATGTTTTGTAGCTTCCGAAGTGTGTGGCTGACGATTTATGAGGAAAAATATGAGAATATGAAGTTGTGACTTCATGAAAATGGCCAAGATGAGTTTGAGTCACTTAGACGATATTAGATGAGTTAGTTCAATATAGAGAATGCTTAAAAGGATGTATTTTTTTGTTAAAAGGGTAAAATGGTTATTTTATGTTTTTTGGACCAACTTTGTGACTACATAGATTAAAAACCATATTAATTTAGTAAGCAATGACTTAACGTAATTGTAAAGTATGGTCACTCCATCGCATGGATATAAAGACCATGGAAAACAGGTTTAAGATGATGAAGATATGAAGGTTAAAGAAACATGTCCCAAGGTTTGAATAAGATCAACCTTCAAGGCTGCGATCATATAAACACCGTGGTGTGGTGAGGAACTCACTACGACGTTGTGAGGGTAGATAAAGGTTCATACAAAGTTCTTCTTCATAAGATAAAGGCAACATACTTTGCAGCACAACGTGGTGAATGGGCAATATGGTGTGGTGGCCAAAGTATGTTGTTAGTGGACAAAGTACCTCATGATGCGGTAAGTAGATTGTCATGGCGCAGTGGCATACGTTACTGCCATTTACCATATTTAACTGGTCATGATAGCGTGGTAAAGAGCCCATCGCGTCACAGTGTGTATATGTTGAATCTTAGAGTACAAAGTGAATGGCCTGATTTAATGATATGAAAATGGATTAAGAATATCCATGTAAGAACATGTATCAGAGCATGTATGTATATTAAGAGTATCTATGAGGTCTACGTTAGATAAATGTATCACATGTATGTATTCCTAGAGTATGTAAGATTAGATAAAAAAGGTATTTGCTAAATACCTAAGAGATAGAAGAAATAGTTAGACTATGATTATTTGTAGTATAATCATAAGAGTAATTATGTATGTCTAGACATTAAATGTATTATGTAAGAATACCTATATGCACTAGATAGATGTAACATCCCAAAAATTGAGGGTAAAATTTTCATTTTTAATATATAAAGATTCAACATCCATTTGCATTCATCTAACATTAAGGTATTTCAAATTAAAACAATTATCAGAGTAATTCCCAAAATCATAAGTTGCGGAAAAACATAGGTGTGTGCGTTGCGATCAACCTAGGCCCTTCCCTTTCGAACAGGAAGTACCTGAAACCATAAACCACAAACTGTAAGCACAAAGCTTAGTAAGTTCCCCAAAATACCACATACCATACACATCAAACAAGTCATAAAATCACATTCGTATCATCGAGCCACACTTATCATACATATATCACAATCAATAATGGTGCTATTTGACATCCATTGTCTTGCCATTATGCCACGAGCCGCTTCGTGGTCATCCTTGCCAAGCCGAGGGCCAAAACCCTAGGTCCTACAGACAAGTGCAAGGAGCCACCTCCTGATCTTGCATGCAAGCATCACAACACAAAGACAACTACCATACAATCTACCGCAACTTAACTAATAATTTCCAGAGCTCAGACTCTGGTCTTGCATACAGAATGCCAGGAAGCCGCCTCCTGGTCTTTCAAAAAACTATCAATGGATTACCCCCCCCCCCCCCCCCGGGTCTTCCTACAACATAATCAAATAGGCTGACATTGCTGTCTTCAACCCATAGAACAGTGAGAAGACTCACCTAGAATGCAGAAGCTCACTCAAGAGATCCCTAGTTGTTGCCCTGACGACACTTCAGAACTACCAGATCAAAATAACACACAATTAGCAATTGGGTTCCATTCCAAGGCCCACCGACCCAATATGAACATTTCATCACCTAATTCAATACTATTTTGTTCCATTATTATTATTATTATTATTATTATTATTATTATTATGATTTTCCTTTTTATTAATTAATGATAAAAAGAAAAATTAAGTAATATGTTAAATTATTATATTCATAATATATACAAAGATAATAATATAGAATAATTAAATATTAACACTAACAATTATAATTAATAATACCTAGAAAAGGCCCATCCCCGCTTTGCTAGAGGCGCATACATTGCTTACAAAATTACAATGACTGTTTTTGAAAAAAAAAAAAAAAATCACACAGACCATTTTCGTAATTATTTTTTACATAGAGATAAAAGCTCACTTTTTATAATTTGTTATTAGAAAGGGGAATTTATTTTTATTTTTTTTAACATATACACCATTCCTATAAATATAATTACGCACAAAGATCTATTATGTAAATTAGAATGAACGTTTGTATAATTTATTTTCTACGTGGAGACCAACATATGAAACCTACAGACTACAAAGATACGAAAGTCAAGAGATGAAAATATCGGTGTTCAAAATTAAGGGGAGGGTAAAAATGATATTTTACAAAGTAGGAATAGAAATTAACATTCGACAAAATAAATGGTAGAAAGTGCAAGCGTATGAAAGGTTAGCGATCAAATATGATAATAAGAAACTTTTGTAGCTAAGTTTAAAATAGAAACTTCATAACTAAATTTTTAGATTATTTATGACCAAAGTCTAACAAGACAAAATTTAAAGATAAGAATATAAAACTCTAAAACTATATATTGTGACTTAAATTTAAAATAAAACTTTAGTGACCAAAGTTTAAAAACATAAAATTTTACTATTCATATCAACTTTTGTTTTAAAATCATTGTGGTCTATGTTTTAAAAATAACAAAATTTTAGAGAAAATTATAAAACTCTAGAACTATTTTTTAATATATAATTTGGAAAGTCAAAATTCAAAGCAATGTCGATTTTGTGAAATAGTCCTGTTTCCAGCGGGGCAAAAAATGCAACATTTGTAAAATATTATGGCCAAAATATGAACCTAATATTATTTGTGGTCAAAATTTAAAATTACGAAAATTTTAGGGAAAAATATAAAATTCTAGAAGTATGTTTTAATATATAATTTGGAATGTCAAAGGAATCTCAAAATTTAAAGCAATGTGGATTTTATAAAACTCATGTTTGTGGCCAAAATACGAACCACATAAAAATTTCATATTCCTTAAACCTCTTTTATATATATATATATATAATTTTAAACCAAACCAAACTAGTAAACATTGATAAGAACTTTAATTATAACTTTTGGTGTATCTCATTCTTTACAATGGATGAGTATTTATACTTCAAATTTTACTAATATATAATTGTAACTAGTTAGAAATGTTAACAAATTTACTATGCATCAATTATTATGTCATCCACTAATTATTTACATAACCACCAATTATTTACAGCACTCCCCCTTGGATGACATCATTTTAGCATTCAACTTTAATGTACTGCCTCATTAAAAAACTTAGTAAAGAAAACCCAGTGGGAAAAAAATTTAGCAAAGGGAAAAAGAGTGTAGTGTATAGTTGACTCCCCCTTATTTAGACATCGGTCACATTATATTCTATGCACATATCGCATTCCGATGCCATGGACATGTTTCCTGAATACTACAGTAGGAAGTGCCTTCATAAAAAGGTCTGTTACATTGTTACTGGTTTGAACATATTTGATTTCAACTTGATGGTTCTTTATAAGCTCTTGAGTGTACTCAAAAAACTTTGGAGGTATACTTATTTTTTCCTATCGCTTTTGATATATCCCTTTTTCATTTGAGTGACACATGCTGAGTTATCTTCATAAATTAAAGTTGGACATATATCCTTTTCAATTCCACATGAAGTTAACACTAGTTGTGTCATCGATCTTAACCATGTACATTCTCTACTAGCTTCATTTAGTTACTTCAACATGATTTGAGGATGTGGCAACAATCATTTGCTTTTCAGAACACTTGGAAATTGAAGTACCTCCATTCATGAATACGTATCCAGTTTGAGATCTAGCTTTATGAGGATCAGAAAAATAACATGCATCTACATAACCAATCAAGCATTGTTTTGAATTGTTAGGGTAAAATAACCCTAAATCACTAGTTCCTCGAAGGTATCGATAATTATGTTTGATTCCATTCCAATATCTTTTTATTGGGGCTGAAATAAATCTTGCTAGCAAGTTTACAGCGAAAGAAATGTCAGGTCTAGTACAATTGGTAAGATGCATAAGAGCTTCAATTGCATTTAATATGGTACTTCTGAACCAAGGATTTTTCATTTTCTTCGCATGGACGAAATAGATCATTGTCAATATTTAATGATCTAACAACCATTGGAGTGCTTAAAGGATTTGCATTGTCCATATTGAAATGTTTCAAGACTCTTTTTATGTAATTTGATTGATGCACAAGTATTCCGTTAGGCATATGCTCATTCTGTAAACCAAGACAATATTTGGTTTTTCCAAGATCTTTCATTTCAAATTCTTTCTTTAAAAGTTCAATCACTTCAAGGATTTCTTTATTCGTTCCAATGATGTTCACATCATCAACATAGATTGTTATGAGCACATATCCAGATGTTGTTTTCTTAATAAATACACATGGATAAATAATGTTATTTTTATAACCTTTACTTGTCAAATAATTGCTTAAACGATTGTACCACATGCACCCAAATTTCTTTAAACCATACACAGATCTTTGTAATTTTATATAATACATTTCTTTGGGTTTTGCACTTAACACTTCAGGCATTTTAAATCCTTTAGGGATTTTCATATAAATATCACTATCAAGTGATCTATACAAGTAAGTTGTAACAACATCCATAAGACGCATCTCTAAATTTTTAGATACTGCTAAGCTGATTAAATATCTGAAAGCGATTGCATCCATTACCGGTGAATAAGTTTCTTCATAATCAATTCCAGGTCTTTGAGAGAAACCTTGATCAACAAGTCTGGCCTTGTATCTTACAATTTCGTCTTTCTCATTTCTTTTTCGTACGAAAATCCATCTATATCCTAATGGTTTCACAACTTCAGGTGTGAGGATAATGTTCCCAAAAACCTTTCTCTTGTTAAGAGAATTTAATTCAACTTGCATAGCTTCCTTTCATTTAGCCCAATGATTTCTTCTTTGACATTCAATGACAGATTGTTGTTCGGGAACATCATTCATAATATCACATGAAACTGAATAAGAAAATATTGCACCTATATTGTTAGTTTCATTTTGGTCACATATTGTATTTGTCCGACCATAATTTTGTGCGTCATCCTCCTTTCCTAGGGGAATTTGAATAATTCGTGTTTCTCCAGGAACACTTTCCTCATGATCTAGTACATTTTTTGCTCCTCTTCTTTTTCGTGGGTTCTTATCCGTAGAACCAAATGGCCTTCCACACTTCGGGCGTGTTTCAGACTCTTGAGTGACTTTATCATCAGATTGTCCATGTGGAATGTCAATTCGCGCTGGAACATTGACAGCTGGTATATATGATTTAGTCACCCTTTTTGTGTCAATAAATGCATCAGGTAATTGATTTGCCATTTCTTCGAAATGCATTATCTTTTGATATTCCATGTCACATTGATTTGTGCGAGGGTCAAGATATGATAAAAAAAGGCTCATTCCATGACACATCCTTTTCCAGAATCTTCTTTTCTTCACCTAATGATGGGAAATTTTCCTCATCAAATTGATAATTTGCTAAGCGTGCTGTGAAAATATCACCTATTAATGGTTCAAGATATCTTATAATAGAAACTGACTCATAACGAACATATATTCCTAACCTTCTTTGAGGACCCAGTTTTGTCTGTTGAAGTGTGAAATAGGGACATATACTGCACACCCAAAATTCTCAAATGAGATATATTTGGCTCTTGACCGAAAGCAAGTTGTAGTGGAGAATATAAATGATATGAACTTGTTCTCTTGCGTATCAATGAACCAACATGTAAGATTGCATGGCCCCAAACAGAAACAGGAAGTTTGGTCCTCATTATCAAAGGTCTAGCTAATAACTGGAGACGTTTAATCAGTAACTCAGCTAAACCATTTTGTGTATGTACATGAATAACTAGATGCTCAACAACAATTCCTATAGACATACAATAGTCATTAAATGCTTATGAAGTAAATTACCCAGCATTATCAAGTCTCACTCTTTTAATAGTATAATCAGGGAAATGTACCCTTAATTTAATAATTTGGGCAAGAAACTTTGCAAATGTCATATTACGAGTTGATAATAGGCAAACATGAGACCATTTGTTGGATACATCTATTAAGACCATAAAGTATCTAAATGGTCCAGATGGAGGGTGAATCGGCCTACATATATCACCTTGAATTCTTTCTAGAAATCTAGGTGATTCCCTTTCAACTTTCATTAGAGAGTGTTTTTATAATTAACTTTCCAAGGAAACAAGATGTACATGGTTTTATTCTATTGGATTGAGGGAACTTTTGGTCCTTCAATGGATGTCGATGTGTATTCTCAATTATCCTTCGCATCATTGTTAATCCAGGGTGGCCCAACCTATCATGCCATAAACTGAATGTCCCAGGATCACAATGTTTTCCTTTGATTACCATATTTGATTCAATCATACGTATATATGTATAGTTCAGACCAAAATCAAGTGTTAGTAGTTTTTCAAGCACATGGTTTTTGTCTATAATATACATATATTTCTTATTTTCAATGGTCACAATTTTTGTGTCATATCCTTTGAAATATATGTCATTGAAACTTAATAAGTTTCTATTAGACTTTAGAGAAAGTAATGCATTTTCTATACAACAGCTTGTACCATTTGGTAATATAAAATGGGTTTTCCCAGTTCCCTCTATCAAGTCTGCAGGACTTGATATTGTATATATGATTGTTCTTGTTGGTACTAATTTTGAAAATTTCTTTGAATAAACATAATCATAATTATTATTAAAAAGAAAGTTTATTTATTATAGGAAAGACATTACATGAAAAACAAACGAAGGAAAAACAGTTTTACTAGAACAATAATAGATTTTTTTTAGTTTATATATTGTAACAGCCAGATTTGTAGGTATCTTTTATGGTTATGATTTTGGAGTTCTGAGAGGGGACTCGGCGAGTTGGAGCTCAGACTCGCCGAGAAAGATCGCGGATCTGGTCGCGGGATCGCGCCTGGACTCGGCGAGTCCAGGATATGGACTCAGTGAGTCCGCACTGTGTAATGAAACACTAATTTCTCGGGTTTGGGACCTATTTAAAGGGCCTTATGGCCGTCATTTGTGCTCACCAGTCCCTTGAGTGAAACCCTAATCGAGTGTGAGCGTTTGGAGCAAAGTAGGAGGCTATTATTGATCTTGGAGGTGTCATTTTTGCAAGGAAAGGGAGAACCAGCTAGGGGAAAGCAAGTGGAGCCATTTTTTGAGAGTTTGGAGTCCAGAGCATCACTATTGTGGTAATAATTTCGAGCTATCCTCTTCCATGTTGATGTTTATTTTGATTTAGGGTTTGTTGAACCCTCTTGTGGCTAGATCTAGTGCTCCCTTGGTCCCTTAAGTGGTTTAAACCATAGATCTGGACCCTTGGAGGTCCATAGTGTCCCTTTGCCCAAGCTTTTTGGGAATCAATGGAGGTTTTGGATTGGAATCCTTATGCCTTAGGTCAAAATTCTATTTATGAGCCATAGGGTGTGTTATGGACACCAAGCTAGGGGCTTTACGTGATGAATCAGTCTAGGGAGGCCAGATCTATAGATTGTGGAAGCAGATCTGACCTTAGAAGCAAGTTAGAGTGGTTGCATGGCATGGACTCACCGAGTCCGATGAACAGACTTGGCGAGTAGTATGAAGATTGCCATGAGTTCGCTCAGTGAGGGTCCAGTCGAGTCATAGGTTGACTCAGTGAGTCAGGGTGAGTTAGAGAGGGTCGACAGGTGGACTGAGTCGAACTCGGACTCGCCGAGTTGTTCTTGAGACTCGGCGAGTTGAGTCGGGGTGGCCCCGCAATTCTTCCAGGTGGAACTCGTCGAGTCAGGGGGAGTACTCGACGTGTAGAAAGGGAATCCTAGAGAGTTGGTGAAAATGTCTAGACTCGCTGAGTCGCCATAGAGCACTCGCCGAGTCCGGTCAAAGTTAACCATTGACCGTTGACCGTTGACCTGTGTTGACTTCTTAGGGATAGTCAACCTTAGAGTTATAAAGTGTTAATCAGAGAAATATGATGTTATAGGAGGATTAGAGCTCGGAGGATCGAGCACGAGGGATTTCCAGGATTCGTGAGATACCGAGATACGCGAGGTGAGTCTTCTCATTATACTTTACCTTGAGTAGGTAACCAGAGTTATGTGATTGAGTATTTGTATGGTATGTATGTCATGTGTTGTACTACATTATTTCTATGTGATTTATGTGGTGCATGTTTATCAGAGTTAGAACCTGAGGGTTCACAGAGTTTGGGTGCACGGACCCACAAAGTTATAGCCTCGAGTGGCTAATATGTGTTACATGTGGTATTTTGGGGAACTCACTAAGCTTTGTGCTTATAGTGTTTGATGTTATTGTTTCAGGTACTAGTGATGACCGCGGGAAGGCGCCGGCTTGATCCGTACACACACACGGAGTTTATACATTTGTGATCTTGGGATTTTGTATTGACTTGAGTTGGATAATTAATATGGTTGTTTTATGAATATTAATTGAATTATGTTTTATGAAAATTTTCAAAAAAATTGTTTTGAAATTCACGGTGTTACAATTTGGTATCAGAGCCTTGGTTTGAGGGATTCGGGTGCACCTTTGGGAGTATTTGAACTCAAACTGAGGATTTGGAAAGAGATTTTCAAAAGAAAACTTAACTTTTTCTAAGAGTAAAAGATTTTCTTGAAAAAGAAACAAATTCAAGGAAGAAACATGTGTACGATCAGTCAGCGCCCGAACGGTCAATTCCCAAAATACCTTTAGATTATGTAATATTGATATTGATATGATGTATCCGCATGCTAGAGTAGGCTAGGTATTGCTATTAGGACTAGAGTGGCCTGATTTGTGATGCCTTAGCCTAGGGAGAGGTGAGTTGATATGAGATGCCTGAGAGTGAGTAGGTAGCAATGAGGGGCTTATGAGAGATCTATTAGAGAGTGGTCTACGCATGATAGAGTACTTTGGATTTGGGATCCGAAGAGGAAGATTTGGGGAGTGTACTGAGATGGTGTGGACAGTAGTATTGGGCCCGTACTACTGAAAACACTGGGGCGGTGCACGGTCCAAATAAGAATCTTTGGAATACCAAGAATCAAGGAGGGATGGATTGTCGAGTGTGTGTATGCTCGAGTGGATTCTAATTTATCATATGTTGTATTTCAGAGGTTGATCATGGTGAGGACACGTCATATGCCGGAGGGTGTCGGGGCTAGTGATGAGGAGATTCGGCAGATCATTCATGAGGAGGTGGCTGCGGTCATCAGAGCAAAGATACCAGAGATATTCGGGTATATTAAGACCGCACTGATTGAGACGTTTGACGAGCGTTATGCCGCTCTTTCTGAGGCTGCTGTTGCAGCGGCTACCGCAGCGATCGCTGCGGCGAGACCCCAGGGAGGTGATGCGTTGCTGTTTCGGGAGTTCAGCAACACCAAACCACCAGAGTTTGATGGGACACAGGATCCGGTGGCAGCTATGTGGTGGATATCTGATATAGAAGGGTGCTTCTTCACTTGCTCATCTCCTATGCATCTGAAGGTTCGGTTCGCGCTAAACCAGCTTCGCTTGGGAGCGAAGGACTGGTGGAAGTTTGTGACGGCGCATTATACGTTTGCTGAGCTTTTGGCGGTAACCTGGGAGAGGTTCACTACCATGTTTCGGGATGAGTACGTTCCCCAGGTGGAGAGGGAGCGTTTGGCACAGGAGTTTCTGACCCTCAAGCAGGGTACTGAGTCAGTTACAACGATCACGAGGATGTTCCATGAGAGGGCAATGTTCTGCCCTGAGCACATGTCCACTGAGCAGGCACGTATGAGCCGCTACTTGAGCATCTTGAGACGAGACATTCGGGAGTTCGCCGCGAACTCCTCGTACCGGACATTTGCTGAGCTTCAGGCAAATGCCCGGAAGAGGGAGATTGAGCTGGAGACTCAGGCCAGGGAGGAGGCGGAGTCTCAGGGGAGGGATCGGCGACCGGCACAGTCTCAGCCGGCAGCCAAGCGGGCCAAGCCCGCTGATCCCAAACCAGGGAGCCAGAAGGGCCGCACTTGTGGGAAGTGCGGCAAGGGTCATGATGGAGTCTGTCGAGCGGGATCTTGCTACAAATGTGGCAAGGAGGGGCATATGGCCAAGGACTGCCCCAAGGGGTTTGCAGTGTGTTTTCACTACAACCAGACCGGACACCGGAAGGCGGAGTGTCCGCAGTTGCGCGGAGCATCTCAGGGATCTGCTCCTGCCGCCATCAGAGCTACAGAGAGTCGGCCTGTAAAGGCCGAGGCACCGAGAGCTCGAGGGAGAGCCTTTCAGCTGACTGTGGAGGTGGTCCGCGCAACACCCGATGTTGTGGCTGGTACGTTTCCTTTCATGTATTTATTTTGATGTTGAGACATTATGCTTATATTATGTTATGCGTAGGTACATTCCTTGTGAATTCTGTGCCTGCTTTAGTGTTATTTGACTCGGGTGCGAGTCGGTCTTTTGTATCTTTGGCCTTTAGTCAGCATATCACATTAGTCGTGAGGCATTGAGTCGGCCTCTAAGGGTTTCCATAGCTGCCGATAGAGTGATTTGTGCCACAGAGGTTTTCCGGGGATGTGTGTTAGAGATTTTTGGGGTTAAGTTTCCGATTGATCTGATTCCTATTGCGATGGGTGATGTCTGTGTCATTGTGGGCATGGACTGGTTGAGTCGATTCGGTGCGGTTATTGACTGTGAGCGTCAGCTGGTGACTATACGAGACCCTAGTGGGGGAGTTCTTTCAGTGTACGGCGAGGGTACACGTTCAGGATCAGCCTTTTGTTCGGCCGCTAGGGCGAGGTAGTGTCTACAGCAGGGCTGTAAAGGTTTCGTGGCATATGTGATGTATACGCGGGTGGCTTCCGAGAGACCGAGTTCAGTGGAGGAGGTTCCGGTGGTGCGTGAGTTTCCAGATGTTTTTCCTGAGGAGTTACCGGGTGTGCCTCCCATGAGGCAAGTAGAGTTCAGTATTGATTTGGTTCCGGGGGCCACGCCTATCGCTAAGGTGCCTTATCGTCTTGTACCTCCAGATATGCAAGAGTTATCCTCGCAGCTTCAGGAGCTACTGGGGAAGGGATTTATTCGGCCGAGTAGCTCGCCGAGGGGAACGCCCATTCTGTTTGTAAAGAAGAAGGACGGCTCACATCGGATGTGTATTGATTACTGGGAATTGAACAAACTGACGGTCAAGAACCGTTACCCGTTGCCGAGGATCGACGATTTATTCGATCAGTTACAGGGAGCATCTTGGTTCTCCAAGATCGATTTGAGGTCGGGCTATCATCAGGTGAGAGTGCGGGATGAGGACATCCAAAAGACAACGTTCAGAATGCGATATGGGCATTATGAGTTTGTGGTGATGCCTTTTGGGCTCACCAATGCCCTAGCTGTGTTCATGGATCTCATGAACAGGGTATGCAGGCCGATGTTGGATCGGTCGGTGATTGTATTTATCGATGATATTTTGGTATATTCGAGATCTAGAGAACAACATGAGGAGCATTTGAGGGAAGTTCTTGGGGTTTTGAGATCAGATAAGCTTTATGCAAAGTTTTCCAAGTGCGATTTCTGGTCGCGGGAGGTCCAGTTTCTGGGACATCTTGTTAATCAGGAAGGGATATTGGTCGATCCGGCTAAGGTTGAGGCGGTGATGAGTTGGGAGGTGCCGAAGTCACCCTCTGAGATCAGGAGCTTCCTTGGGTTGGCAGGGTACTATTGGAGATTTATCAAGGATTTCTCTAAGATCGCGGTGCCACTTACCAGATTGACCCGAAAGGGTGTTGCATTTTCATGGGGTCCCGAGCAGCAGACCTCCTTTGAGACGCTTCGCCAAAGGTTGTGCGAAGCCTCGGTATTAGCTCTTCCGGTAGGGATGGAAGATTTTGTAGTATTTTGTGATGCATCGATTTTAGGGCTGGGTGCGGTTCTGATGCAGAAAGGGCATGTGATAGCATATGCATCGAGGCAGTTGAAGCCTCATGAGATGAGATATCCCACGCATGATCTAGAGTTGGGGGCAGTAGTGTTCGCCCTCAAGATTTGGCGTCACTACTTGTATGGGGTTCGTTGTACGATATACACGGACCATAAGAGTTTGAAGTACTTGATGGATCAGCCCAACCTAAATATGCGGCAGAGGAGGTGGTTGGATGTGGTCAAGGATTATGATTGTGAGATCCTATACCACCCGGGCAAGGCTAATGTGGTAGCTGATGCGTTGAGCCGCAGGGCGGAGAGTACTCTACTGCGAGATGTATGTATGAGATTGACCGTGATAGATCCAGTTCTGGATGGCATTCGTGGGGCACATGCCGAGGCTGTGCAACCGGAGATGCAGAAGAGGGAACGGGTCGTTGGTTTGCTTTCAGAGTTCATTTCGGATGGTCGAGGGCTTATGACTTTTCAGGGTCGGATTTGGGTACCGTTTGTGGGCGGTACGCGCACTACTTTGATGGAGGAAGCGCATCGATCGAAATTTTCGATCCACCCCGGGGCTACGAAAATGTATTTGGATTTGAGGAAAGAGTATTGGTGGCCCTGTATGAAGAGGGACGTCGCATGGTTTGTCGAGAGGTGTTTGACCTGCCGAAGGGTTAAGGCCGAGCACCAAAGACTGCATGGCAAGTTGTAGCCATTGGAGGTTCCTGAGTGGAAGTGGGAACATATCACTATGGATTTCATCACCAAATTGCAGAGGACTGCCAGAGGAGTTGATGCAATTTGGGTGATTTTGGATAGGTTGACGAAGAGCAATCACTTCCTTGCCATCAGTGAGAGTTCTTCGGCGGAGAAGTTGGCGGAGGTTTATGTGAGAGAAGTGGTAGCTCGGCATGGGGTGCCGATCTCGATTGTTTCGGACCGTGATGTGCGTTTCACTTCTAGATTCTGGAAGAAATTTCATGAGGAGTTGGGTACTAGGTTGCATTTCAGTACCGCATATCATCCCCAGACAGACGGCCAGAGTGAGCGGACGATACAGACGCTTGAAGACATGCTTCGAGCATGTGTGTTGGATTTCGGGGGTAGATGGGATACGTATTTACCCTTGGCAGAGTTTTCCTACAATAACAGCCATCATTCGAGCATTGGTATGCCGCCCTTTGAGCTGTTGTATGGTAGGAGGTGTCGGACCCCCATTTGTTGGGGAGAGGTTGGACAGAGAGTGATGGACAGTACATAGATCGTGATTCAGATGACAGAGCAGATACAGCAGGTCAGACAGAGGTTATTGACCGCCCAGAGCCGACAGAAGAGTTATGCAGACAGACGCCGGTCCGAGCTTGAGTTTCAGGTCGGCGACTTCGTTCTCCTTAAGGTTTCTCCTTGGAAAGGAGTGATTCGATTCAGGAAGATGGGCAAGTTGGGGCCCCGGTATATTGGACCATTTCGTGTTATTGCGAGGGTAGGTCGGGTAGCCTATCGTTTGGAGTTGCCAGCAGAGTTGGGGCAGATCCACGACACTTTTCATGTGTCGCAGTTGAGGAAGTGTATAGCTGATGAATCGGCAGTGGTTCCATTAGAGGATATTCAGGTGGATGCAACCCTGAATTATGCCGAGATACCAGTGGCCATCAGAGATCGGAATATCAAGGTTCTGAGGAATAAGGAGGTACCTCTGGTGTTGGTTCAGTGGCAACACCGGAGGGGATCGGAGATGACCTGGGAGCCAGAGCGTATGATGCAGGAGCAGCATCCGGAGCTATTTCCAGAGTGAGACTTCGAGGGCGAAGTCTAGTTCTAGTGGGGGAGAGTTGTAACAACCGGATTTCCAGGTATCTTTTATGGTTATGATTTTGGAGTTCTAAGAGGGGACTCGGCGAGTTGGAGCTCAGACTCGCCGAGTAGGATCGCGGATCTGGTCGCGGGATCGCGCCTAGACTCGGCGAGTCCAGGATATGGACTCGGCGAGTCCGCGCTGTGTAATGAAACCCTAATTTCTCGGGTTTGGGACCTATTTAAAGGGCCTTATGGCCATCATTTGTGCTCACCAGTTCCTTGAGTGAAACCCTAATCGAGTGTGAGCATTTGGAGCAAAGTAGGAGGCCATTATTGATCTTGGAGGTGTCATTTTTGCAAGGAAAGGGAGAACCAGCTAGGGGAAAGCAAGTGGGGCCATTTTCTGAGAGTTTGGAGTCCAGAGCATCACTATTGTGGTAATAATTTCAAGCTATCCTCTTCCATGTTGATGTTTATTTTGATTTAGGGTTTGTTGAACCCTCTTGTGGCTAGATCTAGTGCTCCCTTGGTCCCTTAAGTGGTTTAAACCATAGATCTGGACCCTTGGAGGTCCAGAGTGTCCCTTTGCCCAAGCTTTTTGGGAATCAATGGAGGTTTTGGATTGGAATCCTTATGCCTTAGGTCAAAATTCTATTTATGAGCCATGGGGTGTGTTATGGACACCAAGCTAGGGGCTTTACGTGATGAATCAGTCTAGGGAGGCCAGATCTATAGATTGTGGAAGCAGATCTGACCTTAGAAGCAAGTTAGAGTGGTTGCATGGCATGGACTCGCCGAGTCCGATGAACAGACTCGGCGAGTAGTTTGAAGATTGCCTTGAGTTCGCTCAGTGAGTGGTCCAGTCGAGTCATAGGTTGACTCAGTGAGTCAGGGTGAGTTAGAGAGGGTCGACAGGTGGACTGAGTCGAGCTGGGACTCGCCGAGTTGTTCTTGAGACTCGGCGAGTTGAGTCGGGGTGGCCCCGCGATTCTTCCAGGTGGAACTCGTCGAGTCAGGGGGAGTACTCGACGTGTAGGAAGGGAATCCTATAGAGTTGGTGAAAACGTCTAGACTCGCCGAGTCGCCATAGAGCACTCGCCGAGTCCGGTCAAAGTTGACCATTGACCGTTGACCGTTGACCTGTGTTGACTTCTTAGGGATAGTCAACCTTAGAGTTATAAAGTGTTAATTAGAGACATATGATGTTATAGGAGGATTAGAGCTCGGAGGATCGAGCATGAGGGATTTCCAGGATTCCTGAGATACCAAGATACGCGAGGTGAGTCTTCTCATTATACTTTACCTTGAGTAGGTAACCAGAGTTATGTGATTGAGTATTTGTATGATATGTATGTCATGTGTTGTACTGCATTATTTCTATGTGATTTATGTGGTGCATGTTTATCAGAGTTAGAACCTGAGCGTTCACAGAGTTTGGGTGCACGGACCCACAGAGTTATAGCCTCGAGTGGCTAATATGTGTTACATGTGGTATTTTGGAGAACTCACTAAGCTTTGTGCTTACAGTGTTTGATGTTATTGTTTCAGGTACTAGTGACGACCGCGGGAAGGCGCCGGCTTGATCCGTACACACACACGGAGTTTATACATTTGTGATCTTAGGATTTTGTATTGACTTGAGTTGGATAATTAATATGGTTGTTTTATGAATATTAATTGAATTATGTTTTATGTAAATTTTCAAAAAAATTGTTTTGAAATTCACGGTGTTACATATATTCCATGTCATTGTAGAAATCAGCATTATTTAGCAGAGTGAATTCAACATTATCAATGAGTTTTGCTTCTTTTCCCTTTCCTTTAATGGACTCTTGATAAAGTTGACAAAGATGTGCAGGTGTGCGACAGGTCCTTGACCAATGGCCTGTGCTACCACATCTATAACATGAACCATCAGATTTTTGTGATGTCCCAGTGCCATGCCTTGCCACTTTGGCCTTATCTTGTGTGTGGACATTGTTTCTTTGTAAATCTTGGTAATTATTCCTTTTTTTTTGGCCACCACCACGATTATTATCTTGTCGATGACCAGAATTATGGTTCTAATTATGACTTTGGTTTCGATTAAAATAGTCACGGCCTCATCCTCGACCATGACCACGCCCTCGTCCACGTGTATTGTTTCAATGACCATCAATATTTGTAGCATTTACTGCAGGAAGTTCTACTGATCCCGTTGGACGAGATTCATGGTTTTTCATCAAGAGTTCATTGTTTGGCTCTGCAACGATTAGACATGCATTCGGTTTAGAATATCTTGTGAACTTTTGAATCCAATATTGTTGCAGCAAGGTAATGTTTGTTGAATGAAATGTGGAGTAAACTTTCTCCAACATATCTTCATCAGTAACTTCTTCTCCACAATACTTGAGTTGTGAACATATTCTAAACGAAGCTGAGTTGTATTCATTTATTTTTTTGAAGTCTTGAAACCTCAGTGTTCTCCATTCATCTCTATCACTTGGAAGTATAACTTCCTTTTGATGATCAAATCTTTCTTTCAAAAGATTCCAGAGAATACTTGGATCAGTAACATCAAGATATTCAAATCTCAACATTTCATCAATATGCTTACGAAGGAAAACTTGTGATTTTGCTTTGTCTTGTGAACACAAGCCTAAAAGTAGATGAAATTCCATATTATCTTCGATGTTAAGGATTTGGATGAAAAGTAACATGACTATTATAGTCATGATTATCACAAAAGGATAAATCATCTTCAAGCTTGATTTCTTGAAATTGATTTGTTTGATAGAAGAGAGAAATATTTGTTGTGGGTAAAATAAGCAGGATAAAAATGTTTATTTATGGTATAAAAAATATAGCCATTGTTTTTGTTGTTTATAACAGTTGCATATATATTTCCGTTGTGCATATATGTATATGTATTTTATAAATTATTTAATAAGATTTATAACTAATAAATAAATTTACTTTGTATAATTTTACTAATTAGAAACATTAATAGATATTAGTAAATGTTTAAATAAAATTATGAAGATTATCTAAAACATAAATAAACATTGACATATATAAATAAATACATTTTAAATGCTAGTACGTATAAATAAAATTTAGTTGCCTAATATAAATGTTAGTATGCATAAATAAAAATTAGTTGCATAATGTAAATGTTAGTATGCATAAAAATGAGAATACATAACAAAATGTCAGTATAAGAAATAAAAATTGTTAGTAGCCCATAATGTCCATAATGTATAAGTTTTATTAATTCGTTATTATAATTATTATTTTACTATGATGGAGGTTTTTATAATTAATAGTGTTTTACTAAATAACACGTACCTTGATTAAGATAGATGTGATTTCCACTTCTTTAATAACCTTGATTAAGGCTTTCGTGCTGATAACGTGTTATGAATTAAGTGTAATTAATGTAACTTTAAACCAAACCAAACTAATAAACATTGATAAGAATTTTAATTGAGAAGAAAGAATATTTAAAGAGAATATGAAAGTTATATCTCTTATAACTTTTGGTGTGTCTCATTCTTTACAATGGAGAGGTATTTATACTCCAAATTTTACTAAAATATAATTATAACTAGTTAGAAATGTTAACAAATTTATCATGCACCAATTATTATGTTATCCACCAATTATTTATAATATATATATATATATATATATATATATATATATATATATATATATATATATATATATATATATAGGAAGGTTCAATTGAGAAAAAAAGGTAGAGAATTGGGGAATCATTCTCAACCAATCATTTAATTAGCATCTTATTAAAAAATACACGGTGGAAAACCTGTAAATATAATATGATATTCTTCAATCATAGATACTTAACTTTGGATAATTTCATAACAATTCAAATTCATTACTACTCGATCGTTCATCATCCAAATTTCCTCTCTAACCTTCAACAATCATCCAAATTTCTTCAATTAAATTATCGATCAACATCATCTAGTGTTACTCAATCCTCCATCTTTGTCAAAAACACGTTCATCAACATCATTCAACAGTAGATGAAAAAAAAAATTCATTTTTGGTTCTTTCAATCCAACCTTCAATTATGCTAGAATATGAGCATATCTTCAACATCTACGATTAATTATACTCACAATGTAATTAGATCAACATCATTGATAATCAACAACAATTTCACTTCATATCATTCATTGAACATCAGTCATCAAACAAAACTTCGAAATTAAGGTTAGAAAAACATCAAATCTTTTTTTTTTTTTTTTGAAAAATTTCATATACTTCTCTATCAATTTATTATTTTGTAAGTTTTAAATAGTGAAAGTATCATATTTTTAGCATTTTTAAAAAAGCTTACATGTATGCACTCCAACTGTTTGATGAAATGCAGAAATTAAATTACCACGTTATATTCACATATGAATATGTTTTCACACCTTAATCAGTATATGATTATTAAAACACAAAAAAATATGCAATTTTATATGTTATTCATATGTGAATAACATATATAAATTATATATATATATATATATATATATATATATATATATATATTTGTGAATATACCTTGTAATATTCATATGTTAATATCATGTGTAATATTCATATGTGAATAAATTGTCAAATATTCACATATGAATATACCATCTAATATTCATAAGTGAAAATACGATGTAATATTCAAAAGTGAATGCATCATTTAATATTTAAATATGAATATATTATATCATATTCACAAGTGTATATACTATATATTATTCATATGTGAATATACTATGTAATATTCATGAATGAATACACCATGCAATATTTAGATGTGACTAGAATGTAATATTCATAAGTAATATATCATATAATATTCATATGTGAATCTACCATATAATAGTCATATGTGAATATACAATGTAATATTCATTTGCGAATATACTATGTAATATCACATGTAAATATACAATATAAACAACATATATCATATAATATTCACATATGATTTTACATTGATGTGTGAATATACCATGTGATAATTAGAATGTGATAAATCGCTATTATTATGAACTAAAAGTATATTTTTAACATTTTTTTTATATGTATTCACATGTTTTTTAGATATCATTATAACTTAATAAAAGAATAACATTTCAATCAACGGTTGGTTCATATCCTAGTGGTTGACGATTAGTTGACGTAATTGAGAAGATATCATTGACGAAGACAATACGTTTTTATATTCACGTGTAAATGTTATACAATTTAATATATTCTTCATATTGATCGTGTTAAATTAAAATGCAACTGATATTCATTAACCAATACAATGTTGTTTGTCTTAGTATAATGTTGATTGTTGATTTTACATGTAAAATAATATTGTTACAATATACAAAAAAAAAACTATTCACAAACCAATTCTTATAGTGTATTATTTGTTTTTATATATAAAGGTTGTATTCACAAAATAAATAAATTAACGTGTACAGTTTATTCACATAAATAAAAATAACAGATTACAATTATGTTTTTTTTTTTTTTTTTTTTTTTTTTGGAAAGGGAACTTCCCTAACGAGGGTTTCCGGGCCAGCTTTCGCGCACCGACTAATCCCCCGCTGCAAACATAAAGCTTTATATCATAATTATGTTTTTAATAGTGGGATTGAAGTTAGTAACATCATCAGTAAATATATCATAATGAATTCTAAACTTTATTCATACATGAATAAATAGCATGTCATGATGATGTCATCACTAGTAGGAATGAAAATTTAGTGACATCATCAAAACAATTTGCCGCAATGAAGTTTAGTCTCAGAGTTGGATGAAATTTGCATATTTGATGTAAAATGGTGCGATTTACTAAACTCACGACTTCGCCGTGACATACGGTGTTTTCGGCTATTCGGGACTATTTAGAGCCTCAAAATGACGTTTTTCTACTTTTATGATTTTCCGAAAAAAAATTATCATTTATTCACAAATGAATATAACATTAATAAAAATATATATGCTTATATAATTATTTTATTAACCTAAAAAGATTAGTTGTATGTGAATAAATATATATTCTTATCAAATATTTTTTATCTTTAATTTTTTATATTTTGTAGTCCTCGGGTTTATTGACAGTTTTATTCATTTTTGAATATTACATATGTTCACACGCGGATATAATTTTTATATGTTACTTACATATGAATTACAAACTTGCTTAGGACATCAAAACAACGTTTTTTTTTTTCGAAAAAAAAATAAATCATAATTTTTGAATATTACATGTATTCGCATATAAAAATAATTTTTATACGTTATTCACATATGAATTATATAGTTGCTCTGTATTTTTAAAAGACATACATTGATTTTTGTGTAAATGCATATTCACTTGTGAATGTTATGTGATATATTTAGTTTATACATTTCATCGAATAGTTGAAGTACAAATAAATTAACTTATATAATTATGGTTAAAAAATTAACAATTGAAGCCAATAATTACAACACAAACCAAATCCTATCAAAACTGATCAATAATCAGTAGGTTTAGATCAAAAAATGTGAAATTTTTTTATGAAAAACGAAGCTTTTCAACCCTAAAAGCGATTTAAAAAAAAATCTTCAAATATGGTTATGTTGATGCACTTTCGATTGCTATCTGTTTTTTTTTTTATATTGGTGAAGGTTTGATTGATGAAGTTTTGATGACTGGTGATCGCAAAATGATGTGACATCGATAAATATGAATTATGTTTATCGATTTTGCTTGACATCAACGAAACTGGACAAGATTGAATCACGGCTTACACTTAATAGTACGAATAAATGTTTTTGATGATGAATCACAACATTTTGATGAAATAAAGAAGATTTTGATGAAGAATTGATGTTTTATGAAGTGTCGATGTCTTTTGATGATGAATAGTCGACGTTGATGTTTTTTTGATGAAGAACAGATGACGTTGATGAAGAACAGATGATGTTGATGGAAAAGATATGATGTTGATGAAGAACAGATGAACGATCAAGATGAATGAATAACATATGGTGTTGATGAAGAACGAATGAACAATTTAGAAAAACTGCGTGTCTTTAATGACTTAATCTAAATGTGTTTTACATATATAAAAATGATTGATTGAGAATAATTCTCATTCTCAACCTTTTATATTTTATCAATTGAACTTACCTCCCTCTCTCTCTCTCTCTCTCTCTCTCTCTCTCTATATATATATATATATATATATATATATATATATATATATATATATATATATATATATATATAACAAGAATTGAATTGTTTGAAAAACAATTATTTGAATTTTGTTAAAAAAGTAAAAATAATAATAATAATAATAATAATAATAATAATAATAATAATAATAATAATAACTTTCTTACTAATACCGATAAAAAAAATTGTATTATATGTTAAAAATGTGTTTCAACATATATTAGTCGGTGATTACCGACGGTATATATATATATATATCCACAAACACCAAAATAATAAATAAATAAATAATTTATTAATCTTTTATTTGATTGTCGGTATTTAGTGACGGATTTCCGACAGAAACACTTTCCATCGTTATTCCGTCGGCATTCCGTCATTAATATTAGGGTTTTTAAGTTAATTTGTAACTATTCCATCAGTAAAACCAGCCGCAACTAATCTGTACTAGTCATTAACTTTATATTACAAAAACCACCAAAAACATTAATAATTTAGTTAAAAACTACCGGTGTATTTATAGATCGAAGAAGAAAATAAGAAGAAAGCTTGGTAATTTAGCTAGCTCTCTCTTCTGTTTCCAAGATTCCCATGGCTAAAAGCCTATCAATGTAAATGCATCATCCAAATGCCCCATACTTACCAAAAGTAATCTTATTGTCCAATTCAACATGTCTTGAACTTTAATTGGAACCAATATAGTTTCAGCACCATACATACTTTCAACTTCCACTTGGTTGCGTCAACAACCTTTACGTTTTACCATAGTTCATCCAAAATCATATAAGAGGAATAAGTATCTAGTACAAAAGCTGAACTCGGACTAATAATATTTAAGTTTTGCCAAGTATGTTTGAAGCACTTAAGCTTGCTAGGCTGAGCAATAACATGAAACTCAAGGAATGGGCCTAGCCGTCAATTTACCTAGGCATTAATCTTATCTTGTAGACCATGCTTATTGAATGCAACATCATAAAAAGAGCTCAATAACATCGTAAATAAAAAAAATATGAAATAAAGTGCTTAATAATTAATATCCCTATTACTACTTAAACT
The DNA here is from genome assembly GCF_052625555.1 of Lactuca saligna. Classification (NCBI taxonomy): domain Eukaryota; kingdom Viridiplantae; phylum Streptophyta; class Magnoliopsida; order Asterales; family Asteraceae; genus Lactuca; species Lactuca saligna. The sequence goes on from NC_136419.1 coordinate 54,427,203, forward strand.
AAGAAACATGAAAGTAGGATGGTGTTGAAACTAACCAATAAGAACCTTTTGTACTTTTCTTTCTTGCGCTAAGTGTTTGGAAGCTTGTTACAAGAAAATAAAACTCTCTTTCATCTCATGGATGATCACCTTACCCTAGGAATCGAAACAAGCATGGAACTTCTAGAAAACAACATCAATCCTTCCCTTGGAAGTTTCATTTCATCCAATATTAGTGTTCATGGGATTACGCCTATGTCTGCCGACAATTTCTCAGATCATCATCATCAAAGTAATGAGCGTAGTCTTCCATTCATGCCTTTACCCGATGGCACTAATAACGATCTAAGCATTAATTCAAGTAGATGTCATCAGGGTGCTTCTTTCTATGATCCGACGACACATCTCCCTACCACCATAGACGATATTATCAAGAGGATGTCTGGTGTTGAAAGCTTGGGGAATTCAAAATCGTCCGTATTTAGTTGTGGAGTTACTGGAGAGAATAAAGGAATCAGAAATTATGTACGCTTTTTTCCTTAATTTGTTACTTAAACTTATCTCTTGGATACACAAGATGGGTATATAGATTCGTGTGGGATTTATCTATTTGTTCATCCGTTTTGACCAATTCATATCTTGCAGGGCTATGGTGGTAAAAAGAGAAAGAAAAACATCAAAGCTGAAGCGGAGAAACCACGAGAAGTTGTTCATGTTAGAGCAAGGAGAGGTGAAGCTACTGATAGTCATAGTTTGGCTGAAAGGGTTCGTTTTGAAATCTCTGAAACTAAATTTTTTCATAAAGGAGAAAGAAATCCAAAATAGGCTTTAGGTTGTATATATAGTTCATTGATATCTTTTGTATATGGTAGATAAAATGTAGTTTTTCTTGGAGCACTAATAGGATATTTTAGAGCAACTAATAGTGCTAAATTGATTTCCTTGTTTCATTTGTTCTATTCTTGGATCAGATGAGAAGGGAGAAAATAAACCAAAAGCTACGATGTTTGCAAGAACTAGTTCCAGGTTGTTATAAGGTATGAACCAATAGCTTTCTCCCCATTTTTCAGATGTCTTTACTTTCCGATTCTTGTGATAAGAAGTTAATGTCTTATTTTTTTTTTTCATGAGATATTGCAGACAATGGGAATGTCAGTAATGTTGGACGTAACAATTAGTTATATCCGATCTTTGCAGAATCAGATAGAGGTAAATTGTGTGAGAAGAATTTCTAGATAAAATAATAAATTCATGATCACGATGAAGATCCTTGATTGTCTTAATTATTTTCTTTTTTCCAGTTTCTGTCAATGAAGCTCTCAGCGGCAAGCATGTTTTATGACTTCAACTCCGCTGAAATGGAGGCTTTGGATACAATGAAGGTAATATACGTTTTTATCTAGAAACCAAATTAAATATGCATATAAAAATCAACATTTTCATTTGCATTGCTTGAGCTTCTTTATAATTTTAATATCTAGAAAGATAAGCTAAAATACTTTATAGGTGCAAGAGTGGTTTTGACCCATCCATACAAATTTGAGTTAATATATATGATATGTAAAATATATATTTTTGTTAAATAAAAAGAATTATAGTTGTAATATGGCCAATAAAAAGGAAAACATTGTTGGCTATTGACTAAACTTCATTTAAGATTATTTTATTGATGCAAGTCAACATCTTGGGCAACTTAAATTAACAATTTAATTTAAAATGCATATGTAGTTATATTTTGTTATCGTTTGAAGAAATTTTCCATTAGTTCATATTTTGAAAATTATTTTCCCTAGTCTAAAACAAAATCTCGGGTACACCACCAACGCACTTGGAAAGCTTTCAAACGATAGGTTTTCTAATGTAGGAGTTTTCTCATTTCTTGCAAAGGATGAGGAGAAAACACTATTTGAATGGTGTTTTTATATATTAGTTTTTAGGTGTATAGTTTATCACTAGAGAAATTAAATATCCTTGTAACTTTTGTTCTAATAAATCTTCCAATCCAATTAAATCGTTGACATATGAATTATTTAATGTTAATTCAATGAAATTTAATGATATTTTAATATAATAATGTGATATATGTCATCATTTAAATGGATAGGAGGATTGATATAATTTATTTTTGGGAAAATGATTTAGGAGAGTAATTACCTTTTATCAGTGTTCACATATTGACAACTTCTTTTTTGTACATAATAAATCAATTAACTTGTTTTAACTATTTAAATTACACAAATATTACCGGCTAATACATGTTTTAACCGGTAACTCAAAAGGAAAATGACTTAGGAGGGTAACTACCTCTTATCCGTATTCACATGTTGGCAACTTCTTATTTTTTGTACATAAGAAAGCAACTAACTTGTTTTAACTGTGTAACATTTCAAAAATCATGACAACAAATCTTGTTTTTAATTTAATACTAAAACCATAATTGTCAAACCATTAATTTAATACTTCGATAAAAGGTAATTACCCTCCTAAATCATTTTCCCAAAAATAAGTTATATCAATCCTCCTATCCATTTAAATGATGACATATATCATATTATATGAATGGTTTGACAATTATGGTTTTATTATTAAATTAAAAACGAAATTTTTGTTCATGATTTTTGGGATGTTACATAGTTAAAATAAGTTAGTTGCTTTCTTATGTACAAAAATTAAGAAGTTTCTAATATGTGAACACGGATAAAAGGTAGTTACCCTCCTAAGTCATTTTCTCTTTGAGTTACCGGTTAAAACAGATATTAACCGGTAATATTGGTGTAATTTAAACAGTTAAAACAAGTTAATTGCGTTATTATGTACAAAAAAGAAGAAGTTGTCAATATGTGAACACGGATAAAAGGTAGTTACCCTCCTAAGTCATATTCCCTTTATTTTTTGTCAAATTATAGGTAAACATAACTCATGTGCCACTTAATATAAACAACAACAGATGATCATATATGAATTGCATGTTTGTTCTTTTCCATTAATGCATTTGTTAAGAGATATTATTCATAGGTAACAAAATGTCCAAATAAATTTATGTGGCAGGGAGTAAATGGATATGAAGCACAAGTTATGGACAGGATGGGTGGAGAAGGGTATGGAGATCTTGCACAATTTCAATCAATATGGCCACTATGAACTCCATGCATCTCTTTGAATCGATACGATATATATATATATATATATATATATATATATATATATATATATATATATATATATATATATATATAAAATAAACACACGTATACAACTGAAATAAATGGCAAGTGTTTATTCGTCGATATATATACAAGTTTTCTTTGCTCTAATAAGCATACGATAATCCAACTATGATATTTTAGATTTATTATATATTGCAATTTAGTTACTTGTGTGACATAATTTTATGTTTCTATTTTTAACTTTGACTATCATTTTTTTTATTCATTATTCAAACCTATCATGGTTCTTGGATCCCCGTGGTAACTAATCATGATCAAGTGTAATAGTCGGTGAGTGGCATACTTTCATGGATTGGTGTCGTGTAACTCTACCGTTGTATTTTTAAGTAGAAAAAATGTATTACTTTCGGGCTTAGAGAATGATAATTATTTTTGTAATGTACGTCTTTCACAACTCAACAAATGATGGATAGTTGTGGATCATTGCTGATAACTTTTGCTCTTGGTAAGCATACCTCTAGAGGACATAAAATGGACTAGCGAGTAAAGATTATACCTTTATAAATTATTGAATTACTAATTTATAATTTTTTGTGATTATACCTTTATAAATTATTGAATTACTAATTTATAATTTTTTGGAACCGACGAGAATTAAATAAAAACTTGAAATCACAACCTAGAAAGACGTTCAGAAGTGGGAGAACAAGGTCTAACTGCAAAGTTATAGACAAGAAAAAGGATTACAAACCCAATTTACCGAATGATAAACACTTTTATTGGGCAACACGAAGAATTTCATAAACCGATAGCATCCAAAAGTATGCTAGCTGAAAAAAAAAGATTACAAACAATTTTTTAGATCTGTATAAGAACCAAATACACCAAGAAACATTCCTACCAAAGCAATTATATTATAGACCGTTTTTGTCGGAGGGGTTGCGACCTTGCTAAAAATCGAATTGTTTCTTATCTTCCAAACGAGCGAAATGGATACATAAATAATTATAAGCAGTATTTTTTTTTCTTACAATAGAACACATTTTCTGTTTTTCAGTATTATAAAGAGAAGGGAAATGTTTCACCCATCCATCTTTCTTTCTAGAACAATGTGCATTGTCCAAAGCCCACATAAATAGATAAACAGTTATCAAGATGCAACCTCATCAGTTCGATATCAAACTTCACTTTGATGATGTTGTTCCATACTCTATTTATCATATTTGTTTTGCTAAATATATGGTAGTTGTTTCCTTCTAAGGTTTTGTATGCCTTTGATGACCATACTTGAAAGGGAGTTTTTGTCCATTTTTTGCCTCCAAATCAATCTTAAGGGCTTTGAGTGATCCTATTCCGAGACTACCATCTTCTATGGTAGTAAGAACTTTGTCCCAGACAACCCAATGTATTTAGTTTTGTCTTCATCCCTATCCCATAGGAACTTTCTATGAAATTTTTTGAATGAATGAATGACTCACATAGGATCCCTAAATAGTGAAAATAATAATAATTAGGAAGACTTGCAAGTAACGATTTGACCAATCTGAAGCATCCTTCAAACAAAAGAGTTTTTGATTTCCAGTTAAGTAGCTTCGACTAAACTTTATCAATAATGGGTCTTCAATTCTTCGTAAGGGTCATGTTGGTTCTCACTGAGACTCCTAAATAGGTGAATAAAAAGGAAACCACATCACATCTATCCAAGGATTCTAGCACTACTGTATATATTTCTCTATTCGTGAAACAAATACCAAATAAACATTCGATTTGTAGAAGTTGACCTTTAATATGGAAGATGCATGAAAACATCTAAGAATATGGGTCCAGTTTTTTAGGGTGATTAGATGACCAATCACTAATGAAGAATGCATAGTCCATATAAAATGAGTGTGATATCCATGGACCATTATTTGAAGTTTTGACAAATTTGAAGATTGTCATCTCACAAGAGCATTTCATTATTATGTTGAGTCCTTCCATAGCAAGTAATGGTGTATGGGGGTCAATCCATACACAAAACAATACCATATAACCTAACACACTCAGACAACATATAATAAGTTGATAGCTTACCAGGACATAATTCTTCAACAGAAGTAAATCGACCACCTAAACCAGGAAGCAATATATTATGGCAACAAAATCACCTGTACGAATCCTTATGCAACATCCCGAGAAACACGGAAATTGTAGTATTATTATATTGAAGGGTACAACCATTACATCTTACGGATAAAAGCACCACCTAGTTAAAGAAGAAATAACACACACCATCCCATATGTATATAAGAACTTCGATACACATTGGTAAAGGAATGACTCTCTCATCTTAAGCAATTTTACTACACTTTTACTCGACATCTAAGTTAGGCTTCAGAGAGCTGTACTGGGGTCATTCCTCAGTAAATCTTTCTAACCTAGTGTTCGTCCGACTCTCGCGTTGTGCAACAAAGCTAAAGCTATCCATTACGAAGAAATGAAGAAAGAAATAATGTTGAAAGAGTAGATGAAGGCATAAAGTATAACTAGGCAAAATTTTGGGAGAGAAATCAGGAAGTTGATAGCAAGGAAAGTATTATGAATTTCACGATTCCATTGGACATGATACCATCGAATGCACTATGCTTTAAGGAGAATTGGAAAACAAAATTCATGTTGGATAGCTAAGCGATCTAATAAGGGAATTAGAGCTAAATAGTTAGAAAGCATTGCTCCAACAACACCTAAGGTCAAAAGCTCTTAGAAAAGCGAAATCTTCATGTTCCATTATGTCACGCCCCTGAACCAGGATGGCGGAAATGTCCGGGGGCGAATGATTCATTTACAGTATCATAACAATTAAATATGAATGAAACATAACAATCATACATCATACATTACAATATACCATCATTGATTGTTTTACAAATTATACTTGGTTAACAATTACACAAAAATAACATAAAGTAAGATTGCTCAAAAGGTAGTAAAATAATCCTGATCCAATGCTCGAATACCTGTTCACCGACCCCGAGAATACAAGTCATTTTGAAAAGAGTCAGCATAGAATGTTGGTGAGTTCATAAGCATGTTTGTAGGCTAAACATTGTAATATCATTACTTATAATAAGTTTTAAAACTCCAGAAAATCCAATATATTTTATAAAAAGCAATTTGTGAGTCTAGTTCTAAAACCGTGTAAAATTGCATGCACGTCCTTTATTATCTTTTGGTTATATTTGAAAAGAGTGTATCCCATAAAAATCCTATATTTTCTATATAGAAAGGTGTTGTGGGCTTACAACCCTAAGACCCGAGTGGTGAAATCAGTTTACAAAGTATACGAAACATAGTTTGGTATTTTGTAAAAACTAGTAGAGTGTAAACCCTTTGTAAATACAAATAATGTTGTTACTCTCTATGTATCTTTTCCTTGTAGAGTAAAAATGAATGTATCCAGAAAATTCAACATTTTCTTAATAGCGAACTATAGTCTTAAACCCTAAGACCATGATGAAAATGAATAGTGTAAAACATTTTCATATATAGTTTCATTTTGTTTAATAAAACTAACGAAGTAAAGCTTCTCGTAAACCGAAATGGTGTTGTTATTCCCTATGTGAGTCACTATAACCATACTAATATGATGGAGTGCCTGTATTGACGCTCTTCAGGTGTCAGTTTCTGAGAAGATATTTGTCACCCTAGAGTGGCCTAGTCTAGCTGCAGCGAACAACTCAGGTGTGGGATGTCAACCCCGTATAGATCTATACACAAACTTCCGTTCTCCTTCCAAGAGACTTTGTTTATAACTAACAAGACTTACCACGTATGCTAGGTAGGTACGACTAAAGGAGAGTCTCACATGAGCCTTAACAGATTTACGTAAACTATGACTTCTCTTTCTTGTAAAACGACTTGAGTATATCTAGTGTAATTGAAAATATTTATACGATCAAGTGTATACGCAGATGCAAGTTATCATGTCTTAGTGTTTTCAAAAGGTTACAACCTTTAAAACTTACATCTCAACACAAGTATATGCACTTTTAATAGTTAAAACAGTTTTCTTATTTTTGGATTTTCTGTGCCTGTTTTTAGAAATAGAATAGAAAAATCATCGTAAGTCGAAATTTGGATCCGTAAACTCTGGGAGTTTGAAATTGAGTGTAATTTGTTCACAATTTTTTTCATAATTTTTAATGGCCTCCAACTAGTGTGAAATTGTTCATCTTCACAAACTCATCCGAGATTATTCCTAAAATGATAGCGGTTTTGTAAAAATCGCCAAAATTTGTAGAAAAATCGTATGAATGCGTGAGAGTAGTCATTTGAAAGGTATAAACCTGAAATGTTTGCATGTAAAATAGTTTTGACAAATATGACATTCAAGTTGGTCAAAACAGTCCTTGAAAGATACATAACTTGTCTGCTGAAAGTTGTTGGTTAAGTTTAAGTTATGCATGTTTGAATACAACACTCATTTTTTATATATTTGAGTATATAACCCACATTTACAGGTTTAAATGTAACATATATGATAACACATTCTTTTCTTATGATTTTTATGCAGATCTATGTGATAAACTTCATGTTCAAGTAATAACCCAAAACTTAAATACATAACACAATGGTCGATGCAATTATCCAATGGTTAAGCGAAACTTTGATTTGTATCCCCCCCCCCCTCTCAAAGAGTATGAAAACATTAAAAATAGTGGGGTATGAAGCTCATCTTGAGTTTTCATGATGTAGATGAAGAAGATAAAGGATTTTCGAATCCTAACTTGAGTTATGGGTATTCTAAGAGCATATACACGAAAATTGAGTTGTAAGAGGAAAGATTTTTGTATGAACTTGGAACAAGGCTATGAAGTTTAGCGTGGACTTACTAAGAAGCTTTAAAATGGATCCTTGATGATGTAGAGCTCAAAATTTTCCTTGAAAGAACAATTGAACTGAGAGAAAATAAGATGAGAATGTGAAGATTGAAAATAAATTGTGGTGAGGGAAAGAAAGAATCTCCCGATTAAAAGGGGAGGAGAGAGGAGATCAGGAATTGATACATGTTGGAAAATCAACCCCCTCCTAGATGCATGTGAGGTATTTACTTGGATGCATGTTGTGTAATTTTGATGTGTCATCTTTTTGTATTTTTTTTATAAAACCGGTCGGACTAAGGAGGAGAGGAGAACTAAGTTTCGGTTTTTCAAGTGTAGCTGAAAACACCTTAGGCCCATTAAGGGTTTTCGGTTTGTGGAGAGTGTTTGGTTATTGGGTTTGGTTTTGGCCCAAGAAGGGTTTTGGTCCAATAATAGGCCCAAAAGATGTAGGATTGGCCCAATAAAGGTTTTCGGTTTTATTAGAAGGCCCAATAGAGACTTTTGGCCCATTACGCTCCAAAGAAAGGTCTTCAGCCCAATGAGATTTTATGAGGGAGCTTTCAGCCCAAAAAGGCCAATTATAGGGTATTCGGCCTAATAGGTGGCCTAATAGTGATTTTTGGCCCATTATGGTCTAAGAATAGTTTTCACGACCCAAATGGGAAGCCTAGAAGAGGGTTTTCGATCCAAAAGACCAATTTGAAAAGCTATCCACCCATAAGGGCCCAAAAGAGAGTCTTGGCCCAAATAGGGGTTTTGGGCCGAGAAAACTTGGGCTAAGGCCCAAATTTGAGTAGTCTTAGCTCATTGGATTAGGTTTTTGGCTTATACGAGGTGGTTTCGACTTGAATCATAATTTTTTGATGAATAATCTTAATAACTTTGAAGTTTCATTTATACTAACTGTAGTGTTACAATGGTTACACAAGGAAACTATCTTGTACAAGGATATAAATCTTAACCCTAATTTGCTAGTTCTAACATCATCCCCCCGTTAGAGGGAATTTCATCCAAAAATTCTTTCGAAAGTAATCCCTAAGAACTAGAGAAGAGATGGGGGTATTTTTGCATCATCTAATCCTCGCGTTCCCATGTGAATTCGAGTCCATGTTTGTCACTCCATCGAACCTTCACAATAGGAATGTGGCTTTTTTTCGTATCTTTCACTTCTCTATCCAAAATTTCGACTAGATTCTCAATAAAGTGAAGGTATTCATTTACCTCAATCTCATTTAGTCGGACAACAAGGGTCTCGTCTGACAAGCATTTCTTCAAGTTTGACACATGAAAGACACAGTGTACGTTGCTAAGCTCCGATGGTAGCTACAGCTTGTAGGCCACCAGACCGATACTGGCAAGGATCTCGAATGGTCTGATGTATCGTGCATTTAAATTTCCTCGCCTTTAAATTTGTATCATCCCTTTCCATGGAGAGACTTTTAGTATCACATGATCTCCTACTTGAAATTCCAGAGGCTTTTGCCTTGGGTCTGCATAGCTGTTCTTTCGGTCTCGAGATGCTTGGAGCCGTGCTCTAATCTAGACAATTTTTCTAAATTCTTTCCTGGATGATCTCGGGTCCTATGAGAGTGTTGTTTGGTACCTATCCCTTCGCCAATTGGATGTCTCCTACCTCAACCCAACAGATAGGTGGTCAATATTTTCGTCCATAAAGGGCCTCAAAAGGAGAAATTTTGATACTTGTGTGATAGATATTGTTGTATGAGAATTCCACCAGTGGCAAGTGGGCAACCCAAGCCTTGCCAAAATCCATCACACAGGCCCTTAACATGTTCTCCAATGTTTGGATGGTCCTCTAACTCTGTCCATCGGTCTGGGGATGGTAGGCAGTGCTCATATCAAGCTTAGTTCCCAACGACTTCTATAGCGACTGCTAAAATCGAGAGGTAAACCTACTATATTTATCCAATATAATATATATCAGCATGCAATGTAATCTCACAACCTCCTTTATGTAGATCCGAGTCAGTCTTTCCATTTTATATGTTTCCTTTAATGGTAGGAAATGGGCAGACTTGGTCAACCGATCAATAATCACCCAGATGGCATCCAGTCTGTCTATCGTCCTAGGAAATTTGGTTATGAAATCCATTGTTATCCTCTCCCATTTCCACTCGGGTATGACGGGTTGTTATAGTAGACCTGAATGCTTTTGATATTCTACCTTCACATTAGTGCATGTTAGGCACTTGCTCACAAAGGTAGCAATCGCAGCTTTCATATTCGGCCACCAATAATGTTGATTGATATCTAGGTACATGTTTTCGGAACCAAGATGGACGGAGTATATTGCCTTGTGGGCTTCACTCATGACCACGTCCTTGAATGCTCCAAATTTTGGGGTCCAGATCCGGTCCATGAGATGGTATGCTCTGTCCTCTTTGATTGTGAGATTCTTGTCCATTCCACACAAAGCTTTGTTTGTGATGTTCTTCAGCTTCAATGCTTCCAGTTTCGGCCTCCTTTATTTGTGATGAAAAGTGGGAATGGATGGTCATCGTTAGTGTTCTTAACTGGCGGCCCGAGTATTCTTTTTGGCCTAGGGCATTGGCCACCACGTTAGCCTTGACCGGATGGTATCAGATCTCGCATTTGTAGTAGTTCAGTAGCTCGACCCATTGCCACTGCCTCATGTTTAGTTCTTTTTGGTTCAGGATATGTTGGAGGCTTATGGTCTATGAAAATGGTTTTGTTTTCCCTTAGAGGTAGTGTCTCCAAATCTTTAGAGCGAAGACCACAACTCCCAGCTCGAGATCATGAGTGGTATAGTTTACTTCATGGGTCTTCAGTTGTCTGGATGTGTAAACTATCACTTTCCTGCACTGCATAAGTACGCAGCCTAACCCTTGATTTGAAGCATCGCAATACACCACGAAATCTTCAATTCCCTATGGCAGTGACAACACCGGGGCACTGCAGAGGGCTTGTTTCAAGGTTTGAAAAGAAGTTTCCTATTTTTCACCCCAGTTGAAGGGTACACCTTTCTGGGTTAGAGTAGTGAAGGGCTTGTCGATCTTGGAGAAATTCTGAATGAACCTCCTATAATAACAAGCAACGCCCAAGAATTGTTTGATCTCCGTTGGTGTTCTCGGGGTTGCCCCGCCCTCGATAGCTTTGATCTAGGATGGGTCCACGTGTATTCCCTCTTAATTGACTTCATGTCCTAGGAAATCCACCCTGCATATCCATCACTCGCACATGTAGAATTTCACATATAGCTTTTCCACCGTTAGGGTCTCCAGAACTTGCTATAGATGTTGATTGTGTTCCTCCTTGCTCTGAGAATAAACCAGTATGTCGTCGATAAAGACTATCATGTAGTTGTCAAGGAACGGTCGACAGACTCATTTCATCAGATCCATAAATGTTGTGGGTGCATTCGTTTGACCGAAACGAATAAACACAAATTCATAGTGCCCGTAACAAGTTCGGAATGCAGTTTTAGGGATATCTTCTTCTCGGACTCGAATTGATGGTATCCGGATCTTAGATCTATCTTCGATAAGTAACTGGCTCCTTGTAACTGGTCAAATAGATCGTCGATCGTAGGAAGAGGGTATCGATTTTTGTCAGCGAGCTTGTTGAGTTCACGGTAATCAATGCACATATGGAAGGAGCCATATTTCTTTTTCACAAAGAATATCGGATCTCCCCAGGGTGAGAAGCTTGGTCTTATGAATCCTTTGTCTAGCAGTTCGCTCAATTGGCTAGATAGCTCTTGCATTTCTACAGGGGCTAATCTATATGACAATTTTGTAATTAGCGTGGCTCCGGGTACGAGGTCAATTCGAAACTCAACCTGTCGCTCGTGGGGTATTCGTATGAGGTCTTCAGGAAATACGTCTAGAAAATTATATACCTTTGGGATGTCCTTGAAGTTACTCCCCTCTTTCTGTTTGTCCACTACGTAGGCTAGAAAGTCATGATTCTTTTTATGCAGACACTTTTGTGCCTTGATGTACGAGATAAGACAGAGGTTTGTACTGGGTTTATCGACGCAGATAATTAGTGTTTCGTCGGTGGGTAGGTGAAGCTGAACGGCCTTCTCGTGGCACATAATATCAGCATGGTGGGGGATTAACCAATCCGTACCGATGATCACATCAAAGCTTCTAATATTAACCAACATCAAGTTGATTTGAAACGAGTGATTATTTAATGTTAACGTGCACCCTATGAAAATGTCATTTGTTGTTTCAATTTTCCCATTAGCTATTTCCACTATGAAGGCTTCGTTTAACTTTTGGGGACTTTGATTTAGTAAGTGCTTAAAGTTATGGCTCACAAAACTTCGTTACGCCCTACCATCAAACAAAATGCATGCATAGATGTTGTTGAGGGGAAACATACCTGTGACTACAACCGGATCCTGCACAGCCTCCCATTGTCCCATTGTTAGGACCCTGACGGACCCCCTGTCCCTTCATTATTGGCTTTGGGACAATTTCTCTTGAAATGGCCAGTCTCCCCGCACCCGTAACATGCTCGATTGGCCCCGACGTTGTTGGGTTCGTTGTTTCGCTGAGGTTGAGATCGGCAATACCGGGCGGTGTGCCCTTTTTGATTGAAATTGGTGCATTGTAAGTCTCAACATGCGCCACTGTGGTGGAAACTACATTTATTACACTTTGGTAGAGTGCCTGCGTATAGCCTTGTAGGTGTTGGTGTGGTTGATGTTGGTGCAGCTGGTGTCGGTGCGGTCTGAGTAGTAGCAGCATGAACTGCAATGGTTTCCTCTTTCTTACATGATTCTTGATTCTGTTGCCCATTTCTTTTGTTTCCATGATTTTTCTTCTTGTTATCCTCCTTCTTTGTTTGAACACCAGAAGTCTTCGTGCCTTTTCAATCCCCATGGTCGTACAACTTTTGCGCCAAGTGTGTAGCACTATCGAACGTTGAGGGGTTCGCATCAATCACATTCCCCTGGATTGGAGAAGTTAACCCCCAAATAAAACGTTCAAACTTTTTGCTTTTAGAAGTTATCATTCCTAGGCATAAGAGTGCCAACTCCTCAAACCATGCAATGTATCCTTCAATGTCGAAGTTCTGCATGGTAAGATTCCATAGTTCTTGCTCGAGTTTCTGTACTTCACCTCGGGACATTACTCATCCAGCATCATAGTTTTGAGATCTTCCCATGACATAGCATTTGTAAATAGGACATTTAGGGCCTTGACATGGCCGTTCCACCATGAAAGGGCCATGTTAGCAAGCTTACAAGCTACAAAACTTACTTTGCTTTCATTTGCACACCCGCAAATCTCGAAAACAGATTCGATCTTTTCGATCCACCGGACGAGAGCTATTACACCTCCACTTCCATTGAATAACTTCGGTTTTGCATTGGTGAAGTCCTTGTAGGTGCATGTTCTTTGGTGCCCTGGTTATCCCTGTGGTTGGAACTTCCTGCCCCATTCCCGTTACTGTCTCCGTTTGTGCCCTGGTTGATGTGTGCTAGTGTTGCAGTAACAGCAGCCGAGACTGCCACTTGGAAAGCAGCAAAGTTCATCTCCGGTGGAGGCGGCGGAGGCGCTGGTGCTTTTGTAGTGTTTTTGCGAATATATCTTCTAGGCATTTCCTGCTGAGCCAGGAATGAGGACGACTTTATGGAAACCCCTTATTTTAGCTGTTACAGTGGTTCGAGTGTACTTATAGTTGAACTTGTATTACATCAAATAAGAATGAAAAAAGAGAATATAGAAGATAACAACATCAAAATAAAACACATAACTGTTTCATTAAATGATAACGTTTTAGTACGTAAGGCATGAAAATTGACCTTATAAATGGTCCGTAGTACATAGAGAATATAACCTGAAAGCATAACGTCCATGTGAGTAGTGTGATCACTTAATCGTAGGATCAGTCCTACATACATAAAGTAAAAGAAAAGGAAGTCCCATTAATAGCAATGGTCAGTAGGATGGGTCCTACTCACATTGGGAGGTATATGGTGGTGCCGACGGTGAAGTAGAAGCGTCCTGGAGTCTGGCTAGCTGGTGCTCAGTGGCTCGCATCCTCATCTCTATTGCTGCCTAACGTTGCTGATATTCCCTCACTATGTCCTAGGTTTGCCTTTCTGCACGCTCCACCGCGACCCTCATCTCGTCCATCTGATTGGCCGTCGCTTGGGCCTGATTGCCAATATCCCTGGTCTATCTTACCATAACAGGAAGAGCTCGGTCCGCTGGTCCTCCATAGCTAAGGTCGTAAAATCTATGCTCCATGCCAAACGATGGACATTGTCCCTGATGCCTGCTCCACTTGCATATATTGTGGGATCATGGGGGCATAGGGTAATTGGGGCCCATCCGATGTGCAGGTGCCCTAGCTATGTAGGGTGGGTCAATGACTTCGGACTCTGCGTCCGAGTCATCCTCTTCCTCCTCATTGACTTCCTCCTCGACTTCTTCCTCTACAGGGCCTTCTATAGGCTCTTCTTCCGGGTCTTCTTCTATCCATCCACCATGTCCCTAATACGAGAAATGCATGAAGATCACACATAGTTCGTAAATACTCCTATATTATTTTAATCAGTTATGTTTGGCTCTCTAAAATTTTGGGTATAAGGTTGGTAAGTTTTAGATTCGCTGTCCACCCTGATTACTCCCAAACACATGTTGGTCATATTTTGAATAAATATAGTTGATCAGACTATATTTATCCCCAATACAATTACATAACTGCCTGGGTTTAACCCTGATGTCCAACTCTTCTAAAGACTTTTAATTGTTTCTTATTATGACACCACTCCTAATATGTATACATATGCATATATTTAATGTTGTTCAGAGTATTATTGTCCCATTGTATTCATAGTTACATATCTTGTATGGTTAGGTATGGTAGTTCATTATAAACAATGCTCTAATACCAATCTGTTACAGCCCCGAACTGGGATGGTGAAAACATCCGGGGGTGGGTGACTTCATCTTGTAATTTCATAATAGTTTATTATAAATGAGACATAGCAACCAAACATCATACATTACATATGCCAACATGAATTGTTTACAACTTTGTATTTGTTCGTGAAATTACTTCCAAAACTATCACAATGTATGATATTTCAAAAATACAACAATTATCCAAAATCCATAGATGCATAAGTTGCTTAATGAGTCCCTAAGAAAACAAGTCGTTTTGAAAAGCGTCAACATATGATGTTGGTGAGTTCATAAGAGCATTTTCGAGAAAACTTTGTAATAGTTTGTAAGACTCCAAAAAATCCAATATTTTCTGTAAAAATAGTTTGAGAGTCTCATTCCAAATCATGTATAATTGCATGTATTTTGTTTTATTTATTTGTATGATATTATATAGAGTGTGTTTTCAGAAAATCCTATATTTTATGTTATATGAAAAGTCGTGGTCTTAAAACTGTAAGACCAGAGTAATGAAATTAATTACAAAATAAACGACACATAGCTTTATACTTTATAAAATGAGTAGAGTGTAAATTTTGCGTAAATTTTAAAATAATATTGTTATTCTCTATGTGAGTCGCTACAACCATACTAATGTGACTAGAGCGCTTGTCTTGACGTTCTTCAAGCGTCGGTTTCTAATAAGATATTTGTCTCCCTAGACTGGGATGTCTAGCTATAGCGAGCAACTCTAGTGTGGGGGTTTCAACCCCGTATAGATCTATACTCAATATCCCGCTCTTCGTCCAGGAGACTGGTTATAACTACAGGACTTACGATGTACACTAAATAGATATGGTGAAGGAGTGTCTCACAAGAGCCTTAACAGCATTTAGGCAAATTTTGAATCCCATTATTGTATATTACAAATAACATTCCTAGTGCATCTTTACGACTGCATATTTATGACACGCCATCGTTCCTGTCGTAAATTTACACAGTTTACAAGGAGTGTGTAGAAGCCTTTATGACCGAAAGTTTATGACACGCAATGGTTGTGTCATAAAAGTCTAATTAGTTCACCATTTTGGTAGGTTTATTTATAAACTCTTTTTACAAATATTCAATTTTTGAATTAATATATTTATAACATTTTGTGTAAATATAACATATTACCATAGGTTATGCTCCATTATAATAATAATATTTACATGTCTTGATTTTTCCACAACGCACAAAAACCCAAAAAATTTCATTAAATTTTATGTATTTATACAAATTTTGTGGAAAATTAAGTTTGTCCCATTTTTACTAGAATTATCATAAATGATCCATTTTTACCACAATTATTATGAATGGCCTATTTTTACCACAAATTTCATAAATGGTCCATTTTTACCATAATTATCATAAATATCCTATTTTTACGATAATTATCATAAACAACCCATTTTTTTACAAGTTTTTATGGAAAAAATTTATACATTTAAAGATTTACCATTTTGAGTGTAAATTTTCATATTTTACCATTTTTCAAGCTTTCATAACCAAAAGTTGTTTTATCATTTTCTTGGACATATTTTTGTGATTTTTAACACACATCAAGATAAGCCATTTTTCACCTAGAAACTTGTTTCCATGTTTAACAAAACACCAAAATAAATGAAACAACACCAAGATAACTATGTTCCAACAACTTGATACTTAACAAAATCTCAAGTTCTTGGAGTCTAAGCATGAAATATCAACACTTCATCACACATAAACATACGTACACACAAATACATGCAATTATCCAAAGAGTTTACACAAGAATAGACTTGTAACCCCCCCCCCCCATACACACACACACACACCAAAGAAAGAAAAATCGAAAATAAGGGGTATGAAGCTCACCTTGGGGCTTTTTAGAAATGTAGAGGGAGATAGAGAAAGGTTTCTCATGCTAGCTTGCTTTCTTGAGGAGATTCTTGGAGTATTTGGTGTTCTCAGAGAATATACACGAAAATGGAGTTGTAAGAGAAAGGATTTTAGCATGAACTTGGAACAAGGCTATGAAGTATAACATGGACTTACCAAGAAGCTTTAAGATCGATCCTTGATGATGTAGAGCTCGAAATTTTCCTTGAAAGAACAATAGAAGTTGATAGAAAATGAGATGAGAATGTGAAGTTTGAAAATAACTTATGCAGAGGGAAAGAAAGAATCAGCCGATTAAAGGGTGAGGAGAGAGGAGATCAAGCATTGATATATGTTGGACAAGCAACCCCCTCCTAGATGCATGAGAGGTATTTACTTGGATGCATGTTCTATAATTTTGATGTGTCATCTTTTTGTATTTTCTTCCTTTTTTTATTATTTATAAAACCGATCGAACTAAGGAGGAGAGGGGAAATATGTTACAGTTTTTCAAGTGTAACCGAAAACACCTTAGGCCTATTAAGGGTTTTCAGTTTGTGGAGAGTTTTTGGTTATTAGGCTTGGTTTTGGACCAAGAAAGGTTTTAGTCTAATAATAGGCACAAAAGGTGTGGCATTGGCCTAATAAAGTTTTTTGGTTTTATGAGAGGGCCCAATAGATACTTTTAGCCCATTAGGGTCCAAAGAAAGGTCTTCAACCCAATGAGATTTTATGAGGGAGCTTTCGGTTTAATAAGGCCCGCTAGATTTATGAGGGATAACCAACCTTAGTGGCCCAATAGTTATTTTTGGCCCATTATGGTCTAAGAATAATTTTCACGGCCCAATAAGCCCCAATAAGGGTCTTACGGACCAATGGGAAGGCCGGAGGAGGGTTTTCGGTCCAAAAGGCCAATTTGAAAGGCTATCGGTCCATTAGGGCCCAATAAGAGAGTCTTGGCCCAATAGGGGTTTTGGGCCAATAAAACTTGGGCTAAGGCCCAAATTTGAGTAGTCTTACCTCCTTGGATTAGGCTTTGAGCTTATATGAGTTGGTTTCGACTTGAATCATAATTTTTTGATGAATAAACTTAATAGCTTTGAAGTTTTTATTTATACTAACCGTAGTGTTACAATGGTTACACTAGGAAACTATCTTGTACAGGGATAGAAATCTTAATCCTAATTTGCTAGTTGTGACATATGAATATTATTTATACCCAACTAATATATAATTGAATTATCAAATTTTTACGTTACTAACCCTAATTAGGGTTGATATTCAATAATTGGTAAAAAGAGAGGTACTTGGAATTATAATTTACCAATAGTACATTAGAAATATTAGGGAATATCACATTTTTCTTTAAATTCTAATACGAGTTGAGTTCACCTGGTTGACTTTTGTTGACTTTGTTTGACCAAAATTGACGGTTGTCACAGATAATGATATAGTGTAGTGAGAAAGTCAAACTTCACCAAGAAAATCATTATTTGCAAGTTGACTTCTAGAAAGTGGCTGAGATTGTGAAATCTTTCATTGGTCCTTTTATGAGTCTATCTCGAGATGTCTAATTATTTCGATATAGGTTTGAAGAAATGTCAAAAAGTTTGTTGAATTGGAAGGAGCGAGTTCTGGTGTATCTATGTTTCCGGAGTCAGAGATGGAAAGTGTGAGGGGTGAAATGAGGTTGTTGCAAGTGGAAAAGGCAATATTAGATATCAAAGTAGCCGACATTCATTGTTTGGAGAAATAGGTCATATTTTTGTAGGGTAAAGTGACTTCATTAGAGTTAGAGAAGGTTGGTTATGTGGATAAGATAGCCATGATAGATTCGAGTGTCTGTAAATTGAAAGGTGAGCTTGGGGATGTAGTTTTGAAGAATACTGACTTGCAAGCAAGTGTGATCAGTTTAACCAAGAGAGTTCAGAAGTTTTAGGAATATATGAGATGGGTGCTTTCTGAGGGGATGAGTAAGGTGGTGGATAAGTTCATTTCTGATTTATCCTTCTATGACATAAAATAGGCCTTGCAAGCAATATGTATTGAATTCGAAAAAAGACAAGGTTGTGAGCTGATGAACTTGGAACATTTGTTGGTTCTTGCTGAGTTTGAGGTTCCTTTCTTTGATCATATGTGTTTGCAACGGATGGAAGATATTATCTACCTATGGACTTTTTGCTTTCCCTTTTATTTTCTTGTTTTTCTCTCTTTGAAATTCTTTACTATCTTTTACGATTTTCTTTCTCAGGAGTTGGTGATGTGTGTCTTTCATGACATGTGTAGTTATCATATGGTTGTGTTCTTGCTTTATTTTCCTTCCATTCTTCTTTGTATGGATTATTCCTACTCCTGACATTATGTGAAATTTGATCTTTCCATGTATTATAGATGCTCTAACCCTAAACGTGTTCGTTGTCGACCTTCCGAATATGATATCATAATGCTCTAATCCATCAGTATTAGTGGCAAAGTGATTGTTCCTTCTGGAAATATGTTATGGCTTACAAAACTTATCAGGTGAGACTTTGGTGGTTCCATTTTCCCAAGCACTTGACTTAAGAGATTATAATAGAAATTTTTATACATGACATATGTAGAACTGCCACTATCCACATAGATGTTATTGACGTCTTTCCTATGAACCTTCCAATCACCAGTAGTTTATCTCCGGGACGATTGCCACTGTGATAATCCCATTCATCAAATGTGAACTTGTCTCCATCCCAATCATGGCTAGTTGCTAAGTGTGTTGGTTATTGGCGCTTTAAATTTTCACTTTTTACCGTAACTAGTGGCTAGCTGCCACTAGTTTCTTAAACCGGCGTCCTCGTATCAAGTCGTTTAGCTGTTCTGCTTGGATTTTGTTTTCCAGCTCTCTTATGAGCATAGGGCATTCAATGGTATCATGTCCGGTAGAGTCTTGCAACTTCCAATATTTTTATGCTCCCTATCGCCTGGCTTGTCCTCCAATATTGTCCTACTATTCCTCATGCCTTCACTTATTGCTTCAACTTCATTCCGTCACCCATTTCCTACTGATAAATAGCTTCGGACTTGCTGAATGAAATGGGTATGTCGTTGTATCCTAGTATTTCCATATCTTAGATTCGCTTGAGTTTGAATTTTGATGTAAGGCGTACGATTTTCTAAGTCAATGTAAATACTTACTCCATCATCACATTTAATTTTATTGGATGCTACCCTTTCTTAAGCTATGTACCTATGGTTATGTTGTCTGGTAATAGGGTACGGGGGTTAGCAGATAGATAAAAGCGACACAGAAACAATAGGAAAGGCCTAAGCAACACGATAAGACCAGATCTTACCATATTGACTCCTTATAGAAGCCCAAATGTAACATCCCGGAATCGCAAGAGTAGAGTTGAAGGGCTAAAAGTGTAAGTTTTGGAGGGCAACTTGGCGAGTCCATGGATGGACTCGACGAGTTAGGTCGCGACTTTGGTCGCGTGTCAAGTGGCCTACTCGGCGAGTCCAAAGATGGACTCGTCGAGTAGGTGCTGAGTGGAGAAAACCCTAATTCTCGGGGTTGAGCCCTATATAAAGAGCATTATGTTTCCTCCCCAGCCTCTTTATCACCCCCTTGAGTCCCAGAAACCCTAAAATTGTGGAGAAGCACCATTGTTGAGTGGATTGGAGCTTGGAGAAGTAATTGTTGAAGAAAGTTTGGAAGTTTGAAGGAGTGGAGCAAGGGGCTTTGCTTGGTTTCGAGTTCCTTGCAGATTGGGGCATCCTTTGAAGGTAAAATCTTGTTCTTGAGCTGCTATTGTCTAGATTCTTCACTTTTGGGGATGTTGAGATCACATATTTTGGTGTTTTGGAGTCTAGAGGTTAGATATGAGGTTGCTACCTCAGATCTGGAATGGAGAAGGGTTGGAATGCCTGAAAGTCCCTGTGATTGAGTATGTAGTGAAGCTATCTTGTCCCAACTTTAGCCCTAATGTGTATAATGCCTAGATCTTCATGGATTCACGTAAAGTTTGCCACTTTACGTGATGGATGGGTTGTAGGAGGCTAGATCTATGTTTTGGATGAATTGCATGGCCTGAGATGCTTCTGTATGGATTCAGACCGGTGGTACTCGACGAGTCACAAAGGTGGACTCGACGAGTTGCTTGAAGATGAGCTGGAACTCGACGAGTTGGATGAACAACTCGGTGAGTAGGTTGACGATAGCCTTAGACTCGACGAGTTGCTTGAAGATGAGCTGGAACTCGACGAGTTGGATGAACAACTCGGTGAGTAGGTTGAAGATAGCCTTAGACTCGTCGAGTCTGTTCTTGGACTCGGCGAGTCTTGTCGAAGAGTCCCAATAATTTCTGGTTGAGTCGAGAATCGGTGAGTCAAGGGATGACTCGGTGAGTTGGGTGCGAGTAGACTCATAGTGGTTGGACTCGGCGAGTCTCGGGGTGACTCGGCGAGTCAGGTCGCGGATTGAGGGAAGTTCTGAACTTGGGGACTCGGCGAGTCATGGGGTTGACTCGGCGAGTAGAGTCAGTCAGGGGTTGACTTTGACCTTGTCCAAGGGTTGACCAGTTGTCTTCCAGGGGTATTTTGGTAAATAAGGGTATATATTGAATTGAGTGTTTTGGTGTTCAGTGGAGGAGTTCGTGTCGGAGTTCGGAGCAGTGGGATCTTATCCTTACAGCCGGTAGTTTCGAGGTGAGGTATCCTCACTATATCAACAGGGTCTAAGGCACCAAGGCCGACCCTTTATTGGATTGAGATTTGGATATGGTTATTATGTTATTGTTTGATATGTCTGCATCCTGGTAGCTAGGATGGTATATGTTGGAGACCTAGTTAAGGTCCGCTTCCCAATATGTAGAGTGATGCTATGCTAGTGACCGGTTAGGTCGGTAACCTGGTTAGGGTGATGATATGTTATGTGATCTGCTTGCTCGGTTTGTTGACTATGACTGTTATATGATTGTATGTTATGTGCACATGGTTGTTTGGACTGGAGATGGACTGAGGCGGGTCCTGCTTTGTGCTGTAGGCCAAGATACCCAGGGTGGACCGGTTATTCCGAAGGCCCAGCGAGCGGTCCGGATAGGCTGTAGGCCCCACGAGGGCGGACCAGACGTGCCGAGGCTCGGAGAGTGGACTAGACCGACTGAAGGCCCGATGCGGGCGGACCAGTCACGTTGTAGACTCAGAGAGTGGACCAGGTGGGTTGAAGGCCCGGTGCGGGCAGACCAACCACACTGTAGACTCGAAGGACATGATTAGACTCGGAGGATGGATCCGGTGGACTGAAGGCCGGATACGGCGGACCAGTCACACAGTAGTCCCGATATGCATGGCTGTTCTATGTTCTGTTATGTTATGTATGTTTTATATGTCATGGGATGGAAGGAAATATGTTTGGGACCGGAAGGTCTTAGCCTGGAAGGGCGTATATGTGGTTGGTACTTTGGGGGTATCTCACTAAGCTTTCGGGCTTACAGTTGTGGTTTAATGTTTTTCAGGTTCTTCAGGAGACTGTGGCAAGGCGAAGGCGTGATCGTACCGCTCCTCATGATTTTGTAGTAATGTGATTCTGGGAATACTCTAAAAGATTTGTATTGAAAACCTTTTTGTAAACAATTTAATGAAATCGGGTTGTTTTTGAATAATTTAAATTGGTTGCATTTTTCGGTCGTTACACCAAATCTACTGTACAGTCGAAAAGGCAATATTTTATATCAAGAAAATCATCCGTGAAAATCCTTATCCAACATCCCTAGAAACACAGAAAAGGAAAGACTATTATATTGAAAGGTACTACCCCAAAACTTATGGATAAATGGATAACTCATTTAATGAAGCAGGAACACCGACTCTTTCATTTATACATAAAGACCACCACATAAACCTATAAAAGAAGAACTTTTCACTCACGAACAAATTTTGCAACACTCACAACTGACATCTAACTTAGGCATCAGAGAGATATATTGGGGTCCATCCCTCAGTATCGCTTTCTACCCTAACATTTATCTACTTGTGGTGTGTGCCTTCCTGTTTATGCATTAGAAGACCAGACGATCAAATTACTATCAGGTATCCAAGAGGCTACATAGAAACATAGGTGTCATCTGTAACAATCATGACAGACAATCAACAAACCTCGTGTCATTATTCAATCTCACCTTTTAGTCTGATTAGCCTAATCCCAACGTTCACTTAGAATTCAGTAGTAACACCAAGCACCAGACCACTGATGATAACACCATCTCAAACAAAAAAACATAATCCTCCTCGAACAAATGTACAGAGCTTAGAAGACTCAAATAGATAATAACCCATAAAAGGAAGGAAAACAAGAAAAACAACATCTATAATGGTATAAACTACAAGCAGTTCCAACATACGAGAACCAAACATATCCAAGAGGCCATCCAAAACAACCCCTAGTAACAACGATCTAATTTTGCAAGTCCTACAATCCATGTAACAATAGAATTTAGCAACAAGACCATCACCAATGTAGCAAAATGGACATCCATATGAAACAATACCACCATCATTCCCATATACACAACACCAAGCATTTAGGCCACAATAATCCTAGCCAACATATACTTCTGAGACCATTTTCAGAAACTAAATTCTAATGAAAATCCCGTGGACGTCACAAACAAAAAATAATATAAACAGAAACCAAAATGTCAACCATTGTTCTGTTCTATGGTCATATAACTCACCTCTCATAGGAAGCATACATAAATACAAGTTTCCAGTAGGAAATAACCTATGAGAAATATTGAAATACAACGGGTCATGCGACAAGAATGATCATACCGAAAATTAAAAGTGGACAATGGATGCCTATTATTAGGATGAGAACTACTTGTGTATCTTTTATCCAACCACGTTGTATGGGTAGGCAATGAGAAGATGAATCACTGCACACTTTCATGTACCGATTCAATTAAGCATCTCTCAATGCCCCAGAATAGACAACATGGTCATTTTCGTACCTTCACTTATGGATTACGTCCAATAGTTTCGTTCGAAAAATTGGTTGGCAAGCCACCCAAGTCAAGGAAATAGATTATGGAAAGGGTCCACCATTTTACACCAGGCTCCAAAACTGAGTACCATGAAGGTATCTAAAAAATACAAAGAATAGCTCCCCAATGAACCATGGAAGGAAGAGTGACAAACTAGCTAGCCACCTAAACTGCATGAGCAATATATGACCTAGTGACAGTAATATATACCAAACCTACCTTAACGTTATAATAAAGGCTCAAATCTGAAAAGGCAACACCATCGGTTGGAGAATATTTGGCATTACTCTTTAGAGGGATATCAACTGTTCTGTTATTTGAAAGTTGCACATGTTCAAACAAATATGAGATATACTTCATCTTTGATAAAGGATAACATTTTTTCGAGATTATGTAACTTCAATTCCTAAGAAATAATCCAGTAAGCCCAAGTCTTTCATAGCAAAATGATTAGCCAAATCATTCTTCAAGGACACTATATCATTGTGATCATCGCTAGTCATAATCATATCATCAACATAAAAGGAAATGATGATCTAACTTGCATTTTTACATCTAACAAAAGAATGATAATCATGAAAACTAGATTAAAAACCAAGGGAATTCATTACTATATAAAATTTCTCAAAATAAGTACGAGGAGCTTGTTTGACACTGTATAATGCTTTCAGAATCCAACAAACTTCACTTGGCCGCTGAGAAATACCTGGAGGAGGAGGACAGATGTAAACCTCCTTAAGATCACCATTCAATAATGCATTCTTGTTATCCATCTGATAAATTTTCCATTTTCAAGAAAAACAAACAAAAATCATAGTGCGAATAGTTTTCATTTTTGCAAATGGAGCAAAAAATATCATAATCAATATTGTATTCTTGTAAGTAACCTTTTGCAACAAGTTTGGCTTTATATTATTCAATAGACCCATTAGACTTAGTTATAAGCTTATATACCCATCGACAACCAATTGTGTGTTTTCTAGGAAGAAGCGAAACCAAATCCTATGTATAAGTCTAACAAAGAACTGAAATTTTCTTAGTCATAGTGTTTGCCAATAAGGGTCAGAGACGGTGTCTTTGTAGGATTATGTTTCATAGAGAGTATGTATAATGACCCGAATTTTTCACTCAAAATACACTAGGGATTTATCAAAATTTCTACAAAATTTCCAAAATTATAAACTCCAAACATTTACATTCCATGCTAATATCAGGTTTACAGAAATAGTCCTTATGCATAGTTTTTATTTATAGAAATGGTTCTTATAAGTCACAAAACTTCCATACTCAGAACATTTTATTACATAAATGCCCCATGTAAGTCACCATTACAAAAAGTAATGGCCCCTGTGTAAATTACAATAATAATACTTGTATATAATTCTTTTTTTAGAACAATAGTCCCCCTGAATCACCAAAGGTCTGAGACGTTTTAAAAAAAATGGTCTAGTTAAGTCATTATTACAAAAAGTAATGGTCCTTGTGTAAATTATAGTAATAGCTATGTGCATTAATATTTTTTTCATATATAATCCCTATATGTCACCATAAATACAAAGTTGTCAAAAAATACAAATCCAAAAAATATGAAGTGTATCAAAATTTTGATTTATGTCATAATCTAACAAAAGAATTTAGTCTAAATAGAACACTTGATTATTATTTTATATCGTAAAAATAGTTCAACCAACTAAAACATATAAAAAAAGAAAATCTATTTGTGAGTAGTTGTTCCTTCTCTTAGATGTGGATGTTTCACTTTGATCCAAATATTAAGATTCGAGATTCTTACATGTCCTTTCACGGTGTCCATACCTACCTGTCCTTTCACGGTGTCCATACCTACCACATCGCCGACACTTATGCATTCTTATAGACTTACAAGAGGTTTTAGTTTTACTTTTTGGGTCATCCAAGTGGGTGTTTCATAAGAGACGAGATTATTTGAGATGATGTTATTACCTATGGTCATATAAATTGTTACTTCTTTCTTGTTTTCATACATGGTAAGCATACCCAAAAACCTTTCCTCAGAACTAAACACAATAAATGATTTCCCTAGTGCTGACTTGTCAAAATAGAAAATTGTAATAATAATAATAATAATAATAATAATAATAATAATAATAATAATAATAATAATAATAATAACAGTTATAATAATAATAATAATAATAATAATAATAATAATAATAATAATAATAATAATAACAACAACAACAACAACAACAATAATAATAATAATAATTATAATAATAATAATAATAATCATAATAATAATAATAATCATAATAATAGTAATAATAATAATAATAATAATAATAATAATAATAATAATAATAATAACAATTGTTATAATAATAATAATAATAATAATAATAATAATAATAATAATAATCATAATAATAATAATAATAATAATAATAATAATAATAATAATAATAATAATAATAATAATTGGATTGCTCTTTGAAGAATAACACTTAGGAAACAATGTAAGTGAAAATTTAACTTTATTAACAACAAATTTTTAAAAAGTTATTGTAACACCATGTTCTGGGCCATTCTGTGATTCAGGGTCGTAGGATGGAAATCGATTCCATAAAAGCTTTGAGGCCTTAAGAAGGCGATGTTTAGATCGTTTGGAAGAAAGTAATGAAGGTTATGAGATCTAAATCCTCTAGACGATCCTTTGGGTCGAATGGTAGCGTGGGAAGAGTCATAGGTCGGTTTCATGCATGAGAAATGGATTTTTGTTCGAGGAGTTATCAGTCCAAAATTTCTTGATATTAGTGTGGGGCTTTTCAATACCTTTTTGTGGATATAAAGAACGTCGAAATCGGAATTTGAATAAATAAGTTATGGTAATTCGAAGTTGGACGGTTTTTAGGTTGAGCCTACTACGTTGGGTGTACAGGGTGTACGTTGGGAGTTCTAGGCAAAAGATGATCACAGAGTTTAACCTTGTATGCTGGGCGTACTAGGAGTACGCGAGGCAGATGTAGGCTGATGCCAAAGCCAAAGTTTTAGGGTATCACCCTTATTTAAGGGAATTAACTCACCCTTGGTCCTCCCATAATCAGCCTCAGCTCCTTCCAAATGCTAATATCGAGTGTATCCTTTGTGAGTGATGATATGGAAGCTTGGTGGTGATTTTGGTGGCCTTTTGTTGAAGAAGAATACTAGTGAAGAAGGAGTAGTTGCTTGCAAGCTTTTGGATCTAGAAACTACTCCATTTGGTGCATTGTCTAAAGGTATAAAGTTCATACCTTGATAAGTTTCCTTCTATATTTCCATAGATAGATTTTTCATTAACTTTTGTCCCAAAGCTTGGAACTTTGTGAGTATGGAGTACTCTAAACCTTATTAACTAAGCTTTCAGGCATTTTAGATCTTGTGGATTCATATAACTAGTTATTTGATGGTCCTTTTCTGGCCATGTAAGATCTTGGTAGTCTTGAGTGTTGATCAAGTTAGAGTTTCAAGGTTTAAACTCTTTCCATCCATGCAAAGGCTTGAAGTCTTTGACTTTATGTGTTAAGACGTTATTTAGGATCCGATTTGAGAAGTAGACTTAGTGGCTTAAACATTTAAGTCCTGAATGATGAGTTGGGTTGTTGTGGAGTACACAAGACGTACCCAACTCATACGCAACACTTACTTCCCAAAGGTGGCATGCGTTGGGCGTAGATCAAGTATGCAGCGCGTACTCAGATTGTTGACCGACATTCACTTTTGTTGATTTTTGGGTTTTGGACTATATTCGGACTACTAAGGTTTTTGGTCTTATTGTGTCACTAGTCCTTTTTTTACTTTGGGTTATTGTTAGGCTTTTGGTATTCTTGGATTTGGACCTGTAGTGGGCTTTGGGCACCATTTAGGATTTCAGGCCATTGTAGGTTTTTGGGTGTTTTTGGGCAGGGCACAACTGTGGTTTATGACCTGCTTATTAATTAGGATATTGCCTGATGATATTTAGTGTGGAGATTTCCCAGATCAACAGTTCGAGCATTTATCTGGTTGTTTCATCAATTTGAGGTAAGTCTTCTCCCAATACTCGTGCGTCAAAGGTACCAATGCCAGCTCAGTAAAATTTTGTATGTAGGATGCTAGTTGTCTTTGTGACTCTTGAATGTTTGTATGAGCCTGTGTGTTGGGATAGTTGTATCTGTGATGACCAATTAGGGTCTATCTGTTATTATTGCATTATGATGTTTATACGTGTCTGAGACTGATGATAGTCTGCAAGGTTGTTGATAGCCCACTGGGCATGCTATTAGCCCACTAGGACTGTTGATAGTCCCCATGGTTGCTAATAAATAACGGCTATTTGTTTGTGTTGTACCGTGTGTGGTATTTGGGGAACGCACTAAGCTTTGTGCTTACGATTTATGGTTTGCATGTTTCGGGTTTTCTTATATTAAAGGAGGGGCACTACTTGAGTGCAGCACATCAATGGGGGACTTGTGTACTTGATAACTTTTAATGATACTCTGATAACTATTTTAAGATCTTGCAGTTTTGATTTCAATAAATACTTACAGTTTTAATCGAAAAGTTTGGGTTGAATTTTGGGGCGTTTCAAGTTGGTATCTGAGCCTTAGTTTGAGGGATTCAGGCATACTCTCGGGTGTGCTTGAACTCAAACTGAGGATTTGGTAAAAATTTCTAAAATATATTTATTTTTTAAGAAAGTTTTTAAAATAAAAAGGTGTGCGGTGCTTGCAATCAGTCGGTCTCAAGTAAGTATTTCCTAACATACCCATGCTTGTCATATGATTGATGTGTGATGTGAGTATATGAGAATTTCATGCTAGATTCAGGCTAAGGATCTGAGTTTCATGGTAGGATTCCTGATTAGGAGATATACCTTTGTGCATGTTGTGTGAGCTGGTAGTGATGCATGCTAGTGATTAAAGATCTTTAGGAGCATCTGAGGTAGGATTGCTTGTTTATGTGATGATTTTAGTGTTAGATGCTTGAATGCTTGTAAGTTAGTTATCACATGAATATGTTAAGTTACATGCAATGAGGGTTAAATAATCTTAGAGTGGTTAACTTGGCCTTATTTCGCATCTCTTGTTTGAGTCTAATCGTTGTAGGTTTGAGTCTTTTAGTCGAAGGATTATCTAAGCCTTGTTGTATGTCATTGTATTCGTGAAGTAGTTGACAAACATTGGTAGGGGTACTTCAATAGCTGATGGTAGGGTGAGGACATAACCTTAAAAGAACCCATGAAACTATTTAGTGCTAGTGATGTGATATTTAGCAAATTTTAGAATGGTATCATTATATGGAAGTGACTTAGAGGATTTGTAGGATTATAAGGAAAGTACAGATATGTGTGGAAGGTACTATTGGGCCCTTAATACTGGAAGCACATGATCCGTATTCGAATCAAGGAAAGTCCTGAAAACTCTAACGAACTATTTAACGACATGAACATAGTTTGGCACCATGAATCGATTGCAGCATTTTGGGTATTATCAATTTTTGGGTTATGGCTGTCCGGGAAGAAGACATGTTGGGTGATTGTTTCGTCCTTAGTGGCCATGTCAATTGGGGATTGAATGGTGCAGGCCTAGATGACTAGTTGATTTTAAGATCATAGGGGGGCCTACATGAGGTAGTGTCAATCTGAGTTATGGAACTCAATAAGGGAGCGGTTCGAATGAGCAAATTAAGGATTGCAGTCTTGAGATTGAGTGATTAGCCAATGGCTTATGATGTCATTTTCTATGACGAGGGTTCTGTTAGAGTGTGTTCTGGCAGGTTGTTCCGGATTATGATGAAAGTGAATCGGGAATGACAATTTTTCTTGTGTCTTGACTGAGAGGATGATGCCTCATGTTTCATGATTGCGTATCACGATGGGGTGAATGCTAAGGATTCAGAGGAGAAGTTTTTGGTAGTCCAGTTGTTCTTAGATATATAATCTAATCTATGAATGGACTATTAGATTTACTTTATGTGCATTTGCATGGGATTCATGATGCTATAGGGGCTTAAGTCTGGGAAGTTTCCGAGGTCTCCATCTGAGATTCATAATGTCTTTTGAGTTGATGAATCTATATCTAGGAGATTATATTGCATTGTGTTATACATTTCAAGATTCAAGGATGGTATGTATCTAGCTGAGTTGGTTTGAGTGCGGTTTGTCTACAACATCAGTTGGTGATATTTCAAACCCAAGTGGGGAGAAATGGACATGATATTTAAACAAAATCATCAATCTGTTTGAGTTTGCGGTTTTAGAAGAGTGGGTTATAGGGATTTGCGGTTCGGATATATGAGGCTTTGCTACAAGATATGGTCAAGACGGGGTGTAAAGAAAGTTAACATTTGTTGTATGAGCTTAGGAATACAGGAGTCATTTTTGCAGCAAGAAGTTGTTGGTCAGGAAGTTCATTGTAGTCAGTGGTTCTTTTGGGTTCGCTGATGTTTAGGTCAAGAGATGTGTGTGTCACTCGAGTTGAATATCGGTGTTTGAAGGGTTCGTCAATAGGATGTGGATTGCTACCTATAGTATAAGATAAGTAGTGGTTGATCAGTCAATCAAATTCAGGGTTTGGTATATGTAATTTTGCATGATTTTTGTTTAGTGGAAAACTATGAATCAACAGGTTGTTATCAGTGCATTTCTCGGTCACTGGTTGTTCTCGTTCATCGTCATGTTCTATTATGATATATCATGGCTTCTGCGTATGTTGCCTTGAATTGTAGTAAGAACATTGAAGTGATTATTATCTTTTCCAATTGTGGGTCTTTTAAGTTCCTCGTCATCCGTTGGATAGTAGCTACATGTAGAATTGTATCATGGGAAGGTACTTTAGATACCATGATCCTTGTCGAGAGTAGTAAAGTGCTTCATCTGGTCTAGAGTGTGAGCACCTGATATCGTTTGATCATGGGATCTTAGTCCATCAAGCTCAATGTAGTGGTGATTTGGTAGGAAGACTATAGGATGGGTAGGTAATCCAGTGATTATGAATTTATCAGAATGTAATTTGGGGCTACCGAGGATAGTTCCAAGTGCGAGCCACTATAGAGCTTGTGCCAATGTTAGAATTTGCGATCGGTATATCTGGAGGGAGCGTCAGGGTTGCTTGAGGTTGTGAAGAATCCAGGATAGATCAGGATTGTGAATGTAGAGCGGACTACCGTTTGGCTGGCGGGGCCTTAAACGGCTAATCGAGAGGTGCGGATAAGATATTGTTTTATTAAGGATTAACTGGAAGGCTAGTCAACTAGAGAGCTAGTTATGGTTGCGATAGCGTTCAGATTTAAGAAAGAAATAGTGTTATTTGGTTAGTGATGAGCATCAGAGCAATTGATATGTATTCATGGATAGGTTATGGTCGAGGGTTGCATTAGGACATCTCTGCCTGTTCTTATTAGATGAAGGCCTAGGGGTCTGAAGCACGACCTGGATACTTGATAGAGTCCGGTAGGTAGGTTTTTGGCTCACAGTGTTCATGTTTAGTGTGCCGTTGCGGGGTGATGTAAGATTGTGGAGTAGCCGTAGAATTCCCCAAGTTAGTGTGCAGCTGTGGGAGTGATGTAAGATAACAAAGCCGTTGTAGCATTCACTAGGTTATTATATGGTTCTAGGAGTGATGTATGACTATAGAGCAGTCGTAGCATTCACCAAGCTAGAGTGTAGTTGTATTGGTGATGTAAGAATGCGGAGTAGCTGTATCATTCATTAGGTTAGCATGTGGTGGTAGGAGTGATATAAGATTGCGGAGCAACCATAACATTCACGAGGTTAGAGTGTGTTTGTGGAAGTCGAGTAAGACCGTGGAGTAACCGTAGCATTCACCATCTTAGTGTGTGGTGGTAGGAGTGATGTAAGACTAAGGAGCAGCTGTAGCATTCACTAGGTTAGTGTGCGGTTGTGGAGGTGCTATAAGACTGCAGAGCAGCCGTAGCATTCACTAGAATGGTAGGTAGTGGTAGCATTAATGGAAGTCTAAGACTTGGCTCGTGGTATTCTCTAGGGTGATTTCGATCATCATATGTTTAGGAGAATGGTTGTGAGTCGGCCTCAGAATTTGTAATACTTGGGAAATCATAGGCTGGGTTGAGGCTAATATGATGAGAGAACTCCACTCGGTTTGTAGCCATCTTTGGGTTTAAGCGGAGTTAGTGATCGTTCGAGCATTGGTTGAATTCTCCTTCATTGGGAGTGATTGATTGATGAAGTAGTGTTGGCAGATGGACCAGGATCACCTGTACCTATTCAGTTTTTTGAGTCTGGGACAGACTTTGTTTTTTATGAGGATTTTCGATACCGGTAAGTGGTCGGGGCGTATATGTTTCGGGTGTCTGTAAATTCAATTAGGATGAATAGGTTTGTGAAAATCAGGATATGAAGTTGAGTAATTGTGGAAATGGTTTGGAGTCGTTTTGCCTTCCTAGGAGTCAGACATCGATAAGGGTTTCAGTTTTAGGCATAGCAGTTGGGCATAAGTTGGTTTAGAGCAAATTTGAGGTTCATTCTTCATAAGGGCTTATGGTTTCCGCTCTTTTGGGTTTTAAATTAGTATGGTTGGGTGATTATCAGAGTAAGGTGACTTTCCCCATCATCCTCGTGATTCGGGGAGTTCATTCGGGATCGTTTGGTTCGCCAGAGGAGATAGTAAGGAATGATTTCGAGTACAAAACCTAATTTAAGTGGGGGAGAGTTTTAATACTCTGTTCTGGGCCATTCTATGAATCAGGGTCTTCGGATAGAAATCGATTCCATACAAGCATTGAGGCCTTTAGGAGGAGATGTTTAGATATTTTGAAAGAAGGCAATGATGGTTATGGGACCTAAATCCTCTGGATGGTGCTTTCGGTTGAAGGGTAGCATTGGAAAAGTCATAGGTTGCTTTCTTGCATGCGTAATGGATTTTTATTTGAGGAGTTCTCAGTCCAAGATATCTAGATATTATTGTGGAGCTTTTCAATACCTTTCTATGGATATAAAGAATGTCGAAATCAGAGTTAGAACGAACAAGTTATGGCTATTTAAAGTTTGAGGGTTATTAGGTTGAGGCTAGTACACTGGGCGTACGGGGTGTACGATGGGCATACTAAGCAAGAGATGATCTCGGAGTTGCACCTAGTACTTTGAGTGTACTAGGAGTATGCAGGGCCTACGTAGGCTGATGTAAAACCCAAATTTCTAGAGGATCACCCCTATTTAAAGGCATTAACTCACCCGTGGACCTCTAATAATAAGCCTCCACCCCTTCCAAACCCTAATATCGAGTGTATCCTTTGTGAGTGAAGATATGGAAGCTTGGTGGTGATTTTGGTGGCCTTTTGTTAAATAAGAAGACTAGTGAAGAAGAATGGTTGCTTGCAAGCTTTTAGATCCAGAAACAACTCCATTTGCCGCATCTTCTAAAGGTATAAAGTTTATACCTTGATGAGTTTCCTTCTAGATCTCCATAGATGGGTTTTTCACGAACTTTTGTCCCAAAGAATGGACCTTTGTGAGTATGGAGTA
This sequence comes from Lactuca saligna, assembly GCF_052625555.1. Lineage (NCBI taxonomy): Eukaryota > Viridiplantae > Streptophyta > Magnoliopsida > Asterales > Asteraceae > Lactuca > Lactuca saligna. The sequence continues at coordinate 54,460,515 of NC_136419.1, forward strand.
CTACAGAGCTTATTATCTATGCTTTCAAGCATTTTAGGTCTTGTGGATTAAAAACAAATGGTTAATTGATGGTCTCTTTCTAACCATGCAAGATCTTTGTAGTGTTGAGTGTGGATTAAGTTAGAGTTTCAAGGTTTAAACTATTTACATCCATATAAAGTCTTAAAGTCTTTGACTTTATGGGTTATGACATTATTTGGAATCGGATATGAGAAATGGACTTAGTGGCTTAACAATTTAAGTCCTTAATGATGAGTTGGGCTACTGTGGAGTATGTTGGGTTTACCCAGCTCATACACAGCAAGTACTGCTTAAAGGTAGCATATGTTGGGCATAGATCGAGTACACAAGGCATACTCAGATTGTTGACGTTCGTTAACTTTTTCTGACTTTTGGTTTTTGGGCCATATTTGGACTACTAAGGTTTTCGTCTTATTAGGTCACTAGTCCTTTTTTAGATTGGTCATTGTTAGGCTTTGGGCCTTCTTAGATTTGGGCCCATAGTGGGCTTTGGGCACTATTTAGGATTTCGGCCTATTATAGTCTTTTGGGTGTCTTTGGGCAGGGCTCGGTTGTGGATTATGACCTGATTATTAATTAGGATATTGCCTGATGATATTTAGTATGAACATTTCTCGAATCAGCAGTTCGAGCATTTATCTGGTTGTTTCATCAATTTGAGGTGAATCTTCTCCCGGTGCTCGTGAGTCGAATGCACTAATGTCAGGTCATTAAAATTATGTATGTAAGATGCTAGTTGTCTGTTAGGCATGTCAAACCCAACAAATAAAGGGGTACAAATGACTTCAAAAACACTACTGCTTTGCACTAAAAATGTAATACAAGGTAAATAGGATCGATCCACAGAGACACGAAACAAGTGCTTATACCCTTTTTGCGTAAGGTATAAATGTGATCACAAAAGAGGGGGATTTATATGAAATGATTCAAACAAGAGATTGAACTAATAAGTAAGCAATTGATTGCGTAAAATAAACTCAAGTTTTGTAAATACTCCAATTTCATTGCATATAAATCCCCCAATTTCATGCAAGATTAACTATGAATGTGATTCCAAGTATGAAATGATATTTGGTTAATTCTAACTAAGTTGTTATTTGGACATGCTAACAAGCTCTAGTAATTCCATTCACCACATTAATTAATCAAAATAAGCTCTTTGATTAATCCTAACCTCACCAATCTAATCTAAACAAGCTCTTAGAATTAGGTGGAGAAATTGCATTATGCTTTGTGTGAATTTTACCAACAACATTCAATACTCCTCATAAGCTCGGGAACATAAGAATGTGTGAATTTTATTTACACAAGAATCAGTCGAAGAAATTCAATTTAGTGCTTGTTACTTGTTCTATTTAAGACAATAATTATGGATTTTGCATAATAGACAACTTTGGTGATTCAACCCTAACTCAAATGGCCAATGAGAACTAGAATTGAAATCAAACTTTCAGTTAAAACAAAATCAAATTCACTAGATAGCATTTAGAAACAAACACCAAGTCACATGATTGAAATCACACACAATAGTCAATACATAAAGTTGGAGAGTCTAGGGTTCAAGACACACATGACTAGAACAAAACATAAATCTAGAAATTGAAGTTAAAGTCTTACAAATTAATATCCAAATGAAATCAAAGTGTTTCCAAGTATTAATTGACTTCCATTTCTTCCAGAAAATCACCCCAAGAACTCCTAAAATCGACTTAACTCCCAACAGAACCGGTTGCACCACTTAAGAAAGAAGACAAAATGTTTTTAACTCACGACCACGTTTACACCACTTAAGAAAGAAGACAGAACTGTTTTTTCAATTGCCCTATAGTTGTTTATTTATGTTGTATTATATGTGGTATTTTGGGGAACTCACTAAGCTTTATTATTACGATTTGTAGTCTGCATGTTTTAGGTTCTCTTATATTAAAGGAGGGGCATAGTTTGATTGCATTGCATCAATGGGGGACTTGTGTACATGATAACTTTTAATGATACTGTAACATCCCGAAATATCAAGAGTAGAGTTGAAGGGGCTAAAAGAGTAAGTTGTGAAAGAGTGACTCGGCGAGTCCATGGATGGACTCGGCAAGTAGAGTCGCGACTTGGTCGCGTGTTAAGTTGCCGACTCGGCGAGTCAGTGAGATAGACTCGGCGAGTAGGCGCTGAATGGAGAAAACCCTAATTCTCAGGGTTGAGCCTTATATAAAGATCATTATGTTTTCCTCCCATCCTCTTTATCACCCCTTGAGCCTCAGAAAACCCTAAATCGCGGAGAAGCACCATTGTTGAGTGGATTGGAGCTTGGAGAAGTAATTGTTGAAGGAATTTTGGGAGATTGAAGGCTTGGAGCAAGGGCTTTGCTTGGATTCGAATTACATTGCAGTTGGGGCATCTCTTAGAGGTAATATCTCGTTATTGGGCTGTTGTTATGTTGTTTCTTCATTTTGGGGTTTGTGGGAATTTGTCTATGGATGAAATGGGAAGTCTAGAGGTTAGATCTGAGGTTGCTACCTCAGATCTGGAAGGGAGAAGAATCAGAGAGCACGAAAGTCCCTATGTTGGAGTGTTTAGTGAAGCTTACATGTCCCAAACCCTAGCCCAATGTGCAAACGGCCTAGATCTCTTTGGATTCACGTAAAGTTTGCCACTTTACGTGATGGATGAGTGGTAGGAGGCTAGACCTATGTTTTGGAGCAGTTGCATGGCCTGGAATGCTTCTGAATGCATTCAGACCGATGGTACTCGGCGAGTCACATGGGTGTACTCGACGAGTTGCTTGAAGATGAGCTGGGACTCGGCGAGTTGGAAGAACAACTCGGCGAGTAGGTTGATGATAGCCTTAGACTCGGCGAGTCTGTTCGAAGGGTCCCGATATTCTCTAGTTGAGTCGACAATCGATGAGTCGAGGGATGACTCGGTGAGTTGTGTGCGAGTGGACTCAGAGTTGTTGGACTCGGCGACTCTCGGGGTGACTCGGCGAGTTAGGTCGCGGATTGAGTGAAGTTCTGATTATGGGAACTCGACGAGTCATAGGGTTGACTCGGCAAGTAGGGTCAGTCAGGGGTTGACTTTGACTGAGGACTTTGATTTTGACCAAGGGTTGGCCGTAGACTTTTAGGGTTTGGTCAGCGATGTGGCCTTTGGGCCAAGAGAGGGGTAAAATAGTCTTTTACCCTTAAGAGGGTGCCATGAGAGGATTGATTCTAGTCTCGAGAGTTATATTCATAAGAGTATTTGCCTTACGTGTTAGGCGGTGGTGAGTTCGAGATTTAAGTGTGGGGATATCTGCTTTCTGCTTGCCAGGTGAGTCTTCTCACTATACTTTACCTCGAGTAGGTAACCAGAGTTATGTGATCAGAGTATTTGTATGCTATATGTACGTGATGTGTTGTACTGCATTACTTCTATGTGATTTATGCTGTGCATGTTTATAGAGTTGGAACCGGAAGGTTCCCAGAGTTAGAACCTGAGGGTTCACAGAGTTTGGGTGCACGGACCCATAGAGTTATAGCCTCGAGTGGCTAATATGTGTTATGTGTAGTATTTTGGGGAACTCACTAAGATTCGTGCTTACAGTGTTTTGTTTGATGTTTTTTTCAGGTTTCTTTAAGTATCACGGGACGGCACCGGCTTGATTGTACACACCAGAGAAAGAGTCATATTTTGGAGGATCCTGGTTTTCTATGCAAGTGAAAATGGAGTTATGTTTTGTAATTCGACTATGAATGAGATTTTAAACAAGCATTTCTAAGAATAAAATGATTATTTTAAATGAAAATTTTGTCTTGAAATTTACGGTGTTACAATTTGGTATCAGAGCCTTGGTTTGAGGGATTCGGATGCGCCTTCGGGTAAATCTGGACTCAAACTGAGGAAGTAAGAAAAGTTTTAAGGAAATAATTTTCTAAAAGTGAATAAGAGTTCAAAGAGAAAGCAAGAAAGAGCAGTGTGTACAATCAGCCAGAGCCCGAACAGTGATGTCCCAAAATACCCTTACTATTGTGTTATGAGATATTTATGATGCACTTTATGAGATATTATTGCATGCTAGAGACAGGCTAGGTATTTCATATGTTAGGACTAGAGTGGCCTGATTTGTGATGCCTTAGCCTAGGACTCGTTGTTATATGTGTTATGCTTTTGAGTATGTGATGAGTGAGAGTATCCAGTTAGAACCCATGAGGGGTAGAGTTACAGAGTTCGGTGGTACTTTCGAGGATGAGCCGAGCAAGTGGAGTTATCACAGAGAGGGAGTCCTATGTATTCTTCGATGCTCGAATGCTGCTTGCTTTGTGCTTTGTGGAACTCTCGATGATGGGAGTCAGCTACCAAGTGAATATGACGATATTCAGGAGGTAGATGTCTGACATCATTAGGAGCTCTTCAGCAGCTGATAGCAAAGAAGTGGGAGGACAATGGAAGAGCCTAGGGAGTAACCCTAGCCAGATGAGTGCGCTTGTAGAGTAGAGAATTTCGCTGGGGAGCGAGCACGCGCGATGGGATTGGTGAAAGAGCAGGTCGAGCAGCTACTTAGAGGCTCTGGGATGGTCCATATGGAAAGTATGGGTAGATGTGGCAGGTAGTATGGGCCTGTACTACTGAAAGCAGAGGACCCATACTTGATACAGGGAGTATTCTGAAGGTTCTAAGGAGCGGATTGAGGAGTAATGTTATGGTTCAGGTACCATACATCAGAGCAGATTGAGGAGTGATGTTATGGTTCGGGTACCATACATCAGAGCAGATTGAAGAGTGATGTTATGGTTCGAGTACCATACATCAGAGTGGATTGAGGAGTGATGTTATGGTTCGAGTACCATACATCGGAGCGGAGTGAGGAGTGATGTTATGGTTCGAGTACCATACATCGGAGCGGATTGAGGAGTGATGTTATGGTTCGAGTACCATACATCGGAGCGGATTGAGTGGAGTGAGGAGTGATGTTATGGTTCGAGTACCATACATCGGAGCGGATTGAGGAGTGATGTTATGGTCCGGGTACCATACATCGGAGCGGATTGGGGAGTGATGTTATGGTTAGGGTACCATACACCGGGGCATATTGAGAAGAGATGTCATGGAATGAGTACCATGGTTCGTAGTGAATGATGTTTGTGGTTCTCCGGTTATCCGGTCATGAGTAAGTTCGAAGAGGCGTCCCTTGAGAGGGAGATCGAGAGCCCCTCAGAGTATTTTAGTAAGGAGTCAGTGAGAAGGGAGAGTTTCGATCTGAGTTGAGCGATCAATCGATGAAGGAGATGTCACCTCCTATGATCGGGAGGTACTGATTATGTTCGTGTGAAAAATATGAGAAGCATGATGTTTTAGTTTTGGGTTTAGGGGTAAACCCTGCAGGTCGTCATTCATGATGATTTCCCACCAGAGTATCAGGTAGCATGTGTGCCGCGAGGCAGTGATTTATCATGAGCAGATAGTCAGTTGGGACTGAGATAGTTGAGGACCACACTACACCTATTTGAGTATAGTAGGAGGTATTGTAGTGGTATCAGTGGGAAATTCAGTCGAGTTCAGCGGTGCAGAGAGTTTTCTATCCATGGGGTGTTGAATTTGGGAGTGGGTCCCTATTCTTGGGATGATCCCAGTGTTGGAGCGTTGGTTGATGAGTTGAGGTGAGGGGTACGATGATTCTATGGTTCAGTCTATGAGCCAGGGATGTTATTGAGCAGTTGAGTTGTCTGGTACTAGATTGGTACGAGATTTGGAACGACTAGAGGCAGACGTGCCGAGAAGTTCTTGAGGAGTTCATCAGAGGTTCAGAGTATATGAGGTCGATTCATTTCCTTAAAGGGGATTATCGGGCGTTGTGTAGCACTTTCCGGGGGCAGGTGCGATTTTGCTGGAGAATAAAGTTATGGGTTAGTTGTGTGCTATTTGGTGATGGTTCGAACCCTAAGTGGGGGAGAACCGGGTGCCGTATGTAAGAAAGCAGAGATTTGTCAAGAGCAGTTATAAGTGGAGTATAGAGATATGCGGTAAGAAATCATGAGACCAGAGATGTCGGTGATCGAGGAAAGGGGTCAGAGTGAGTTAATGCGGGAAGCACTTGTTTGAGAAGGATGAATGTCTCCACGACAGGTGTTTATTGGTCAGGAATCTGGTATTGGTCAGTGTTGGGGCAAGTAGATAGAGAATGATTGGGCAGCCAACTCCCGGGTCGGTATGCGTGTCCTTGTTGGATTTTGAGCGGCGGGAAAAAGGGTTTCGGAGAATTATCAGCGTATTTCGTAGTGTTAGCGTTTTCTCGTATTCCAATTGAGAAATTGGATGTACCAAAGTTGCAATGTGGAAAAAAAATAAATAAATATGTCGATCTATTTCTGAGGTTCAAAGGAAATGTCTTATTGTGTCTATATGATGCTTGGGGCAGGAGATCGGTGGCTGTGGCAGGATTTTGTGATGTTCTGCTGGGGTATTCCGAGGTATCCGGGTATGATAATCTTTATTTCGGAGTTACTCGTGAATCTTGAGTTGAGACGACTTGTGGTATATCAGGTATCTATGGATCTAGTGAGAGCCCTTCGAGTATGGGCATCCAGGGAGATTATTTGAGAGAGTGGATCTTCACAAGGGTGGGCATCTGTTATGTCGATTGCCTCCAGAGTCTGTGATGAATATTCGAGACGAGTATGGGTAGCCGCCTATGATAGTTTGCGGAGCACGAGCTAGTGGGGTCAGAGGGTGTTGTGATACTACGGGGAGCCGTAGTACTCACTAGTCAGAGGGTGTTGTGATACTGCGGGGAGCTGTAGTACTCATTAGTCAGAGGGTGTTGTGATACTATGGGGAGCCGTAGTACTCACTAGTCAGAGGGTGTTGTGATACTGCGGGGAGCCGTCGTACTCACTAGTCAGAGGGTGTTGTGATACTGCGGGGAGCCGTAGTACTCACTAGTCAAAGGGTGTTGTGATACTGCGGGGAGCCGTAGTACTCACTAGTCAGAGGGTGTTGTGATACCGCGGGGAGCCGTAGTACTCACTAGTCAGAGGGTGTTGTGATACCGCGGGGAGCCGTAGTACTCACTAGATGGCAAGAGAGTGTGATGATGGAATGTTCTCCGATCAGTGTATGATGTGGAAGAGTTTTGGGCTTGAGTAGCCTAGTATTGAGTTTTTGGAGCCTGGATGTTGGACCGGGGGCGAGACTAGGGTCCTCGTCTCTGTCGGGAAATGTGGTGAGATGCGCAAGGGATATGCGCAGCAGAAACCAGAGATCAGAGTTGAGACGATCCTCGGTTGGATTGTATTTTCTCGCATAAGGAAAAGAGAATTTCGTGGCTTGCGTGTCACGGGGCCGGGATAGTAGTCACGGGGAGGAAGTTAGTGGGATATTTGGATCATGATATGGGTGACCTTTGGAGGCTCAGCTGTGGAGTCAAAAGCTGACCTGGTGCTCAGTCTCGAAGAGGGATATGAGAAATGAGCTAGAGCTTATCATGATGATGTCTGAGGACACCTCAGAGGGAGCGAATGATTCAGATGCTCAAAGACATGCTTCGGGCATGTGTATTAGATTTCGGAGGGAGTTGCGGCACGTATTTATCCTTGGTTGAGTTATCCTATATCAACAGCCATCATTAGTGCATTGGTATGCCACCCTTTGAGCTGTTGTATGGGAGGAAGTGTCGGACCCTCATTTGCTGGGGATAGTGTTGATTCGCAGAAGTGGAAGTTGTAGTGAGAATGGATGATTTGGAGTATGGTGGTCGAACACTGTGTCTGTGATAGTGGTATGGAATGACATCATGATGGGATGTCTGCTGAGTACGCGGAAGGGATTCTGCGGGTGTAGAGCCAAGAGTCTCAGGATGGATGCAGGGATGGAGTCTGGGACTCCCAGCTTGATTCTGAACAAGGGCTGTGTGCATAATGGTTGTTTCTCCTGGGGATGTTAGAGATGTCATCAGTGCGACGGGTTTTCCTAACCCGAGAGTGCGAAGGTTGGTGCGGCATGGGTGTGTGATTGCAAGAAGAGGACTCATGGGAGTTGCTCTGGGATTGAAGAGTGGGTCTTTCCGTCGTCACGGATTGGATAGAGTGGAATTCGGATCGGGGATCCGATGGTCCATGGCTTCTAACCCTTATGGGTCGAGTGATTGTTGAGATTTGGGGCAGTGATGCTTCATGGGTAATTCTCGGATCGTTGAGTGTGGTTATCAGAGGGTACATCCGGTGCCCGGTTCGAGACAGTGGTCAGGACACCGTAAGGAAAGGGAAAGTGTGTTTGAGTTTCGATGGGTATGCCTTGTGAGACCTGGTCCGATTAAGGCCAGGTGGCACGTTGTAGGAGTATTTCTGGAGTTGAGTTGCTGTAGGCTTCGAGGACGAAGCCTAATTTAAGTGGGGGAGAATTGTAACATCTCGAAATATCAAGAGTAGAGTTGAAGGGGCTAAAAGAGTAAGTTGTGAAAGAGTGACTCGGCGAGTCCATGGATGAACTCGGCGAGTAGAGTCGCGACTTGGTCGCGTGTTAAGTTGTCAACTCGGCGAGTCAGTGAGATGGACTCGGCGAGTAGGCGCTGAGTGGAGAAAACCCTAATTCTCGGGGTTGAGCCTTATATAAAGATCATTATGTTTTCCTCCCAACCTCTTTATCACCCCTTGAGCCCCAGAAAAGCCTAAATCGTGGAGAAGCACCATTGTTGAGTGGATTGGAGCTTGGAGAAGTAATTGTTGAAGGAATTTTGGGAGATTGAAGGCTTGGAGCAAAGGGCTTTGCATGGATTCGAATTACATTGCAGTTGGGGCATCTCTTAGAGGTAATATCTCGTTATTGGGTTGTTGTTATGTTGTTTCTTCATTTTGGGGTTTGTGGGAATTTGTCTATGGATGAAATGGGAAGTCTAAAGGTTAGATCTGAGGTTGCTACCTCAGATCTGGAAGGGAGAAGAATCAGAGAGCATGAAAGTCCCTGTGTTGGAGTGTTTAGTGAAGCTTACATGTCCCAAACCCTATCCCAATGTGCAAACGGCCTAGATCTCTTTGGATTCACGTAAAGTTTGCCACTTTACGTGATGGATGAGTGGTAGGAGGCTAGATCTATGTTTTGGAGCAGTTGCATGGCCTGGAATGCTTCTGAATGGATTCAGACCGGTGGTACTCGGCGAGTCACATGGGTGTACTCGACGAGTTGCTTGAAGATGAGCTGGGACTCGGCGAGTTGGAAGAACAACTCAGCGAGTAGGTTGATGATAGCCTTAGACTCGGCGAGTCTATTCTGGACTCGACGAGTCTTGTCGAAGGGTCCCGATATTCTCTAGTTGAGTCGACAATCGGTGAGTCGAGGGATGACTCGGTGAGTTGTGTGCGAGTGGACTCAGAGTTGTTGGACTCGACGAGTCTCGGGGTGACTCGGTGAGTTAGGTTGCGGATTGAGTGAAGTTCTGATTATGGGAACTCGACGAGTCACAGGGTTGACTCGGCGAGTAGGGTCAGTCAGGGGTTGACTTTGATTGAGGACTTTGATTTTGACCAAGGGTTGGCCGTAGACTTTTAGGGTTTGGTCAGCGATGTGGCCTTTAGGCCAAGAGAGGGGTAAAATAGTCTTTTACCCTTAAGAGGGTGCCATGAGAGGATTGATTCTAGTCTCGAGAGTTATATTCATGAGAGTATTTGCCTTACGTGTTAGGCGATGGCGAGTTCGAGATTTAAGTGTGGGGATATCTGCTTTCTGCTTGCCAGGTGAGTCTTCTCACTATATACTTTACCTCGAGTAGGTAACAAGAGTTATGTGATCAGAGTATTTGTATGCTATATGTACGTGATGTGTTGTACTGCATTACTTCTATGTGATTTATGCTGTGCATGTTTATAGAGTTGGAACCGGAAGGTTCCAGAGTTAGAACCTGAGGGTTCACAGAGTTTGGGTGCACGGACCCATAGAGTTATAGCCTCGAGTGGCTAATATGTATTATGTGTGGTATTTTGGGGAACTCACTAAGCTTCGTGCTTACAGTGTTTTGTGTGATGTTTTTTTCAGGTTTCTTTCAGTATCACGGGACGGCACCGGCTTGATTGTACACACCAGAGAAAGAGTCATATTTTGGAGGATCCTGGTTTTCTATGCAAGTGAAAATGGAGTTATGTTTTGTAATTCGACTATGAATGAGATTTTAAACAAGCGTTTCTAAGAATAAAATGATTATTTTAAATGAAAATTTTGTCTTGAAATTTACGGTGTTACAGATACACTGATAGATGTTTTAAGATCTTGTAGTTTTGATTTCAATAAACACTTAAAGTTTTAATCAGAAATTTTGTGTTGTATTTTGGGGCGTTTCAGTTATGCCTATTGAACTAGCAAATGCAAAACTTGTAATCAAAACTTGAAAATCATCGATAAATAACGCTCTATCTTTGACATTGTTGTCGTCTGATGCTTTCCCCTCTATGTTCCTTATATAGTATGTTGTAATGTCACGGTTAGAGAAGGGTTGGGATATTATGCAACGTTTAATCTGATTCCAAATAGGTTAAAGTAATTAAGTGCAATTTAGTTAATATATTATATGCATCAAAAATGTATTAATATTTAGGGACAATAAGGTCAATCTGCTTATTATTTTTAAATTATAATGATTATTAAATATAAAACTTGATTATAAAATATTTTAAAAAATATTTGGATATATACGATATTTTAAGACTTTGGAAAAATAAATGTGATATTTAGATTGTAAGCAGAACAAATATTGTATTTATTGTTTATCAAAGACATATAAAAAATTCTTTGGAATTCATTTGTATACAATAAAACAAATCTACTTTTTAGTTGATAAAACCCAACTTCAAGTTTTGTGAATAAGACAAGATATTATTAATTTAAATTAAATCTTATGAGGGGTTTTACTTTTATTTTTGTTCTGAGGCCCAAAATACATTGGTAAAAGTCCAGAAAGCAATCACAATTAATGTGCTTTCTTCTCTCCGTCAATAAACTTCTTTCGGAGTCCTCACTTGATGTGAAAGAAGTATAATATGAATATGTTACTTTATGAACATGTATCCTATAATCACCATCATTGAAAAATAAAGTTCTAAAAAATGAATAATTATGTTATCACCGATTAAACAATTAGATTCTCACCGATTGAAAAAACAAAAGTTCTCACCAAATGACATTTCAGTTCTTACCGAAAAGTGTTCAAGTTCCTACCATACTGCGATGTGCGTAATACCACGTAAGTTGGGGCTAGGAGTTTAATCTTCAAGTCTAAACTTCATGAAATAAATTATTTTTTTAGTTTAAGATAATTATAATTAGTTAAACTGATTATTTAAGAAGATTAGAATTTAAGCATTAAGAGTTATGAAGATAAAAATTGACTACTCATGAATGGAAGATGAAGTAGGTGGCTTGACCTAACCTACCTAAAATGTTTTACACCTTATTTGTAAGGTAACGATTTGTGTTGGGGTCAAAACTAGAAATTTTGGACTTGAATTGTTAGATAAAATCCAGTTAAGATATAAATTGCAAAAATGAAGAATTAAGCAACTAGTTTTGCCAGTTGAGTATTGATGATTTGATGAGATGTGTTATACCCAAACCCTTCTCCTTCCCTCATTATGAACGATTCCAAACTACAAGAGAAGAAGGAGCACTTTTTGCTTAAATAGATATGTTATTGTTGAAGAAATTTGAAGTTGAAATCATTTTCTAGATTTTGCTTTGAGTAATCATGCTTTTGGAAGTAGTCTTCTTATCCATTTGAATGTCTAGTTGCTAAATTTATCTCTATGTAATAGCCATAAACAATAATATAAAAACATTATAGTAAACAACACTAATATGAGATAATAAATTTTAGATAATAGATTCGAATGATATTTCAGTATAATGCATCTAGCAAATATGGCACATGTAAAAGGGTGAATATATATATATATATATATATATATATATATATATATATATATATATATATATATATATATATATATATATATATATATATATATATATATATATCCAGTATAGATACACAATAGAATAATAGTGTATTACTCGATTACCGATCAAAAAATGTTAGGGCACTTATCATCGTTTTACTGACTTAATGATCCTTAAAAGAGAACATAATAATAGAATTTTGTTGTTAAAAAGATGTCACCTTTAGTGTTTTTAGTTAGAAAATATATTTTATTGTAAGATGTCTCCCACCTTGAAAACACATAACGTGAAAGCTTATTGCCGACAATTTGAATCATAGTATTTCGTTTTCTTTACAAATTAGTTATCATCAATAAGTGAAAAGTATATCATAAGTCGATATTTTAACAAATCATAGAAACATAAAGAGAAATTGACATCCATTTAGACAGGAGCTATTCAACAACCGTCGGTGTTATGCGAAGTTTTAGACCGGATGGAACCATATTATTTTTTAAAAATCGGTTTTGTTGAGCATCAACGCTACCGGTTGATCTAAAACCAGTTGGTGTTAGAAAAGGCGCAACCTTACCCATATAGCGTATTCAGCCCTTCGAGACCAGGCATTCGATTGTGGCATTCCAGGCCATCGTGCGAGGACTTGGTCGATGTCATTTCTGACCCCCAACAATCCCCCCCTAAGAAATTGCTCCATGAGAGAATCGAACTCTCGCCACTGGCACTGATATCACTTGTAGAGCATCAACGCTACCGGTTGATCAAAAACCAATTGGTGTTAGAAATGGTGCAACCTTACCCATATAACGCATTCAACCCGCCAGGACTAGGCTTTCGATTGTGGCACTCCAGGTCATCATATTCTTGGAATAGAAGACCATAGTTCCACTATATTGCATGCGATTATGCAAGAAATGTACACGCATACGGATACCAAGAAGGAAATCAAGACTCTGGCTAACTACAATACACGTATTATTGAACATACCATTCCAAAAGAAGAGAAAAATAAACTGATGCGTAATATAAAAGAAATGAGAATCATTCGATTTGCTCTTCCTCCAGACACTTTTCGTCTTGTGAGTGCATGCGATACTGCTAAAGGTTTTTGGGATAGATTGAAGGAGTTATATTCAAGTGATGCCTATTTGGAACATTTCATGCAAACACTGCTCTTATCCGAGTTTGGAGCACTTGTACAAAAACCTGATGAGAAGCTGGATCAGACATTCAATCGTTTCAATCATTTGTTAAACAGGATGCTCAAAAACAAATTTAAGCGTGAAGTAATTGAACAAAAATTCATGTTTATGAATGGACTTAGATCCAAATGGAAGGTTGTTTTTTCTACTGTTAAGGCACATGAACAATTTAAAAGCTATTCATTGGCCAAACTTATGGGCATTATGAGATCTCATGAAGAGGAAGTAACAAAGGAAGTGAAGCTTGTTTCAAGCATGGGATCCTTAGCGATGATTGTGATGGGAAAGAAGACTGCAAAAGAAGATTCCGAATCAGACCTTTCGGAAAGCAATATCTCAAAAGAAGACAAGGTTCTTTTGGTTTCCAATCCTAAGATGTTCTATAAGTAGAATTTCTCCCGTTACAGAAACAATTTCAGGAAGGGTAATTCTAGTTCAGAAAAGCCTAAGAACTCTGGGAACGACGACGAGAAGAAGGAAAAGAAGTTGTTGGGTGATTTAGGTTATGATTGTAATTATTGTCGTGACAAGAATCACTTTGCGAAGGAGTGCATGTTAAGGAAACTAAAAGATAATAGTGAAAAAGAAAAAGACGAATCCCATTATGTTCAGAAGATAGAGGAGCCTAGGAAAAAGAATACATCAAATGCGAAACCGGCATTCATCGTACATAAAGGTAGTGATGATGATGGTTGAGTTGAGGTGTGGTCTACAAACTCAGAGGATGATGAGCTTAGGAAATCCATACATGGAAGGTGCTTTGTGGCAAAGTCTGAATTGCACGGTTATGAAGGCAAGTGCTAAATGGTTCAGAACAGAGTTTCAGAACAAAGAGGGTATGCTACTAATGGTGGTTAGGCTTCCGAAAGCTGTTTTGCTGCAAAGATTATATCAGAGCAAGTGAAAGAATGCAAGAAGGTGGTCGATAAGGTACATTCTATACTCAAATCTCTTAACATTCTTGTATCTCATTATGATTCTTAACTAGACAATTTAAAATATAATATTTTCTAATTTCAATGATAGTTTAAAATGAACTCAGCTCAGTAATTCCAATCTGACTGATCAACTTAACAGGGTAACATTTAAAATTGAAGAGAGAAGATTAAGAGTAGAGGCTTTGGAATTAGAGCTTACTAGATCACTTGATGTTGTTATTTATCATAAAATAGTTAGTCTTGTACTTTTGAAACAGAGGAATATTTTTTGTTTAATTGTTAAGTGTTTATATTTAAATATCACTCAACTGCATTTGGATTGTGAAATAAGGAAAGGTTTGCATAAAATGATTTTACCCTTTCTTGAATTGAAAGAGTATGAAATTGATGCGGATTGCTATAAATGTGAATCTATTGTTTCAGCAGATGACGTTTCCGATTCATACAGGGTTAGACTTGAGAAAATTGAGGAATACATACAGTCCAAATACCACAAAAATATGTTGAAAGAAATGTTAAATAAAAAAGATAAAGAAAAAATCATATTGAGTACTATGCTAAAATATGACTCATTATGCAAGAAATCAAATTCTAGAAAATACTTTTGATTCCAAAAACGTTTCTGAATTTGATGAAAGTGATATGAGTGAAATTTCTATAGAGGATGAAATTGATTGTTCTATTTTTGTGCAAAATGTTAATGAACCTAAGAAAAATTTGATTTCAGAAAACTTAATCGAATTCGTTCGAATTGTTGAAAACAAAGGTTCAAATGTTTTGAAAGAAAAAGCAACTGTTTTTCCGAAAGTCCAAACCGTTCTGAATGAAGTTTTGTTAAGAAATGACTAAACATAAATGATACATCTGAACTAATGTCCGAGGTTGTTGATGATAATACGAATGGATGTGATGAATTCTTTTGGTCGAAGCTAATTGATAATGGTGATGAAACAAAAAGTCTTTCAGAAATGACCTCATGGAAAACAAAAGGGAAATACATTTAAGAACCATTGAATCGTGTGGAAATCTGTTATGATCAGGCTGAACCAAGTCAACAAAAGACATTTCCAGTGAAACCTCTTCGGAAGAAAACAAAACGCCAGCCAAAAAAGAAAACCAAAATCTAACATTCATAAGTCTGCTAAAAAACGCATTGCTAAGAAAAGACAGTTGAATGCTAGATACTGGAAGAATTTGAAAGAAAGAAAGCGTTTTGGACAAATAAGAATTCAAATCAAAGTTCTATCAATTCATAAAGATCTTCTAATCAAAAAGTTGATTCCTATCAAATTCTGAAACCAAAGTCAATTTTTTGTCCAAAATCACAAGTTCTGAAACCAGTTGAAAAGCCGAAATCAAAGTATTCTCCAAAAACACAGTTTTCTAATCCTCTCAGCAAATCAAAAGATTTTAAGGGTAAAAGTAAAGTTGTCTCGGAGAATACTCTGGAGGAATGCGAATCAAATTTGAAAAATGAGGAAAATGCATTTTCAAAAAGAAAGGCACCAATAATCAAAGAATATAATCAACGAAATCTAATTTTGTTGAAATTAATCTTTGTGATAACAAAGTGGAAGTTTTAAAAACCAAAAAAGGGAAGAATCATGTTTTGAAAAGAAAACCTTTTGGGTTGATAAAACTAAGATATTTCATGTTCAAAAGAAATCCTCACAAGGACCAAAGATGCTTTGGGTTCCTAAATCTCTCTAAAATTGCAGGTTATGCATGAGGATCAATACGATTGTGAATGGTATAATTATAGCGGTTGTTCTTGTCACATGATTGGGAGAAGAGAAGAATTATGAGAGTTTAGATCTTTAAAGGATGGCGGTAGAGTGAAGTTTGGAAACAACGCCACTGTGGAGATCAGAGGCTATGAAATGATTACAAATAGAAAATTCTCGATTAGGAGGGTAGCATATGTCGAGGGCGTGCAACACAATCTGATAAGTGTTTCGCAGTTGGTTGTAGGTACAAGACTGAAGGTATCATTTGATGAAGAAGGTTCAAAGATAACTGAAAAGAAATCTAAGGCAGTGCTAATGAATTCCAAAAGGAAGGGATAAATGTATCCTTTGAATCTAAATACAATCAAAGGGAAGCCATATATTTTCTTGCTTAAGAAAGCATCTTCGAATGATAATTGGCTATGGCACAAAAAGCTTTCCCATCTGAACTTCAAGGATGTAAACAAGCTCATCATTAGTGATCTTGTTTATGGTCTACCTCTTTTGAAATTTGAGAAGGAACATTTATGTGCTGCCCGTGAGCTCGGAAAATAAAGCAGGAAGAGTCATTTAACCATCATCAATACCAAAATAATTGAGCCACTTGAATTGTTGCACATTGATCTTTATCATCCATTAGCCATCGTAAGTATTGGTGGCAATAGATATATTCTAGTTATTGTTGATGATTTTTCTAGATTTATGTGGGTGTTATTTCTTAGATAGAAATCAGATGCAACTTCGAAGCTGATAGATTTCATCAAGCTAGTTAAGCTACAACTACGAAAACTTGTTCGGAAAATTTCCAGTGAAAACGGTTCGGAATTCAAAAACCAAGTATCTGAAGAATTCTTAACTGGCAAAGGGGTTGCTAACAACTTTTCTTCTCCTTACACTCCACAATAAAACGGAGTAGTTGAAAGACAAAATTGCTCTCTTTGTGAAGCTGCAAGGACGATTTTAGCATTTGTGAATCTTCCTCTCTACTTCTAGGTTGACGCTATTGTTTCACACAGAACCATTCATACACTAACAAAAGATTTCTCATTACTCTTTATAAAATCTTGAACAATCAAAAACCTAACATTAAATTCTTTCATGTATTTGGTTTCAGGTGTTATCTTTTAAACTGTAAAGAAAATCATAATAAATTCGATGTGAAAGAAAACGAAGGAATTTTTCTAGGTTATTGTTTAACTTCATAGGCATATAGGGTTCATAATAAAAAATCAATAATGATTAAAGAAACCTACAATGGCACCTTCGATGACAACTATATGAAGAAATATCAGAAACACGATTGTCAGTCTGGGGTAATCTTTCCATCAATAGATTTTGTGACAATTCCTCTCATGAATTTATTGATGGGGTTTGAGCATTCTAACACTCCTAAGGTGTACACGCAACCCTAGAAAACCTGGTATCTATGTTTGTCTAAATACATGCAAAATACTTTTCCAAGGTTCATAATCCTATCTAGCATACATGGGGAACTTTAAACATAAAAGATGGCTAGAATTACATACCTTGTAGTTGATTTGATTTCGTGGAAACCTTGTGAGCTTAACACCCCAAGTGTGATGCCTCACATGTCTCATACAACACCAACTACACTTGGAAAGACTTTGAGAGAATGTATAACACTTCTAAAATCGGCTAGCCCTCACTTGTTCTTCTAGTGTAGCCGATTTTGGTGAGTATGATATCCTTTATATAGTGTGTCACATATAGGGTTACATCATGTAAACCCTAATGTGACATGACTCTTCATTTCCATGACCAATTGGTTTGTAACTCCCATGGAGCATCCTATGGGTTTAACCCAACTTGATAATTCATGGAGCATTTTAGCCCACTATACAAGTTATGGATGATTTACATAATCAACCCATATATTTAATTAGTTATCTTTTGATCAATTAATTAATTCCAAATTAATTCTTGATCAATACTAATTAAATAATACTATTAATAGATTAGAACTTATAATATATTAATAAAACACAAGTGTTATTTCTCTCATTTAGTCTATCCAAATGCATGATGCCATCCAACCCAAATGGACCATTTCGGTTTAGGTCAAGTACATACCAAATATAGTTATGGACTTAGACACCTTTTCCAACAGTCTCCCACTTAGATAAGTCTAATAACTATATCTACAAGTATGACTTCAAGAACCGATCAGCAATCATAGCATTTTCAAGGTCTCTCGGAACTGAGAAGATGATGATGCACCATTTAAGATAAGTGATCATATAATCCTCTGTTCTAGATATCATCCAGAAAAATACATGGAACAATGTCTTTCTTATTTTCCAGCAGTTTGTTTCTCGATTTCTGATTAGTTTGACAAAGAACTTAGTTCTGACTGGGCCTGGTACATAGGTCAAAACAAAATCATCGAGGGGCCCAGATATCGCTTCTAATCCAAGAATGAATAGATAAAATTCGACTCATATGCTTAATCTACTACTTGTTGAATCACACACAAAAGTACGTTTTATAACATCAAGTTACCAATGCGGTTTTGTACGATCAATGCATAACCAACTCATAGGCAACAAGTCATATCTCTTAGTTTGAAGACTTATATGATATTACCGTCTCACGATCACTCAAGATAAATTCCATGAAGTGATATTAGTGAGCGTGGGTTGAGTCCAACACTCAAAACTTATGAGCACTCACGAATGTTGTAGCCATGTCCAACAACTTAGACCTCTACAATCAACTCATGACAGTCTTGATTCATACCTACTTGCAAAATTTGACCGACTGTGGAGAATTCGAATAATATTAGATACCAAACATAATTATTATGGAAGTCAAAACATGCAAAAGAAATATAGTAAATGATTGACAAAAGATAGCAACACTTTACTCATGAATAAACACAACTTTTATCCATCATCAAAAATCAATTACACTTTACAAATTTCAGAAATTATCTAACTACTAAAACTAATATCATTCGTCAGCCCTATGCTCCGAGCATGCTGGAGATGCTTAACCCGACTCAGTCCCTTCGTGTGGGGATATGTTGGGTTCTCATCCGATGATACCCTCTTTGCCATGAGGAGTCCTTCTTCTATTCGATGTATGATGAAATGGTATTTTCTATCGATGTGTCTGGATCTATCTTGATCCCTTGGTTCCTTGGCTAAGGCAACTGCACTTTCACTATCACAAAAAATTTCCATTGGCTCTGTAACATCCCAAAAACAAAGTCTGAAAATTTCGTTTAATTTAATAATAAAAACCATAGTCGATAAACCTCATGTAAAAATCATAAGCTATGTATCTCAAAATATCATAACAACTGTTAAATATATCAGAGTATAAACATCCCAAGCTGAGCAAATGGTGTGCGCACTGCAATCTTCCCGAGCTCTTCTTTTGAAAACTGAGTACCTGAAACCAAAACTAAAAACCATAAGCACGAAGCTTAGTGAGCTCCCCCAAACTACCACATACCATACAATAACATATAAAGCAACTACTGGGACTTGCCCACTGCATTGGACCGAAGTCCGGAAACTGCATCAGACCGAAGTCCGAAACTAACCAGGGCCTTGCCCTCTGCATCAGACCGAAGTCTGGAACAAACCAGGGCCTTGCCCTCTGCATCATACAGAAGTTCGGAAACTGACTGAACATAGCATAGCATAATCATAGCTACTAACATAACACATATACTGCATAGTGCATCGGAAAGAGTCCGGAACACATAACACAAAACATGCTTGAATCACAAAGACATCAATCACTCTAACTACTGCATTGGACCAAGGTCTGGAACTAACTGAACATAGCATACCATAATCATAGCATATAATATGAAAAAATATACTGCATACTGCATCAGACCATAGTCCGGAACACATAACTCATACAATGTATGTATCACAAAGACACCAAGCATACTGAACTACTGCATCGGACTAAAGTCCGGAACTACTGCTAACTTAAATGGGCCGGCATTGTGTCCGTAGACCCGTTCCAACTGGAAGGAAACTTACTTCACACTGCTGAATTCCCGTAGACATAATCCCACACTACCGAAGTCCTGCAGACTCAATCCTAGCTGTTGGATGACAAATTCCCAAACTATCAACACCAAAGTGACACCCAATTAATAATTGGGTTCTAACACACACTATAAATACATACTTTGGATAATTACTACATTACCCCTAGCTTGGCTTACCCAAGCCCAAGGCCCAAATCCATAGGCCAAAAGTCAGCTAGGGATCAAAGCCCAACATATGGCCCAATTTTCCAAATTGGGCCCAAGCCTCTACATGGACTTCCCTCAAGGCCCAATTGATCAGTCCAGTCTAACATGTCTCATTCTAAGGGCCCAATATCACACAACCATCTAGGCCCAAACTATGGCACATTTATGGCCCAATTTTCCAAATTGGTCCCAATCCTTCATATGGACCTTACCCAAAAGCCCAATAATTTATTCTAGTCCATTTGCCTGTTCTTGGATGGCCAACACAAAGCCCAAGTGAAATTAGGGTTTCACATAAAATGATAACTAGGGTTAAGTGTTTCTTACTTAACCCATTAAGGGTTTAATCCATTAAGTCCTTTACTCTACTAGATAAGTGATATGGAGTGACTTGGGCTTAATACACACTCCAATCCTAATGGCCCAAAGATGGTTCCAATAAGTCTAAGGACCAATTTCTCACAAATAGGGTTTTCTAAACCCTAATTAAGGTTTCCAATCAAACATGGCCCAATAAGCCTAAAATTAATCTTTAAGCCTAATAGGGTATTGCTAGGCCCATTAGAGTTTGCTTGAGGGGCACCACCCACTACCACCTCAGGTAGTGGTCGTCAATGGTGACTCACAGCGGCCGCCACCACCCTAAGGTGGTGGTTTTCCATTTCTTTTCATTAATCCTTTGGAATTTACAATTACAATGCTTTACTCAAGGATACACACACACACTAACTAACTAACACACACTCACACAACCATCCTAGTGGTGGCCGGTGGTGGCACAAGGCGGTAGCTACCACCTCACGGTGGTGGAAATGGCTACTTCCGACTTTCCGGCTAAACAAAACATCCAACACGCATACATACACACTTACACGATTTCTTTTTTCTTAAAGGATCTAGCAACCCTCCCTTGGTGGCTCATAGTGGCGGCAAGAGCACTAGAAAAGCAATAGCAGCGGCGGTTGTGATGCTAGCCACCACCCAATGGTGGTGGCAGTGGTCTTTCTTGTTCCTCATCCGAGCAAACGAACAGCAACCACACGCAACCACGATCCGGAGACTAAAACTTTCCCAACTCTACCACCATGGGTGGCAAACGAAGGTCGGAACCCAGAAACGGCGATTCTCCGGCAGCAACATCGCAATGGCGACCTTCCTCGATAGTGTGATGGTCGGCGCTGCTCATTGGCGAGGCAACAGGCGCCCTACTTGGTCTGAACAGCGAATGGCAACAGTCTTCACGCATGGCGGTTGGCTTGGCGGAGAAAGGATGGTGGCGATAAGTCTCGAGAGGGCAGCGGAAGGCTCTAAAGAAGAAGGCGGTTGATCGGTGGCTATGAGTGATCGGAGGGTGGAGGAAATAGGTGGTGTCGGCTGTAGGGGGTGCTACCCGGCGGCTGCTACAACAAGCTAGGGTTAGGGTTCCCATATAACTTATATACCTGATCCCTTAAAACCTTATGCCATAATATCAGTCCCTCCCCGTTCCCTTTTCTTTCAAATTCAATCCAATTATTACCAAATGAATCCTCAGCATTAAATCCTTTACATTTTAGGTACGAAAATTACCAAACAGCCCCCTATATTCCATAATCTCTTCAAATGAAGTCCCATAAATTACCATTTACTCCTTGTCTTCATAAATACTTACAAAACTAATCCGGATTTTACACTTTCAACCTCCAACTTCTAAATTCTTCACAAATTAGTCTGGGACTTTCATTTATTAATTTATTTAAATAAACGGGGCGTTACAACTCTCCCCCACTTAAATTAGATTTCATCCTCGAAATCAATCCTTATCATACCTTACATGCTATCCACTCAAGTGATATAGTCATCATCCTGGGCGCACCCTAACATTCTCAAGGTAGCTGTGACCAATCATCACAAAGCCCTTACATCTGCAGGCGAACTAATCCCTCGCAAGAAGCTCACATGTACTCTATATGAAATTTGCTATCCCTAGATGATCTGAATCCCTAACAGACCATTCATACTGAGTCATTATTTCCGAATCTGGTCCTCTTGTCTCTCAGCTGCCTACCCATCTCCTGATAACTCAAGGCTCCCACTAAAAAAAACATAATCACAACTCCATTATCCCCGTGATTCATTTATACTTGGCTAAAACTCGGATAATCCTGCTGTAAGAGACTTAGTGTAACCTAAGCTATCTGCGACTCTAACCATACATGAAATCCCCAAAATACCATTACTGTTGGAGACCCAAAACTATCTGAAAGACTGATCTTCCTGAAAACACTGAACTACCTGAACACTGAACTGCCTGAAACACTGAACTGTCTGAACACTGAATTGCCTGAAGAAGTATGTTGCCACATGGATGCTTCCCGAAATCTATATAGGCATTCCTGGTCTCAATTGGTCCGTCAATCATCTGAAAAATCAGGTTCCAGTCCAACTGCGAAGCCAAAGGAATCCCTGCTTAGTCGCCTCACACGACTTCTGAACAAATTCCTTCTCTAGAACTAGCTACCACTAGTTACCATGCCACTGAGGCTCTAACAACTTTCTGATCTAACTGATCAAGTCCATACGTCGAATCCTGATGTCACCACCCAAGGCTAAAATGATTGTTACACGACCATTGGTAGCCTCATGTCATAAATGACCTTAAGCAGTCAACTACTTCCTTACTCTCATCTCTGTAGTGGCGCTTCCACAATCTTATCACTGGCTTAACTAGGTTTAATCCATCTGGGAAACTCCGAAATCCAATCTGTGGATTTCCATATCCTCACTGCTATACCCGAACTGGTGGGTACTACGGTTCTTTTCGTGTCCTAACAACGCACTCAAGCTATCTACCAACCTAGTGAAGGCTGCGGCTACACCCACAGACTTACATCACTCTAACACTATCTGCTAATCTTGTGAATGCTACGACTACACCCGCAGACTTACAACACTCTCACTATTTGGCTGCTAGTGAATGCCACGACTACACCCGCAGACTTACAACACCTTGATACTATCTGACTGCTAGTGAATGCTACGGTTACACCCGCAGACTTACAACACTCTGATACTATCTGACTGCTAGTGAATGCTACGGGTACACCCGCAGACTTACAACACTATGATATTATCTGACTGCTAGTGATGCTACGGTTGTCCCGTAGTCATACATCCTAACTAATATCACGTCGTGCCGAGAAAATCTTCAACCTGGTTTCCCAATCCAATCATCCACTAATCTCTATTACACGCACTCAATACTGGGGAGTTTCCCAACTCCTAACTCACCACCCATAACCAATCTGCTAGAAAACACGCTTACCATTTCTAGTGTTTTCAACACCAGCTAATCCAAAAGATCACACAACTTCTAAAAATCCGAATAAATCTCCGGTAACAACCCGCTAGACCGAGGAAGCTCCGAATCTCAATTGGAGACCTCGGAATCTCCCACTGCATCACAACCTCTATCTTGGCCGGATCGACTAGTACACCCTTTTGGTTGACAGGGTGCCCAAGGAATTACACCCCGCGCAACCAGAACTCATAATTGGAGAAACTTGCGAAAATTATTTCCTCCTCAAAGTCTCTAGCACCTCCCCGGGTGCTTTTCGTGTTGCTCCTGAGTCTTGGAATAAACCAAGATGACGTTGTACCTCCCAATCCTGTAATCTGGGGGATTGCTCTATCACTATTCGCTAACGCTTCTTGGTATGTAATTGGAATATGACGTCTCTTAAAAATACAATTCAGAAACAATCTGAGGATAACTCAGGGTTACACTTACTCAAACCTTTGGGACGAAAGGCTCCCTTGTGCAGTTTCCTATACGTGCTGTACTGAATCTGACCCTGCTGGCCTCTCAAAATCTGATCTAAAATCTACGGTCTCCTCCCGAGACCCTTCACTACAAGCAACTGATCTGGTTCCCTCTTAACAATGTGATCTAAGTCAATATCCCGCTCACGAGCTCTAGAAACCATATCATTCAGGGTTTTGCACCCCGAGATACTCACAATCTCTCTGCTATCATTCTATAGTATGTTCTGATAACTTACCTTCTTCATGTCCTCATCTGCTGCATACTGGTAGCATATAAGCTCTTTCCCGATACTTGGCAGTGATCTTTATCACAGTATGAGTCGTCTGGTGGAGATCTAACAACTCTTGCACCAGTTGCTGCGCCTCAATCTCCTGAGCACACTCTGCCCAGAATATGGTCTAAAAGTCATCCCATGACATAGCATTAACCGCATCATCACTCAACTCACTACCAACTTCTTCCTATCAATCTCGTGCTCTATCCCTCGGGGACAGGAAGTAAGTCAGATCTTGTCTCCTTCCGAGACAACATCTGGGATAAAAGTGTTGGCAACATCCGCCAACCATCTGCAGCTAATAATGGGGTCCCTAACCCCCATGTCAATCTGAAGCCTCACAAACTCTGAATTCCCGAAACATCAACGTACGGGTCTCTATCATGACTATTATCTCAGTGCAGAATGCACTCGACCTCTCATCACAAATCTCTATAATACTCTCCTTGATCACTGAGGACCACAGGAGTCTGGTCAATGATATTGCGCAAAATTCTCGGATGGAATGAACTTCCTCGACCTCTCATCACATAACTCTTTTCTTTATACTTTTTCTAAAATTGTCTTCTTTCTCAAAATTCTTTTGTAACCATGTTTTTTCTCTTGAAAACTTTATACCACTTCCTTAGTTTGAGTTTAGACACACCCGAAAGTGTATCCGAATCCTTAAAACCAAGGCTCTGATACCAACTTGTAACATCCCAAAAACAAAGTCTGAAAATTTCGTTTAATTTAATAATAAAAACCATAGTCGATAAACCTCATGTAAAAATCATAAGCTATGTATCTTAAAATATCACAACAACTGTCAAATATATCAGGGTATAAACATCCCAGGCTGAGCAAATGGTGTGTGCACTGCAATCTTCCCGAGCTCTTCTTTTGAAACTGAGTACCTGAAACCAAAACTGAAAACCATAAGCACAAAGCTTAGTGAGCTCCCCCAAACTACCACATACCATACAATAACATATAAAGCAACTACTGGGCCTTGCCCACTGCATCGGACCGAAGTCCGGATGCTGCATCGGACCGAAGTCCGGAACTAACCAGGGCCTTGCCCTCTGCATCAGACCGAAGTCCGGAAACTACATCGGACCAAAGTCCGAAGCTAACCAGGGCCTTGCCCTCTGCATCAGACCGATTTCTGGAAACTAACTGAACATAGCATAGCATAATCATAGCTACTAACATAACACATATACTGCATAGTGCATCGGAAAGAGTCCGGAACACATAACACAAAACATGCTTGAATCACAAAGACATCAAGCACTCTAACTACTGCATTAGACCGAGGTCCAGAACTAACTGATCATAGCATACCATAATCATAGCATATAATATGAACACATATACTGAATACTGCATCGGACCATAGTCCGG
The DNA here is from genome assembly GCF_052625555.1 of Lactuca saligna. Classification (NCBI taxonomy): domain Eukaryota; kingdom Viridiplantae; phylum Streptophyta; class Magnoliopsida; order Asterales; family Asteraceae; genus Lactuca; species Lactuca saligna. The sequence continues at coordinate 54,486,015 of NC_136419.1, forward strand.
AACACATAACTCATACCATGTTTGTATCACAAAGACACCAAGCATACTGAACTACTGCATCGGACTGAAGTCCGAAACTACTGCTAAATTAAACGGGCCGGCATTGTGTCCGTAGACCCGTTCCTACTGGAAGGAAACTCACCTCACACTGTTGAAGTCCCGTAGACATAATCCCACACTATTGAAGTCTCGCAGACTCAACCCTAGTTGTTGGATGACAGATTCCCGAACTGTCAACACCAAAATGACACCCAATTAATAATTGGGTTCTAACACATAAGATAAATACATACTTTGGATAATTACTACATTACCCCTAGCTTGGCTTACCCAAGCCCAAGGCCCAAATCCATATGCCCAAATTCAGCTAGGGATCAAAGCCCAACATATGGCACAATTTTCCAAATTGGGCCCAAGCATCTACATGGACTTCCCTCAAGGCCCAATTGATCAGTCCAGTCCAACATGTCTCATTCTAAGGGCCCAATATCACACAACCATCTAGGCCCAAACTATAGCGCATCTATGGCTCAATTTTCCAAATTTGGCCCAATCCTTCATATGCACCTTACCCTAAAGCCCAATAAGTTATTCTAGTCCATTTCCTTGTTATTGGATGGCCCAACAGAAAGCCCAAGTGAAATTAGGGTTTCACATAAAATGATAACTAGGGTTAAGTGTTTCTTACTTAACCCATTAAGGGCTTAATCCATTAAGTCCTTTACTCTACTAGGTAAGTGATATGGAGTGACTTGGGCTTAATACACACTCCAATCCCAATGGCCCAAAGATGGTTCCAATAAATCTAAGGCCCAATTTCTCACAATTAGGGTTTTCTAAACCCTAATTAGGGTTTCCACTCAAACATGGCCCAATAGGCCCAAAATTAATCTTTAAGCCCAATAGGGTATTGCTAGGCCTATTAGGGTTTGCTTGAGGGGCACCACCCACTACCACCTCGGGTAGTGGTGGTCAATGGCGGCTCACGGCGGCAGCCACCACCCTAAGGTGGTGGTTTTCCATTTCTTTTCATTAATCTTTTGAAATTTACAATTACAATGCTTTTCTCAAGGATACACACACTAACTAACTAACACACACACACACACAACCACCCTAGTGGTGGCCAGCGGTGGCACAAGGCGGCAGCCACCACCTCACGATGGTGTAAATGGCTACTTCCGACTTTCCAGATAAACAAAACATGCAACATGCATACATACACACCTACACGATTTCTTTTTTCTCAAAGGATCCAGCCACTCTCCCTTGGTGGCTCATAGTGGCGGCAGGAGCACTAGAAAAGCAACAGCAGCGGCGGTTGTGATGCTAGCCACCACCCAATGGTGGTGGCGGTGGTCTTTCTTGTCCCTCATCCGAGCAAACGAACAGCAACCACACGCAACCACGATCCAGAGACTGAAACTTTCCCAACTCAGCCGCCATGTGTGGCAAACGATGGTCGGAACCCAAAAACAACGATTCTCTGGCAGCAACGTCGCAATGGCGACCTTCCTCGACAGTGTGGTGGTCGGTGGTGCTCATTGGCGAGGCAACATGCGCCCTGCTTGGTTGGAACAGCGAACGGTAACAGTCTTCACGCATGGCGGTTGGCTTGGCGGAGAAAGGATGGTGACGATAAGTCTCGATAGGGTGGCGAAAGGCTCTAACATAGTGGCTGGAGTAAGAGAAGGAGAAGAAGGTGGTCGATCGACGGCCATGAGTGACCGGAGGGTGGAGGAAACAGGTGGTGTCGGTTGAAGGGGTGTGCTACCCGGTGGCTGCTACAACAAGCTAGGGTTAGGGTTCCATATAACTTATATACCCGATCCCTTAAAACCTTATGCCATAATAACAATATCAGTCCCTCCCCCTTCCCTTTTCTTTCAAATTCAATCCAATTATTACCAAATGAAACCTCAGCATTAAATCCTTTACATTTTAGGTATGAAAATTACCAAACAGCCCCCTATATTCCATAATCTCTTCAAATGAAGTCCCATAAGTTACCATTTACTCCTTGTCTTCATAAATACTTACAAAACTAATCTGGATTTTACACTTTTAACCTCCAACTTCTAAATTCTTTACAAATTAGTCTGGGACTTACATTTATTAATTTATTTAAATAAACGAGGCGTTACAGGCTCCTTTATAGCTGGTACAACTCCAAGGTCTCCAATGAAGTTCTTCAGCCATATCACCTCCTTTGCTGCCTCACTTGCTGCTATATACTCTGATTCGTAAGTTGAATCAGCCACTGTCTTCTACTTGGAACTCTTCCAAGTAATTGCTCCTCCGTTTAAGGTAAAGAACCAGCCTGACTGAGAGCGGAAATTATCCCTATCAGTCTGAAAGCTAGCATCACCGTACACCACAACTTTCAAGTCATCACTCCCACCGAGGGTAAGGACCCAGTCCTTAGTCCTCCGCAGGCACGTGAGGATATTCTTTACCACAGTCCGGTGAGCCTTGCCATGGTTCCCCTGATATCGGCTGACCATGCTCAAGGAAAAGGCCACATCAAGACGAGTGCAAATCATAGCATACATGATCGAGCCCACTACTGAAGCATAAGGTACTCGACTCATTTCTGCTATCTCAACCTCAGTACTCGGTCTCTAAGTTTTACTCAGCCTAGCGTTACTCTGGATGGGTAACTCTCCTTTCTTGGGTAACTCTCCTTTTACTCCAGTCTCTCAAAATCCTTATCCCCAGAATATAGGCAGCTTCTCCTAGGTATTTCATAGAGAAACACTTCCCATGTCAGGACTTCACTTCCTGCAAGGTTGGGATCTCATTTCCTATGAGTAGTATTTCATCCACATACAGTACCAAAAAGCTAACTATACTCCCACTAGCCTTGACATAGACACAAGATTCATCTACACGCCTTGAAAAATCAAATTCTTTGACTTTCTCATCAAAGCAAACATTCCATCTCCGAGGTGCCTATTTCAATCCATAAATTGATTTCTCGAGCTTACACACTCTATTATGGTATACTGTACTGACAAAACCCTCTGGCTGACACATGTAAACATCTTCAGCTAAACTTCCTTTAAGGAAGGTGGTTTTGAAATCCATTTGCCATATTTCATAATCATGAAATGCAGCGATGGCTAACAGAACCCTAATGGACTTAACCTTTGCAACTGGTGAAAAGGTCTCATCATAATCAACTCCTGGAGTTTGAGAAAAGCCCTTTGCAACCAGTCGCGCAATATAAGTGTGTACATTACCATCCATGTCGGTCTTCTTCTTGAAGATCCATTTGCACCAAACTATCTTACGACCTGGTACATTGTCAACCAAGTTCTGAACTTGATTCTCATACATGGACTGTATCTCGCTGTCCATTGCCTCTTTACATTTGGCAGACTCGGGGCCTACCATGGCTTCCGCGTAGCTGTAAGGTTCATCAAGACTTACTAATGTCTCATCACTGATAAGTGTGTCACCTTCCGCAGTAATATGGAAACCATAATAAAGCTCAGTTGCATTCCTAACCCTTGTGGAATGCCTAAGAGGTTCAGACTTGTCAATTGGCTCAACAGGAGTTTCCTCCTTAGGTTGAGTGTTAGGGTTTGAAGTTCCTTCACCACTTGACTCTTGAATTTCTTCAAAGTCAATTTGCCTCCCACTGTTTCCTTGGCTTATGAACTCTCTCTCTCTTTGTCTCTCTCTCTCTCTCTCTAGAAAGACACCTCTCCTTTCTACAAAGACCACATTGTAACTAGGTCCGTAGAAGAGGTAACCAAAGGATTTCTGTGGGTAGCTGATGAAAATAGACCTCTCACTTCGAGGTTCGAGCTTATCATGAGTCTTGTGTCTCACGACAGCCTTGCACCCCCAAATCTTGATGTGGTCTAGTTTAGGAACTTTACCAGTCCACATCTCATGAGGATTTTTGGCAACTTTCTTTGTAGGGATCAGATTAAGGATATAGGTAGCAATCTCAAAAGCATACCCCCAAAATGAGATTGTTAATGAAGCTCGACTCATCATGGAATGAATCATATCCAACAAGGTTCGATTACGCCTCTCAGCCAGACCATTAGGCTGTGGTGTCCTAATAGGTGTCAATTGTGAGATAATCCCACATTCCTTAAGATAGTCGAGGAACTTTGTACTAAGATATTAACCACCAGGATCAGATTGAAGCATCTTAATGTTCCTACCCAATTGATTCTTGACTTCCTGTTTAAACTCTTTAAACCTTTCAAAAGTATCTGACTTATGTTTGATTAAATAGACATATCCATATCTACTATAATCATCAGTAAAAGTCAAATAATAATGATTAGCATCCCTTGTGGCAGATTTGAATGGTCCACACACATCCGTGTGCACTAGATTAAACAAACCTTCACCCCTAGCACAAGTACCAATGAAGGGTGATTTTGTCATTTTTCCAAGTAAGCATGATTCACAACTATCATCTGACTTTAGGTCAAATGACTCCAAGACTCCATCCTTTTGGAGTTTGCCTATGCGTTTCTTGCTCACTAGTCCAAGACAACAATGACATAATGATGGTTTATCCAAGTTATTATTACTCGAAGAATCAATACACAACACATTATTTCCTAGATTATCTAGAACAGATACAGCTTCATACACACCATCACAATGTATTGCTTTAAAATAAATAACATTATTAAAGAAAGCATTTATTCCACCATTTTCAATATCAAAAGAAAAGGTAAACCCTTGTTTGTACAAAGCATGAAATGAAATAATATTTCTTTCCATTTCTGGTGAATAACAACATTATTCAAATCTAAAGTAAACCTACTACCTAGCAACAAAGAATAAACTCCAATCTTGGTGACAGGTGAAGCTTTCCTATTCCCCATGATCAAGTTTATCTTTCCATGCTCCACATTCTCACTTCTTCTTAGTCCCTACAGATCAGAACAGATATGAATACCACAACCTGTATCAAGGACCCAAGAGTGAGAATAAGGTGAGTTGTTAGATAGAATAGTGTAAATAACTGCATGGTTGGGTTTAACTTTCCCATCGTTCACATCTTGCTGGTACTTTGGGCAGTTCCGCTTCCAATGTGGCTTTTCATGAAAATAGAAGCATTCAGCCTCTTTTGGGTCAGAAGAAGGAGTGACGAAACCTTTATTTGGTTCCACTTGAAGAAGAGCCATCAAGGGTCCTATCCTTGGTACCCTTCGAAGAGCTCTTCCTCTTCTTCCTCTACCTTTCCCGATTTCCAAGATAGAGGCGGAGTTTGGAATAGGAGTAGGAGTGTAACAACCGACTTACCTTTAAGACCTGTTTCTACGGTCTTTAGGAGTCCTTGAAGTTTTCTGAGTGTGACTTCTTCCTTATTCATGTGGTATATCATGCGGAATTGATCATAACACAAGGGTAAGGAGTGCAAAATGATATCTATTGCAAGCTCCCCGGGGAAGTTCACATTAAGCTTCAGCAAACGGTCCACATACCTTTTCATTTTCTACATGTGGCCCGTGACGAAATCTCCGTCCTTCATCATGGTTGTTATCATGCAGGAGATTATTTCATACCTCTCTTGATGAGCACTTTGATGGTATCTTTCCATCATATCTTGGTGCATCTCAAAAGGCTAGTAGTCCTCATAGGACTTATGGAGTTCTGCTGTCATGGTGGCCATTATGATGCATGCCACTTTGGTGGCATCTCTTTCATGAGTCCGAAAGTCAGCAATCTCTTGGGGAGTAGCAATGAACTCATCGATCTCCTTTAGCTCCTTACCGAGGAAATATTCCTTGTCCCCGTAACGAGTCACCATTCTGATGTTACATATCCAATCCATAAAGTTAGAACCATCGAAGATGACCTTGCCACATAGGTTCATGAGGGAAAAGGAGCCAGTAGGGTTTGAGCCAGAAGCAGTGTTGTTGGAAGACATCTGAAAATAAGAGAATTAGATTAGTTTAGATATAAAGAGAGTCCTTAATAAAACAGCCAAATGTAATATTAAGGCTAGGATCCAATCACAATATATCATAACTTAGAAGACATACGTCGTAATCTAAGCTATAACATATTTGAAAGGTAGGTGAATGATGATTCACCAATTTCCACCATGAAAAACGAAATATAAATATTAGTTTTTTTTAATTGGTTCTTAGAAATTCCTAGATTCTTTTGAGATTCAATGAACTTTTCAAAGGCATGTTTCAATCTCGAGTGTGCCCTCCAAGTTTTGTGGATGGGATACCGAGGATCACAAAATGAGGTGTGAAGTAACCATGCAAATTACTTGGTACCCTTAAAGTTGATCACTCAGTCAATGTACCGGTTAACCACACACGCTCCACCGATACTATGATAAACCTTAAGTCACCCTTTACCTACCTTGTTAAGTCCAAGTTAGTGTGCCGGTTACACACGCTCCACTAATGACTTAAACAAAGTGTACAGTGTAATTTCATGGATTAGCACCTTATTCACAATTTTCCTAAAGTAACTAAGATTGGGAAGTTAATAAAACATTTAGTTACTTTATAATATCCATCATACTTTTAATGAGAATTTATAAGTCTTTGTCCTACCTGTTCGGCTAACGACCCTCCACTGATCAAGGAAGCGGTGGGTGAGAGTGGACACCCTTTAAACTGCCATTTTATAGGCAACAACTTTATACCTCCCTTATAGACCGGCTTCGTGAATGAGGTCTACTAATGGTAAGACGACTTGCTCTTATACGTACATACATACATACATACACACACACACACACACACATATATATATATATATATATATTATTAACTTATAATATTATAAAGTATAAGGTTTGATTTTTAACTTTTAAAAATCTAGGGGTTGAAACAAAATTTTATTAAGTAACTTTATATGTTCCAAAACTTGAGGGCAAGTTTTGTAACTTTACAAAACCTTTCAAATTCATAACTTATGACTTATTAAAATGAAGACTCTCCATTTTATAACTTATGTGTTCTTTTAATAGTTTTTATCACAAATAGAGTTTTGGTTATCCATAACTTGAGGACAAGTTACGGACTCCATTAAAACACATAAAGATCATGAATTAAGCATTAAACAAGTAATTCCTATGATCTTTCAAGAACTCATAAGAACATGAATAGTCATATCAAAATTTCAAGAACATATGAACACATATAATCATGTAACTTTGATATTAGCCATTGTAAATGGATTAGAACTTCCTTTACACCATCTAAAACAAGTCCCCTATGGAGACATCAAGAAAATTGACTTTTTCACTATTTTGCATCAAGTATCAAACAAACAAGCCTAGATACTGATACCACTGATGGGTTTTGAGCATTCTAACACTCCTAAGGTGTACATGCAACCCTAGAAAACTTGGATCTATGTTTGTCTAAATACATGCAAAATACTTTTCCATGGTTCATAATCCTATCTAGCATACATGGGAAACTTGAAACATAAAAGATGGCTAGAATTACATCCTTGTAGTTTATTTGATTCCTTGGAAACCTTGTGAGCCTAGCACCCCAAGTGTGATGCCTCAAATATCTCACACAACACCAAATACACTTGGAAAGACTTAGAGAGAATGTATAACACTTCTAAAATAAGCTAGCCCTCACTTGTTCTTTTAGTGTAGCCGATTTCGGTGAGTATGATATCCTTTATACAGTGTGTCACATCTACGGTTACACCATGTAAACCCTAATGTGACATGACTCTTCATTTCCATGACCCATGAGTTTGTAACTCCCATGGAGCATCCTATGGGTTTAACCCAACTTGATAATCCATGGAGCCTTTTAGCCTACTATACAAGTTATGGATGATTTACATAATCAACCCATATATTTAATTAGTTATATTTTGATTAATTAACAATTCCAAATTAATTTTTGATGAATACTAATTAAATAATACTATTAATATACTAGAACTTATAATATATTAATAACCCACAAGTGTTATTTCTCTCATTTAGTCTATCCATATGCATGATGCCATGCAACCCAAATGGACCATGTCGGGTCGGGTCAAGTACATACCTAATATAGTTATGGACTTAGACACCTTATCCAACATTTATATGAAGAATTTCTAAATTTGTTTAATGAGCCTAAAAAAGCCATTTCCTCAGAATCGAAGGCTAAAGAGAACAAAGATGATGAATTAAAGAAGATAATTGATGAAGCTGCTAAAAACATCAGGAACAACCAATTACAAATGCTTCTGAATTCCCAAATCCACCACAAGCTACTGATGCTCCATTCTATGCGGAAGGTTCCACTTCGAGCTCCAAAACCAAGGAATCAATCCAGGGGAGAATCTGATTCTGAATGATGGGTCGTATGCAAACTTCTAGGGGAGAATGAAAATAATGACTTGGATGTACAATTGGAATTTGATGAAGTTTATGTTGAAATCGATCCACCTTATGATCCGAAGTATCCTCCTATGACAAAGTGGACCAAAGATCGTCCAAAATCTCAAGTGATTGGAGACTCATCTTCAGGAGTTCTTACAAGGTCTGAACAAAAAAACAAACTACATTATTTTCAAAATTGGAATTTTGCATGTTTAATTCTTTCATTTCTAAAATCGAGCCTAAAATTGTGAAAATTGCTCTTGATCTTGCAGATTGGGTTCAAGCAATGCAGGAAGAACTCAACAAATTTTAGTGAAAAAGTATGGAAATTAGTTCCCACATCGAAGGATGATTCAGTTGTCGGGATGAAATGGGTGTTTCAAAATAAGATGGATAAAGAGGGAAACATAATCCGTAACAAGGAACTCTTGGTCATTAAAGGCTACTCTGAAGAAGAAGGAATCGAGTATGAAGAGAGATTCACACTGGTGGCTAGATTGGTATCTGTCCGGATTTTTCTCGCCTATGCAGCTCACGAAAAACTTTGATGTATATCAAATGGATGCGAAGTGTGCATTTCCGAATGGTGAACTGGAAGAAACAGTCTATGTTGAACAACCCACTGGCTTTGTGAATGAAAAATATCAGAATCATTGTTATGTTCTGGATAAAGCGGTATATGGTCTCAAACAAGCACTGAGGGCATGGTATGAAACTCTGAATCGATTTCTTAAGCAATATGAATTAAAAAAAAAAAGGTATTGTTGATCCTACCTTCTTTCGTAGGAAGGAGGGTAACCATCTGATGATTGTTTAAATTTACGTTGATGACATTATTTTCATATCTACTAATCCCAACTTAACAATTGAATTCAGAAAAGCTAATGGAAACTAAATTTGAAATGACTTCAATGGGTAAGATTAAATTTTTCCTTGGATTGAATATATGACAGAGTTTAAAAGGTATTTTCATCAATCAAGAAACCTTTACAAAGACCTTAGTGACAAAATTCAGAATGGTGGGTGATTCTAAAGTCAAAGTTCTAATGGCGTTCGGAACAAAACTCACAACTTCTCTTGATAAACCCGCAGGTGATACAACTTTGTATTGTCAAATGATTGGTTTGTTGTTATACTTAACTTCCATTTGTCCCGATATTATGTTTGTTGTGTGTTATTGTGAAGGTTTCAAGCCAGCCCTAGAGAACCTCACATGTTGGTAGTGAAGAACATCTTTTGGTATCTGAAGCAGACTACTTCTCTTGGACAATGGTATCCATCGAATCCAGGATTCTTTGTGCAATCAAATTTTCTGAACTAGGTGGATGTGAACTTTATCGAAAAAGCACATCAGGAAGATGTTAGTTTCTAGATGGCAAGCCTTTTAGTCGGCAATCTAAGAAACAAACATGTGTGTCTTTGTCAATTGTTGAAGTTAAATATATAGTAGCTGCATCATTTACATCGCAAGTTGTGTGGATTCAGAACCATCTTAGGGATTATGGTATTAATATGTAGACAATCCCTTTGTATTGTGATTCCGAAAGTGCTATCAGAATCTGCCATAATCCAATGCAACACTCAAAGACGAAACACATTACACTACGATACCACTTCATCAAGTATCATGTCAAGGATGGTAATGTTGAAATTCATTTTGTAAGATCCTCATATCAGTTAGCCAACATCTTCACAAAGTCCTAACCTGAAGCTACGTTCAATAAAATTTTACAAAGGTTAGGAATGATTGATTCCGACTAAGCTCTAAAACCTAACTCGTAATCGGAATTCACCGTTCATGTTTCGAATGGTTTCGAGCTTCGGAATGGTTCAGAAGCTACAAATCATCTGGGTTTTGGGACGTTTTTGTATCCATTGTACATTAAGTCTCTTCTGACTAGTTCCGAGCTTTGGAATTGTTCGGAAGTTACTGTTCATTTCTGTTTCTGAATTCTTTTGTCATAATTATTTTTTATTTAATTCTATTTTATCATTTTCAGAAAATCTAAAATCTAAAATATACTTTTCTTTATTTCTGTTTTATATTTTTCAGAAAATCTAAAATCTCAAAAATATTTTTCTTTATTTATGTTTTATCTTTTACAGAAAATCAAAAATACAAAAAATATTTTATTTGTTTCTGTATTTTCTTTTTAAAATTCAAAAAACCAAAGACATCATATTTTTAAGAAGCTAACATTCTCTTCTCAGGTTACTATTCTCCTTTATCTCAATTCAGAATGATGGGGCAGGTATAATTCTAAAATTTTGTACTAGCTAAGCATCCTTAGAAGCGTGTTGTTGCATGTTGTCCCAAGCCTCTGAGACTCTATGTTTGAAGCCTTAATGAAACTTTCATTCTGACCGTTTCTTCCCAATCAGGCTATTCGTTCACATAAGTCATTAAGCTACCTTACTCTTCTTACATTAAGTTAAGAGTTGAATGCTTTGTCATTCATTCATAAACGTAACCCTTAATACTCTCAGAAATTATCACTGTGGTTTATGGTTACACAACATCTATGTTTATGATCTTGAAATCGTTATCACCGCGATTTTGAGTGAGACCCAAAATTTTGAATCTGATTTCTGAATTGACGGTGAACAATTAAATGTTCTAGATATTTTCACCAAGGAATTGTTGAATGAAGCCTTTATGGTTTGTACCATTATAGTTTGAAATCTCATTTTTCTTTTTGAGTGATCTAAATGAAATGTTCTCGACACAAGACATTTATGCCCAACTACATCCAATTTTTTTTGAGATTTTTATTTTATCTAGTCGCTTAAAGAATTTATGAGGCTTACTTGTTCTTATGGCTACACCAGTTAAACAAGTACTTCTTTCAGATATTCAGACTTATGTCAAGTTTTAGAATCTGGTTGATGCTTAGCCAATCATGAAGCATATTAAAAGAAGCCTTTCACAGTTTCTTAATAAACGCATGATCGTAATTCAGTGGGATACCACACAAGCACTTCGAAGTCTCTCTTGACTTAGAAAGAAGAGATCGTTGTCCGGGATCCATTATATTTTCATGTCAATCTTGTTTGAATTCACAAAATCCAACAAATTTAATTTGCTTTGTTTCTTTTTCTTTGGCACACTCTTGCACAAAACTCATTGTGATTTTTAAAGTTTGGTTATAATTTCGATTGGTTACCTTTATTCTGAGAACATTTCTTGATTTAAAAGGTGGTCGATTGGCTGATTATTCTGAATATGTCAAAACCAAAACGACGGTTTCCTAGAGATAAGATTTCAAATCAGGCGCGGTTTTTTGAAATTCCCTGATATCACGTGTGTCAATTACAAATACGTCTGACACTATTGATGAGATTTCATAATTTTCTAGACTACTTTTACGGGGTACATGAACGTCAAATGACGCTTTTCTCTCACCACTCATAACAAACCGTATAAAAAGGTTCTAGACAGATCACTTTCTATCACCGCTCACACAGTATTCAAAAATCTCAAGGCAAAAATAGCATTAACTCTTTACTATTCATTGTATTCTTCATCGCTTTCATAGCAGGATCATCAAAAACTGCTTCGTTTATCGATCAATCAACCTCCGTCATCATGCTAAACAAGATGCCCAACCAGAATCTGATAATCGATCTTGATTCATCGCATTACAATGAAGCTCTTAGGCCTATGATTGAATGCCTAAAGTTCTCACCACTGGCTCAAGCTTTAACCATGGTTAAATTTTTTCCACTAGTCCATCTCACCAAAAGCCTACTCCTCTACAATCTACAACAAGGCAGACAAAATCATCCACTTCGAGGTTGCATCTCACAAGGCCACGATCACCAAGCCCTGCTTCTGCATACTTTTATGGCTTGCTTCTTCAGAAGCTCTTCTGGATATAGAATCGATTTCCTCCACTACTCTAATAGAGATTTTTTATCAGATAGGATACACCAGAGACATATCCTTAATTTCAAAGTTTAGGAAGCCTTTTCTTCCTCCAATTTGGAATAAGTTGTTCACTCTCTTGTTCAAAAGTTTTTCTGAAAGAGTTGCAGGTTTAGACAGTGCAATTTAGCTGTTCTATACTCTTATTTATGGCCTCTTCCATGGAGTCAATCTAGATTATGGTGCTATTCTGTGGACCCAACTCATCCAAAGCACAGTCTCCACCACTTGGCACTCAGAGATCTCTTGTGCTCGCTTTTGGTCAATATTGGTCAATCGTTCCCTAGGCTACTTCCAAGTCAAATTCATGCAGGATTCTGGCATGGCTGCTATTCCGATACTCAAACGACTACATTTGTGATTTCTAGCCCTAGGAATTTCACATTTATCGGGTCTATTCTGGAGGACATGTTGGTGAAGGTTCCTCATGATAATGTGATTATGAACGATTATCGGAAAGTACCTTCATCTGGTGTTTGTCGAAGGTCGGATGATTTACGAAAATCAATTAATGAGGGAAAAAAACCAAAAAGGGGAGGCAAATGAAAAGCAAAAGCTGCTCCTTCTGAAACAGTAAAGCCCCAAAGAAAATCAAGAAGCAATATAAGAAACTTAGATCTCCATCTCCGATTTCTCAAGAGGAGTCCGATTGAAGAACTGTCTCGGAAATTCGAGTGCATGCTACAAAACTACAATATACCTAAGTGTACATGCATCCTATGGATGTATGGTTTCATACTAATTACTTCTACTCTAGAAAATGAAAATACAAAGGAAGAATGACATACCTCTTTTGGAGCCAAAGACCTTTGTGCTTGATTCTTCATGCGTATCACCTTGTTTGGATTATGAGGACCGAAACCAAAATCCATGTCCTGGTTCACAACCAATAAACTCAAAATACTAGAGTCCAAATAAATAGGAGGGGATGAAATATAAGGATATTTCTTCCACAAGGAGGGAAAAGGAAGTGGTGAAAATTCAAGCCAAAGAATGAGCTAGGAAAATTCAAGGCCCTATTTATAGCCTTGGATACCTTCCAGGGTTTTATCCTCAAGCCCATGTGGGATGGACAACCCTATGAACGAAATTCCTCTTATCCAAAGGGAATTTTCGTCCACCGCCCTTCTTGTTAGGGTTCTGGAATATTCCTTGTTAATCAACTATTAATTAATTGATATTCAACCCTTCTTACTAATTAAATTGTTAATTAATTCCCGAATTGTTTTCTAATTAGTTTCTAATTAATTATTAAACCATAATAATTAATAAACTAATTCCTCCTTAATTAATTCTAATTAATTTGAGTCTTGAGAGCAACCCAAGAGGACCCTATTATTATTAGAAATATTACACCTTGGACACACTTCCTAACAGTCTCCCACTTGGACAAGTCATCAACTATATTTATTCTAGTATTTCTCTAATAACCAATAGATAGAATGTCATCCAATGCATCTGCCAAACTCTAATCTAATTAGTTTCATCCCTCATATAAGTGATCACCCATTCTTTCATCCTTATGATATCTGTATGAGTTTGAGACATGGATACATGTCAATCTCAAAATTCAATATTATGTTTCCCGATAAAGACTTGTGAAAACTGCATCTGACTACTAAATCCAACATATTAATTTATGTCATGACCTAGCCAGGTATTTATGATGTCAAAACCAAATCAACAAGGGGCCCATAGATATTGTTTCTCCTGTTAAGGCATAATGGACGAATAAATTTTGACTACATAGTTTTTATCTATTTCATCATATTAAGCATGGATCTACCTGTTATTGCTACCAATTACGGATAATGTTAGAATACACCAATTCATAATAGAATCATAGAGAAAAATCCCACATGTATCTCAGTTTGAAGAACAGAAGATATTATCATCTTAGAAGTACTCGTGACTATATCCATTAATCTCTAAGTGTGGGTTGTTCAATTACTTTAATCTCAATTAAGTACTTATGAGTGTTGGAGTAAGCATTATATTATGTCCAATCATTATGGTCAATCCACTAATACTCGTGACAGTCTTGAATCACTACTTACTTCCAAGAGTAGACCCACGTGTCTCCTCTGACGACACCCTGTTCGTGATAATGTCTCCATCCTCGACTTGATGTCTTACATAGTGAAATTTCCTAATTATATGTCTTGAGTTACATGGTCCTTTGGTTCTTTAGTCAGTGCGACTACACCCTATAGAATAACTTGTTATCTACACCAGCAATAAAATTCTTCAACCATGTAGCTTCTTTTGCAGCCTCACTAGCTGTTATATACACTAACTTGCATGCAGACTCTACCACTGTCATTTTCTTGGAACTTTTCCAAGTGACTGCTCCTCCATTAAACAAGAATACCCATCTTGACTGCGAATATGAGTTGTCACTATCAGTCTGGAAACTTGCATATGTATAACTTGTTACTATGAAATTATCATTACCATCATATACCAACACCATGTCTTTTACTCTTCTTTGGTATTTCAAAATGTGTTTTACTCCTGTCCAATGATTGTCACCTGGGTTTTCCAGAAAACGACTCGCCATGCTTAGAGCAAATGAAACTTCAGGTAGAGTACATGTCATGGCATACATGATCGATCCTATTGCATAAGCACGCAAGACTAGACTTATTCTATCATGTTCATCACTAGAACCAAAATACATGCATCCTTTCCTGGATCTTTCATAGCGAAAGAATTCTATTAGATGACTCACAAAAGTCTTTTGGATACTTTTTCCATGTTGCATACGTAGAAAACCTTTCTTGGAGTCTTGCATCTTCATACTCTTTTACTCTGACTCAATTCTATTAGATGGCTCGATCTATCTCTATAGATCCTTATACCAAGTATACATGCATCCTCTCCTGGATCTTTCATAGAGAAACAACTCCCAAGAAAAATCTTAACACCATGCAACGGCGAGATATCGTTTCCAATAAGGAGTATGTCATCCACATACAACACTAGAAAGACCACATTACTCCTACTAGCCTTGATATATACGTAGGACTCACCTTCACTTCTTGAAAAACCAAACTCTTTGACCTTTTTGTAAAGCAAAGGTTCCATCTGCGAGATGCTTGTTTTAGTCAATATATGGACCTTTCAAGCTTACATACTCTATTTGGATTTTTTGGATATATGAAACCTTCAGGTTGTGCCATACACACTTACTCTACGAGTTTTCCATTAAGACAAGTGGTTTTAAAATCCATTTTCCATATTTCATAATCATGAAAGGCTGCTATGGCAAGTAATATCCTAATAAACTTGATATTAGCTATTAGTGAGAAGGTTTCCTCATAGTCAATCCCTTGGGTTTGAGTAAAACGATTTGCGACCTACCTAGCCTTGAACGTGTTCACATTCCCATCCATGTCGGTCTTCTTCTTGAAGATCCATTTACACCCAACAGTTTTGATTCCAGAGGTGGGATCAACCAAATTCTAAACTTGGTTATTATACATGGACTAAATCTCGCTCTCCATGCTTTCCTTCCACTTGACAACCTCAGGCCATGCCATCGCTTTCTTATAGTTTTATGGATTATCCATATTAACCAGTGTATGATCACTAATCAATACATCTCCTTATGTGGCCATATGGAAACCATAGAACTTAGGAGGAAGATGAACTATATTGGATCTGCAAAAGGAGATACAGATATAGCAGTTTCTTCAATAGGCTGGTCTACCTCAGGTTGAGGTTTCTCAACCAGTTGTTGCACCTCAAGTTGAGTGCAAGTGTCCACTAAAGGTGCTTCTTCACTTGACTCTTGAAGCTCTTTAAGCGACTCCCACTATCCTCTTTGGAAATCAGATTGTTATTGAGGAAGAATCCACTTCGAACATCAAACACTTTGTTCTCAGAAGGCTTGTAGAAAAAGTATCCAAAAGACTTTTGTGGGTAACCAATAAAGTAACACTTATCTAATCTAGGCTCGACCTTATCATTCCCCTTGTGACAAACAAAAGCCTCGCAACCCCAAACTTTTATATGTTCTAGAGAAGGATGTGTACCACTCCATATCATAGAGGCTTTTTAGAAACATTCTTAGTAGGTACAAGGTTTAGGATGGGGTGGCTGTCTCTAAGGCATACCCCCAAAAAGATGTCAGAAGCGTAGCTCAACTCATCATAGAAAATACCATATCTAGTAGTGTTTGATTTCTCTCAGCCACACCATTCAACTATGGTGTTCTAGGAGGATACAATTATGAAACTATTCCAAAATTCTTAATATGATCATAGAATTCAAGACTCAAATATTCTCCACCCATATCAAATTGTAGCATCTTGATCTTTTTGCCCAACTGATTATCTACTTCATTTTGAAACTCTTTGAACACTTCAAATTTTTTTTACTTGGGCTTAATTAGATAGATATATTCATATCTACAAAAAATTTCAGTGAAAGTCACAAAGTATCTTTCACCATATCTTGTGGTGGATTTGAATGACCCATAAACATCTGTGTCGACGAGATCCAACAAATCCTTGCCTCTTTCACAGTGGCTTGTGAATGGATCCTTTGTGATCTTTCCAAGTAAGAAATATTCGCATACATTATCTAATTTGAGGTCAAATGATTCCAAGATTCCATCTGATTGGAGCTTGGTGATGTAACATCCCAAATTTCGAGACCAACAAATTTCATTTTAACAAAGCAGTTTATAAAAACATTTGTAATAAAACATCATTGATTAACATCATTTTGTAAAAACATAATCACTTGTCTCAAAAACCATATCATACAAATAGTAATGTTGTTAGAGTACAATGCCAAGAACATCATAGAGCGGAAATCATGTGTGTGTGATGTGTAGATACCGTGCCAGCTCCTTCCCCTTCATTGAAGAGGTACCTGAAATAAACCTGAAAAACTATAAGCATGAAGCTTAGTGAGTTCCCCTATCATACCACATACCACATGACTAACATACTATCGGGCAATTTTGGGGTGCCCGACCTACCTTATCTGGAAATTCTTTGGTGCCGACCTACCTGTCTAGCATTTCTTGGGTGCCAACCTACCCTGTCTGGAAATTTTGGGGTGCCGACCTACCCTCCAATTCAAATCAACCAGCTACGGGGACTATTTCACCCCTACTATTCCTACATAATAGTAAAGCATAAACATATTGTCGAGCATATCTGAGGTTCCCAACCTACCCTTCGGCCCTTACGGCCGTAACATGGGGACTATTACCCCAACTACCTAACATCCTATCATACTATTACATAATCATAACAAATAGCACATATCGGATAATTATCATGAAGACAATCATCTCTAATATAGCTCTTACTAGCGGGCTGGCCTTGGTACCTTAGACCCACTTCTACTGGAAGGTAACTCACCTCAATGTCATGTTATGTCTGAACTACCCACAATGTCGGGCTCAACTCCTCTCAACTCCTACACATAACAACCTTCCTTAATTACCACTTCATGCCCTTAACCCTTTTTAAGGGTAAACTCAGGTCAAAGTCAAAGTTAAGGTCAACACCTTTGTCAAATTTAACTCTGGGTAAAAGTCAACATCTATTTGACTCAACTCGCCAAGTTGACCCACCAACTCGCCGAGTTCCATAATCCTTAGAACGCTAAAATCTTCTACAACTGACTCGCTGAGTTCATTCTTGAACTCGTCGAGTCCTATTCCTTGTAAGTTGGCACGTCTAGTCTTGGACTCGCCGAGTTCACCATGAAGTTGTCGGGTTCCTCGTCCTGCAATTGGGACTTATCCTTGAACTCACCGAGTTTTGTTATTGAACTCGCTGAGTTCCATGTTCTTCGGGTCCACGATGAACCCAACTGGCTGAGTCTTCTTCTAACTCAACACATTGCTCATTTTCTGAAGAGGTTTGGGGGAAACTTCGACCCGCCTCGCCGAGTCATATGAGTGACTCGCCGAGTCCCTCCATGTCCAAAACAATTCAGTTGATTTTAGTTGGACTTAATGCTTTCAAAACATAGATCTGGCCTCTTAGGGTCCATATTACATGTAAAGTTACAAACTTGACGTTCATGCATGGGTCTTTGTCTCAAATGGTCCTAAAAAGAGGTTTATATGGTTCACCGCACTCCCATGGCCACAAAGTTGGCACCTTTATGCCATCGGGTCCCTTTAAGGCTCTGGATCCGAAGCTATAGCTCCCAATCAAGATTTCACCCATGAATGGCTCCATAAAATGCTCCATAAAAACCTAACATACCCCATGAAGGGATCTAAGGAAGGAATAAGCAAGGTATAGACTTTATACCTCAAATGAGCTAGAAAAGTGGCACAACCTCTGGATCTACTTGCTTCCTCAAGAACCTTCAAGCTTTCTCTTCCTTCTCTAGCTTCAAAATCACCACAAACACGCAACTATGGCTCAAGAATACTCAAAATGGGCTAGGGTTTCGTGAAAGTTGTTTGGAGGTGATGGAGGTTGTAATGAAGGCCATTTAAGGTGTTTAAATAGGGAGCAAACCCTTAAAATTAGGGTTTCACCCAGACAGACCTACTTGTCGAGTCGGGGCATCTGACTTGGAGAGTAAGTCCTTCCACCCGCGTCCAAAATTCGCTTTGACTCGACGAGTTGGGGCCTCCAACTCGCTGAGTCTTAGAGTAAAACGAAAAATTCATATTTAAAAATACGTACCAGAAATCGGGTGCTACAAATCTCTCCCATTTATTCTAGACTTCATCCTCGAAGTCTGTTACTGCGTCTGGGAAAAGCTCGGGGTTGTGCTCTCTCATCTTGTCCTCTGGCTCCCAATCCATTATGAGCCCTTGTGGTTATGCCATTGCACCTTCACTAACTCGACCCTCCTATTCCTCAGATCCTTTGACTTCTTGTCGAGGATAGATACTAGTCACTCAATGTAGTTTAGGCTATCATCCACCTGAATATCCTCTAGAGTTACCACCATTCAGTCGTCTACCAGACACTTTCATTGCTGGGAGACATGAAAGGTTCTATGAATTTGGCTAAGTTCGGCTGGCAAATCCAGCCTATATGCCACCTTGCCCATCCAAGCGGTAACCCTGAAAGGCCCAATGTACCTGGGGCCTAACTTACCCTACTTCTTGAATTGAATGACACCTTTCCAAGGTGGCACCTTCGGGAGGATCATATCTCCGACCTGGAACTCCAGATCCAAACAGCGTTTGTCGGTATAACTTTTCTACCGACTCTGAGCAATCTGAAGCCTGCCAGATCCTCTCCGTCGTCTTGAGTACCACTTCGGAACTCCCCGTGACCCTCTTTCCAACCTCGCCCTAGCATATCGGGGTCCAGCACTTCCTCCCGTTTAACATCTTGAAGGGAGGACGGTCAATATTTGGCTAGTAGCTATTATTGTAGGAAAAATATGCCGAGGGAAGGTTGGTATCCCAGCTTCCACCAAAGTCTAAAACACATGTCTGCAGAATCTAGAAGTGAACCGCACATCTCTGTTAGGAATCACGGAGATTGGCACTCTGTGTTGGGCTACTACCTCTCGAATGTAGATGTGGGCTAGCTTCTTGGCCGAAATGCTCTCCTAGATCGATATGAAATGGGCACTCTTGCTCAACCGATCTACGATGAACCATATGGAACCCACTCCCCGTGCCATCCTGAGAAGCTTTGTGATGAAATCCATGGTAAAATCTTCTTATTTACACATACGGATATCCATTGGTTGCATCTTTCCATGAGGCCTCTACTGCTCTGCCTTGACCTTCTGGCAGGTCAAGCATATCTCGACGTACCATGCTACATCCTGCTTCATGCAGGGCCACCAATAATCAGGACGAAGATCTCTGTACATCTTCATCATCGCGGGATGGATAGAAAACTTGGATTTATGAGCCTCATCCATCAAAATCTGTCGTACTCCGCCCCAGTACGGAACCCAGACCCTCCCATGCAGGTCAGTAGCCCATGGTTTTGATAGTCAAAGGAGGCCACCTGGCCTATGATCCATTCGCACTTCTGGTGCTCCTACTTTAAACCATCGACCTGCACCTCTCGGATCTGCTCCAACAGTACAGTCACTACCGTCATCCTCAAGAAAATGTCTCTAATCGGGGATGTCTTACGACTAAGCGCATCGGCCACAACGTTCGCCTTCCCTGGGTGCTAAAGGATCACACAATCGTAATCCTTCACCACATCTAGCCACCGACGCTGTCTCATGTTCAGATTCGGCTGATCCATGAGGTACCTCAAACTCTTGTGGTCCACGTAAATGGTACATTGGACCCCATATAGGTAGTGTTGCAAAATCTAGAGGGCGAAGACAACCGCCCCTATCTCCAGATCGTGCGTCGGGTAGTTTGCCTCATGAGGCTTGAATTGCCTTGAAGCGTAGGCGATAACATGCCCTCTCTGCATCAATACCATGCCCAACCCTAAGATTGACGCATCGCAGTATACCAAAAAATCCTCCACGCCCTCTGGCCGGGCGAGGATCAGCACCTCGCATAGCCTCTGCCTCAATGTCTTGAATGTTGCCTGCTACTCAGGCCCCCAGCAAAAGACCATGGCTTTGATTGTCAACCGGGTCAAGGGTACGGATATCTTGGAGAACTCCTGAATGAATCTTCGATAATAGTCTGCCAATCCCAAGAAACTCTGAATCTAAAATGGAGACTTTGGAACCTCCCATCTCATCACGGCCTCTACTTTTGTTGGTTCGACCAGAATACCATTCTGGTTGACAAGGTGCCCAAGAAACTGTACCTCGCGCAACCAGAACTCACACTTGGAGAACTTGACGTACAAGCTCTCCCTCCTTAGGGTATCCAACACCTCTCGTAAGTGCTCCTCGTCCTGCTCCTGCATCTTGGAATAAACCAAGATGTCATCAATGAAAACTATCACAGAACGATCTAACATCGATCTACATAAGTGGTTCATGAGATCCATGAACGTGGAGGGAGCATTGGTGAGCCCAAAGGGCATCACCACAAACTCGTAGTGGCCATAGCGAGTCCGAAAAGCATTCTTTTATACATCCTCGTCTCTGACCCTTATCTGACGGTATCCTAAACGCAAATATATCTTGGAAAACCAACATGCCCCCTCTAGCTGGTCGAAGAGATCATCAATCATCAGGAGTGGCTAACGGTTCTTCACCATTACCTTGTTCAACTCTCGGTAATCTATACACATCTGATGCGACTCATCATTCTTCTTCACAAATAGGACCGGGCTCCCTAGGGTGAACTGCTCGGTCTAATGAACCCCATATCTAACAGCTCTTGCACTTGTGTAGAACCCTCCTGCATCTCAGGAGGAGCCAACCGATATGATGCCTTGGCTATCGGAACCGCAACATGGACTTGGTCGATCCTGAACTCTACCTGCCTCTCTGGAGGTCTCCCAGGTAGCTCCTCTGAGAATATATCTGCATACTCTCGCACTACTGACACGTCAGTCACGGTCGCCATGCCCACCTCTCAAGTATCCATAACATAGGCGACATACCCTACGCAACCCTACTAAAGGTAGCGCCTAGCCCTCGCCCAGCTGAACATAAAGTTGGTCCACATTGTGGCCTCTCGCCCTGCATCAACTGCTCTCCCCCACTTAGGGTCCTGACCCATACCACCTGATGTGTGTAGTTGATCACTGCCTCATTGGGGCTCAACCAATCCATGCCTATAATAACCTTGTTGACATCCAATGGAATGTGAACCAGGTCTAGTAGGTAGCACTCCTCATACAGTCTCAAAACACAATCCTTGAAAACCTCTGCTGCTCATACTGATCGATCGTCAGCAATCTCGACCTCTAGAGGGAAATCAAGAACCTCTTGCTAAGTGCGAGAGAAACGAACGATCGGGTAGCCCCCAAATCGAATAACTCCTGGACTGGGATACCATTCATGTGGAACGATCCTAAACAACACATGAAATATAAACATAAATATCATAAATGACATATAATAAGAGCTAGGGAGAAGAAAACATACCCGTCACCACATCGGGTACATCACGCGCCACCTCAACATTCAACTGGAAGGCTCGACTGCTCGCCATCAGAGTATCTGTCTTGCCTTGTCGACCATTCGTAAGCCACAGGGTCATTGGAGTTGGCACCACCATTGGCGATGCTGTTGTTATCAATCTCGGGTCGTCGGACTTTTTATGGCCCTTCTGATTGCAGTGGAAGCAAATCAGGTATGATGTTTGGAATATGAGGGTAGGGGCAGTACAGTCCTTGCTAAAGTGCCCAATCTTTCCGCACTTGTAGCAGCCCAATGATCCCAATCTACAAACTCCCTCATGTTGCCATCCGCATTTCCTGCAGTGGCTCTGGCGCGACTTGCCCTTCGACCTAGTGTCGGATCCCTTGGGCTTCTTCCCCAAAACTCCACTAGCCTGCCCAGCCTCCGCCTTCCTCTTCCATAGGTGCTCTATGTCTATCTCCCTCTCCCTCGCCCTAGCTATCATGTCATCCAATGTCGGGCATGTCGAGTAGGTGACATGTTTCCGAATGTCAGCTTTCAACATCTCATGATAGCGGTTCTTCTGCATCTCCTCATCCCCCGCATACTGTGGCACCATTAAGCCCTCTCTCTAAACTTGGCGGTAACCTCTACCACCGACTCAGTCGTTTGTATCATATCCAGGAACTCCCTGGCCAGCTGCTGAAGCTCCACGGCTGGCACGCACTCAGCCCTAAACCGGGCTACAAAATTTGACCAAGTCATAGCCTCAATGGTTGAGGCCCCTAAGGAATCACCAACCGAGTCCCACCAATCTCTAGCTCTGTCTCTCAAACATCGTGCTGCATACCGGACCTTTGATCCCTCAGGGAAAAATCTCGTCAACTAAGTAGGCTCCATATCTACGATCCACCTCCAGGCAACAATGGGATCTTTCACCCCGTGGAAGTCTGGTGCACCACATCCCTGAAGTCCTTGAAGGTGAGTGTGTGTCCCCCTATCTCGCCAGATGCTATGTCACTCCTGAATGCCCTGAATCGATCCTCCACCAGCTTGATAATCCCCTCCTTGATCGAACCAAAAATCACTGGGTTCGCCTCAAGGATGCCTCTTGTGATCTCTGTCGCGATGAAAATATGCAGCCTCTCATCAACTGGTTCAGAAGCCGAACCCAAACCTGATCCTAATCCTGATCCTGATCCTGACCTTGATCCCGATCCTCCTGCTCCGTGACACGTAATCATCACCATTCTAAAACAAAACATACAATTATCAGGATCATACATAATCTCGAGAGATCCTACACACTTACAAGTTCCTTGGTTCTACCTCAACCCTTCTTGACTCGAGTATAGATCCTCTGCTTTCAGTAGTATGGGCCCATACTACCTTCCACATCTATCTGTACTTTCCTCAAGGATTTCTTCAACTTCACGGAGTCCCTGCTACTACTGTTGCATACTGTACTAATCTTGTCCTAGGCTTACCCTAGGGTAACTCTTCTAACCCACCCTCCGCCATCAGCTACATAAGGAGTCCCTGCTACCTTTACCTAACTAGCTCGTGAATACCATTATATGTTGCTAAGACTAGATAATTCTTTGAATGAGAGGTCCTACCCTACAACGGTTGGACTCAAACAAGAGCTACGAAATAGGGCTAGACCTAACCTTATGAAATTATTCAGTCCTCACAATATATAACTTAACGTATTTGTTTACTAATTAGTTAAAACAACTAGAACCCCTAAAGCATAAAGCAAGCAGCATTTGAGTATCGAGTAACCCAAACCAAGCATATTTTAACCAGGTTATCCTATCACTAACTATTCAATACTATCATGCAGCTCAAAAGAACATACAACAGGCATATCAGGCATCTTCCTGGATCCTTAGCCCTAATCTAGCATGCAGTTCTCATACTCATATCATAACATAACATAAAATGTATGGGTATCTTGCAAAAAACTTACCTGAGCTCGGTCGGTCGTGCACATCACACACCTTGTTCATTCTCCAAACACTTTACTTTTAACATTTGCGAAAACTATTTTCTTCTGAAAATATTTCAAACCCTAGATTTGATTCCAAACAGTCCCGAAGGTGTATCCGAATCTCTCAAACCAAGGCTCTGATACCAAATTGTAACATCCCAAATTTCGAGACCAAAATTTTCATCTTAATAAAACGGTTTATAAAAACATTTGTAATAAAACATCACAGATTAACATCCTTTCGTAAAAACTTAATCACTTGTCTCAAAAACAATATCATACAAATAGTAATGTTGTCAGAGTACAATCCCAAGAAAATCATAGTGTGGAAATCCTATGTGTGTGATGCACATCTACCGTGCCAGCTCCATCCCCTTCGCTGAAGAGGTACTTAAAACAAAACTGAAAATTGTAAGCACGAAGCTTAGTGAGTTCCCCCATCATACCACATACCATAAAGCTAAAATACTGTCGGGCAATTATGGGGTGCCCGACCTACCTTATCTGGCAATTCTAGGGTGCCGACCTACCCTATCTGGCATTTCTAGGGCGGCAACCTACCCTGTATGGAAATTCTAGGGTGCCGACCTACCCTCTAGTTTAACTCAACCGGCTACGGGGACTATTTCACCCCCTACTGCTACCACATAATAACATAGCATAAACATATTTTCGAGCATATTTAGGGTGCCTGACCTATCCTTCGGCCCTTACGACTGTAACATGGGGACTATTCCCCCTACTACCTAACATCCTATCATACTAGTGCATAATCATAACAAATAGCAGGTATCACATAATTATCACGAAGACAATTATCTCTACTATAACTCTTAATGGCGGGATGGCCTTGGTACCTTAGACCCACTTCTACTGAAGCTGACTCACCTCAATGTTATGTTGTGTCTAAACTATCCTCGATGCTGGGGTCAACTCCTCTCAACACCTACAAATAACAACCTTCCTTAATTACCACTTCATGCCCTTAACCCTTTTTAAGGGTCAACTCAGGTCAAAGTCAAAGTCAAGGTCAACACCTTGGTCAAAGTCAACTTTGGTCAAAGCCAACATCTGGTTGACTCAACTCACCGAGTTGAGCCACCAACTCGTCGAGTTCCATAATCCCTAGAACGCTAAAAGCTTCGAACCTACTTGCTGAGTCTTTCAAGAACTCGCCGAGTTCTCCATCATACAAATTCAGGACCTTCTATAACTGACTCGGCGAGTTCATCCTTGAACTCGTCGAGTCTTGTTCCTTGTAAGTTGGCACGTCTAGTCCTAGACTCGCCGAGTTCTCCATGAACTCGTCGAGTTCTTCTTCGTGCAGTTGGGACTTAGCCTTGAACTCGCCGAGTTTTGTTCTTGAACTCGCCAAGTTCCATGATCTTCAGGTCCACAATGAACCTAAATGGCTGAGTCTTCGTCTAGCTCAATACATTGCTCATTTTTTGAAGAGGTTTGGGGGAAACTGCAACCCGACTCGGCAAGTTGTATGAGCTACTCGCCAAGTCCCTCCATGTCCAAAACAATTCAGTCGATTTTAGTTGGCCTTAATGCTTTCAAAACATAGATCTGACCTCCTAGGGTCCATATTACATGTAAAGTTACAAACTTGGCATTCATGCATGGGGTATTTGGCTCAAAGGGTCTTAAAAAGGTTTATATGGTGCATGGGACTCCCATGGCCACAAAGTTGGCACCTTTATGCAATGGGGTCCCTTTAAGGCTCTGGATCCGAAGTTATAGCTCCCAATCAAGCTTTCACCCATAAATGGTTCCATAAAATGCTCCATAAAACCCTAACTTACCCCACGAAGGGATCTAAGGAAGGAAGAAGCAAGGTATAGACTTTATACCTCAAATGAGTTGGAAAAGTGGCACAATCTTTGGATCTACTAGCTTCCTCAAGAACCTTGAATCCTTCTCTTCCTTCTCTAGCTTCAAACTCACCACAAAAACACAACTATGGCTCAAGAATACTCAAAATGGGCTAGGGTTTCGTGAATGTTGTTTGGAGGTGATGGAGGCTATAAAGAAGGCCATTTAAGGTGTTTAAATAAGGAGAAAACCCTTAAAATTATGGTTTCACCCAGACAGGCCTACTCGTCGAGTCGGGGCATCTGACTCGGCGAGTAGGTCCTTCCACCCGCATCCAAAATTCACTTCGACTCGATGAGTTGGGGCCTCCAACTCACCGAGTGTCAGAGGAAAACGCAAAAATTCATATTTAAAAATACGTACCAGGAACCAAGTGCTATTGGCGATGGACTTCTTGTTTATAAGGCAAAGTTGACAATGCCATAAACATAATTTATCTAATTAACTATTAGAAGAACCGACATTCATTAATAGTTTATCAACTTCACCTACGCAAACAAAACTTTCATATACACCTTTACTCGGACTAGCTTTGAAAATAAAACAACCATTCTTATAAACCAAAGTGTCACCATTATCATTATCAAGAGAAAAACAACAACCATCCTTATAAAGTGCATCAAAAAAATAATGTTTCATGCCATATTAGGCGAGAAACAACAATTAAAAAAAACTAGATTGAGCTCATAGTTCCTAATCCTTGTAACAACTGACTTGTGCATGTTTCCCATGATAAGGTTGAGCTCACCATGCCTTAACTTCCTATTTTATCTTAGTCCCTGGATATCAGAGAAAATGTGAGTACCAAATCATGTATCAAGAATCCAAGAGTTAGAAGTATATGTATTATGGAGTTCAATCATAAACATACCTGATGTGCTAGCTAACGTGACTTTGCCCATTTTCAGCTACTTCAGGTATTTAGGGTAACTACGATTCCAGTGTCCCATTGACTAGAAGTAAAAGCAAATGACCTCATTTGGATCAGTATAGGGAGCTCTCTTGTATACTAGCTTATGTTGTTATTAACAAGTCGTGAAGCTCCATGAGGGTCAATTGGTATCAACCATTTTGTCCATAAGGAACTCAACGAATAAAGTGGGAAGAGAACACAAGATCCAATCCATGATCTACTCCTTCGTAATCCCAACACCTAAATTAGTCAGTCTATCAAAGATTGTTTTCATCTTATGAAAATGCACACTTATAGACTCCCCATATTTATACTTGCATTCTAGAAGAGATTTTGTGGTCTCAAACTTTTCAATTATCGCATTGAGAGGATTGGAGGAATTTTAGTGTTTTGAGTTGGAGGACGAGGAGGATTGTTGTTGCTGTTAACTTGGATCGACATCTACAAAAGATAAAATTCCAATTAGTTTAATATATAAAGTCCTTAATAAATAATCACCCTAAATCAAATTATTAAATTAATCCTAGGATCTATATTTGGCTTCATGATGCGAAAAGGAATGTCGTAAACACACCACAATGTAATTTAGGTAGACAAAACTCTTTGTTAATTTCGATCACTAGGAAATTCCAAGATCTTTGAGATTCATTGACTATCAATGGCATGTTAATCTCGGATTATGTTCATCTCAAATTCAATGATGGGGATGTCGTAGATCATTGAATAGATGGAGAATCACCCATACAAAATTGTGTGGTCTCCGATGCAAGTTACGCTTGACATTCACGAGTTTCCCACCATTCTCTATTTATACTTTCAAATTGATGTTTTGGTTAACCACATGAGCTCCTTCAAAAAGTTATAAAGAGAACGTGCAACTTTTTTGGATAACATTAGATTCACTTTTAATTAAATAAAATGGGATTTTGTTTTATACATGTATTTAGAATACTTTTAGATTAACCATTATCACTATCAAACGCTTTTGGTAACTCCATTCTCAAAATGCAATAGGGCGACGAGGGTGGTAAGCATGAAGCACATTAAAAAACTGACCTCAGTAGGAGTCATAGAGACTTCCTTAAACCCCTACATCAGAATGGGTGAGCCTAGTCAAGGTAAGACTGACACTGCCAATATTTAAAACATACGAGGAAGCATGTTGTAACTTTCTGATACATATAGTAGATACCATTCTAATATATATATAGTAGATATATATATATATATATATATATATATATATATATATATATATAGAGATATATATATATATATATATATATATATATATATATATGTAACTTTCTGATACATATAGTAGATACCATTCTAATATATATATATATATATAGAGAGAGAGAGAGAGAGAGAGAAAGAGAGAGGTAGATTTAAACTCATTAAATTTAGTTGTCTAATATTAATTCTTATTAATTTTCAGGACACAATATAGTAATTAATAAATCACGGGGGGTTAATATTCAAATTCATAATCTATATTATAAACAATATTAAACATTTAAATTCACTATTTAAATAACAAATAAATATTTAAATTCAAATAATAATATTTAAATAATATTTATCAATTTTCTAGATTTAAAACATTTTAAATTTGGTATTTATCAATATTTAATAAAACTTCAAATATGAAAATGAAAAAAAGGGAAACCCTAATCCGGCAAGCTCATGGCGTGAGTTGCGAATAAAGCTTTTTCAGTTGCGATTTTTTCGATCTTTCATCTTTCATTCAATTTCAAACAAGCGTTTACAGAAAATATGGATCTAGGTTGACTGTAATCATGAACCAATGGCTCTGATATCACTGTTAGGTTTTATACACATCAAATACATTCTAAACTAGGTAGCAGAAAAATTGAAATAACGATATACCTAAGTGTACATGTTGCCTATGGATCTATGGTTTCATATTAATTAAATTTACGCTAGAAAAAAAATACAAAGGAAGAATCACATACCTCTTTTGTATCAAAAGACCTTCGTGCTTGACTCCTTGTTCGTGCCACCTTGTTTGGATGATTAGGACCCAAACCAAAAAACCCCTCTCTTGGTTCACACCCAATTAACTCTAAAGAGTAGAATCAAAATAACTAGGATAGGATGAACTGTAAGGAGAGTAATTCCACAAGGAGGGAGAAAAAAGTGACTAAATTTTTAAGCCAAAGAATGAGTTAGGAAGAATGAATCCCTACGGCCCCATTTATAGCCTTGGATACCTTCCAAGGTTTTATCCTCAAGCCCATGTGGGATGGAAAACCCTATGAACTAAATTCCACTTATACAAAGTGAATATTCATCCACCACCCTTCTTCCAAGGGTTCTGGAATATTCCTGATTAATCAACTATTGATTAATTGATATTCAACCCATCTTATTCAATTAATTGTTAATTAGTTCCCAAGTTTTCTGATTAGTTTCTAATTAATTAATAAACCTTAATAATTAATAAACTAATTCATCCTTTATTAATTCTACTTAATTTAAGTGTTGAGGGCAACCCAAGAGGACCCTTTTATTATTGGAAATATTACCAATAGTTAATGACCTTGGACACACTTCCCAATACTGACATCAAGGGTATAACAGCTTTGGTCGATGATGATGATGATGTGACGATTGAAGAAAATCCTCCTTCCTCTCAAGGTGATGATCAACCTCATCCACCACCTCCCAGGAATAATACACCCCTATCATCATCTGTCAATAATTAACCATATCCACCTACAACAAATCCTCCTCCTCGAGCTCCATCTCTGCCTCAAGACACTCCTCCCTAAACTTATGATTCCAAAAAAAGGGAGAATAATCAAGAACAAGTGATGATGACTACAACTTCATCACATGTGAATCATACTAAATCAAGAAGGGAGGATAATCAAGGAAAAAAGTTTATCTTTTAGTCTGAAGTAGTGAATGATGACCAGCCCATTCTAGACGTTGATGATCAGTCTGAGGCGGATGACTATAAAGGATTTCTTGACTTGGATTGTATGCCACAAACTGTTATCCCTCTAAGTGTTGTTTACCCTGATGTATATTCTAAGAAGGGGGGGGGGGGGATTCCTCAAGGAACTAACAACGATATCAAGTTTGATGATGGTTAGGTCAATCCTAGATTAAGAAAGGTTCCCATATTAGGAGGAGCAAATGATGTCGAAGCTAGAAGTTCCTCAGCCGCTGGTGTTTCTTCGGTCACTCCTCCCAAGAAGTACAACTTAATAGTTGATTTGGAAGATTTAGCTGAAGACTGGAAAATAACCTTTGAGTAGGTTAGAAAAATTATGTCAGAACATAATGCTTCGGTTCAAACAAGAAGAGATGAACATCAATCTATCAAACTTGCTCAGACCCTTACACCAGTTGATGCTCAAGAGACCAATATTCTGCCTTTCAATATTGATGTGGCCAAACGAAATAAAGTGTCTGATCTGAGTGACCGAATCAACCAGAATAAATTTGGAAATATTCTAGGTCGAAGAAATCACCCTGATCCCAACATCAAATTTAGATGCACCAATCCAAGAATGAATCACTCAAGATTCATATGGTGAGGAAGAAGTTCAAGTATGAATACATTGATGTTATATTCGCTCTTGAATTGGTTAAATATGGCCACAGCGAGTGGATACAGATTCAAGAGATAATTTATAAACAAATAGGTGTTCAGTCTCAAGAGGTAAAGTTGGCAATTCAACACCTAATCAACAAAGTTAAGAAGTTGAACTTAATGCCTTCAGTTGGTCCCTCTCAGCCATCTACCTCAGAAAGAACTGGTAAGCCTAGATTTTCCAAATACACTAAGTTCCTTCTTTCATATGGCACTCCCTACATCAACAACAAGTTGTCAATAGGTCTTTAACTAGTTCAATATATGTGTATTTCGGAACCAGAATATGGTATCTTCTATCTTGATAGTTAAAACCAAATGTGTTTTCAACGTACTGAAGATCTACTTGATGCCCCACTAAGAATATGGTCAGTCTTCGTCTAGAGGGTATGCGATGTAAAGAACTAGAATGATAATATCATGTGTTGATCCCTTTTGAACTCAGTAAACGTTTATATGATCTTCATCTTTATGACTTTAAGTGGTTGAAGCCTTAGATCTTGACTGAATCTGAAACGTTATCTAATGATGAGTATGATGACTCCTATGAAGACTAGTTTTGACATCATCAGATATGGGAGATTGTAAGGCCACACTTTATGATCTGATAAGTCAAACCTCACATGTTGACCACCAGCACCAACATCAACACCAACACCAGCATCAACATGATCAGCGTCATCATTAGCTCAATGATTTAGTGACTATTTATATATTAGGAAGTTATATGTTGTATATATAGAATATATGTGTCATCCATAATCTTAGTGATTAAGATCAAACCTTTACTTAAATTAGTTACATACCCAAAATACTGGATCTTCATTTCTATAATCATATATATTATACTATTAGGTCAAACCCTAATAAAATTTGGTGTCGTCTTTGTGACCTCGGTCTCTTTATGAGAACCCTCTTTCTTAGTGAAAGTATCTTTGTGATCATATGTGTTCTTCTATTTTCTGTTTAATCTTTTGTTTGTTTGTTTACTTTTTTTATTCATATTTGAGTGTATTCAATCGATATAAACCTTCACTCATGTTTTGGTGTGCATCTTGAAGATCAAGTTGCTTCCCCAAGTGTTTTGGTGAATATCTTAAGTGTAGATCCAGCAAAATGACTTCATTTCTGAACCATTGTGGGTATAAAGCTTCAACCTTTGCTTCTAGTTTGTTAGATCCAACTTTTGGTATGTTTTTATGTTTTTTGTCCTTTTTGGTGGCATGCTTGGAGTATAGATGACTCCAGCCGTAATGACCCTAATTATGATGACATGTGCGGAATTATAAAGATCTAGTGAATCATCCAAACATCAAGAACACCAAGAGTTAATAAATCAGTTAAGCTCCATTAGAATAGTAAGAGTACAAGTGGGTTTTAAATTTTCTCTCACTAAACTAAAAATCACAAATAGGTCTTACATATTGGGAGTCACTCGCTTCCAATTTATAAGAAAGACTCAACCCATTTACACATACAAGAGGGTGAGCCACATCCAAGGAGAACTTTGCACCCTAACATTCTCCACCTTAAAGTTAGGATTGGATGTCCCGAATTCAGTTTCCAAACAAGCTCACACGATCTATACCAACTCCCCCTCGAAGTAACATTGGTCTTAAAATTTGCAAATGAATACTTGAGAAGCATCGATTACCCATTTCTACATTCTCCCTCTTTTATAATCAAAAAGTGATTATAAAACCCACAAAGGATGAGAAGCACTCGAGGAACAAACTTGATGAATCTACCCCTAGATGTGTGCCAAAAATGAAATCGTGAAAATATTGCGTATAAAACAATCACGAAAAGCCAAGAAATTTTTCCAAATTTTGTGAAGATTTTCAAATTTTGGGTGAGTGTTCAAAGAAGGTATCATTGAGCGTTTGGGTAAGGGTCTCGGGGCTTTTAGCTCGAGATCACAAGTGGGCAATTAGGGGTACAAACTCTATCATTCATGGAGTTTGAGGCTTGTGGAGCCTTGGAGTTCTTTTAGGCTAAGAACCCCATTACTAGCCATCGATGGATCACTAACATGGAGAATGTGCAACGAATAAGCTTCTAACCTGAGGAGTCCAATGTGGGGTTTACATCTTGCCTCTTAAGGGATCGAGCTCGCGACTAATAGGAGGAGGTTGGTAATGTTTTGGGACCTATGGGTGTGGTACCCATGACTTGGGAGGATTTTGTATCAAGATTCCGAGTTGATATTGCACTGGTAATCAACGTGTAGCAGCTGGCAGGGGAGTTCCAGGACCTTCACTAGACTATTATGATTATGGTGGATATCACTACCATGTTTCGAGAGAGAGCTTTGTTGGTTACATAGTATGTAGCGGATGAGGAGATGAAGAAGAGGAGATACCATGACATGTTGAGGGATGACATCTAAGAGTTTGTGAAAATATCCAGTTGTAGGACATTAGAGGACATGATTACTATGGCCCGAGAAACGGAGATTGATATGGAGATTCTTAAGAAGCAGATTCAATTCAGGTTCAATCAGTGGAGGGATCTGGAAAGAATCCCAACGTGTTTGACTCCCAATCTAGAGGTCAATAGGGTCGAAGCCGATGCAGCAAGTGCAGGAAACTACATGACGGGGCGTCTCAAGTCTATGGTTTAGGCTGCTACAGGTGCAGCAAGAGTGGTCACATGAGCAGGGATTGTCCCCAGATTTCAAGTGTGATTTGCTTCCATTGAAATCATACGGGCCACAAGAAGGCCGAGTGCCCTAAATTGACAGTAGGAGTCGTGGCGGCGCATGTGCCATCCACTTTCAGGATTACTGATGACCGCATGGCAACGCAGAGGCTCCGATGGTGAAGACTCATGCAATCTAATTGATAATTGAGGAGGCACGGGTAGCACCTAATGTGATCACTAGTATTTCTTCTTAATTTATCTTATATTGCTATCTTTATTTATGCTTATGTTTTATCTGATTATATATAGGGACTTTCTTAGTCAATGGTATGACTGCTCATGTCCTGTTTGATTTGGGTCTTACCCGATCTTTTTAATCTCTTAGGCTTAACAATAAGTTTAGCGACTCTCCATAGGTTCTAGATTATCCATCGGATGTAGAAATTATGGATGATCATTCAGTGAGTGCTTCGAGGGTTCATCGAGGATGTGTCCTAAAGATGTTCAACAAGAGATATTATGTTGTCTTGGTTCTAATTCCATTACGAGGGTCGAAGGTTATTATGGCAATTAATTGGTTAGGCTCTAATAGAGATATGATTGATTGTGAGCACCAGTTAGTGAGAGTTCAAAATCTAAGTAAGGGAGAACTAGTTATTCATGGTGATGGTTCTCAGCAAGAACCATCTCTTTATTCAGCTACGAGAGCTAGGATATATCTCCAGAAGGGTTGTTCTAGATTCTTGGCCTGTGTGGCGGATACTCGCTTTGATGGGACGACGACCGTTATTAATATACACATTATTCGAGATTTTCCTGATGTACTCCTAAGGATCTACCTGGAGTGCCTCCCGAGAGACAGGTTGAGTTCCAGATTGATTTGATTCTCGGTGCGGCTCTGATAGCCAAGGCATAATATTGATTAGCACCCCTAGAGATGCAGGAATTTTCTACGTAGCTTCAGGAGCTGTTAGGCAATGGGTTTATAAGATCGAGCAATTCTCCATGGAGAGAATCGATGTTCGTGAAAAAGAAGGATGGTTCACACAGAATATGCATTGACTACCAGGTGTTAAATAAGTTAACGATGAAGAACCGTTATCCACTCCCGAGAATCAATGACTTATTAAACCAGCATCAGGGTGCATTTTGGTTCTCCAAGATCGATTTGTAGTCGGAATACCATCAGATGAGGGTCGGAAATGAGGATGTGCCAAAGACTGCCTTCATGATTTGTTATGGTCATTACGAGTTTGCGGTAATGCCTTTCAGGCTCACCAATACACCAACAACATTCATGGATCTCGTGAATAGGGTATGTAGACTAGTGTTGGATCGGTCGGTGATTCTATTTATTGATGATATTCTGGCCTACTCCAAGACCAAGGAGAAACATCAAAAGCATTTGCAAGAGGTATTGGATACCCTAAGGAGAGAGAGGCTTTATGCCAAATTCACAAAATATAAGTTTTGGTTATGTGAGGTGTAGTTTTTAGGGCACATCGTGAACCAAAAGGGTATATTGGTCGGCTCGGCCAAGATCGAGGCGGTGATGCAGTGAGAGGTTCTAAGGACTCCCTCTGGATTCAGAGTCTTTTTTGAGAAAATTTCATGAGAAGTTAGGTACTTAACTTCATTTTAGCACAGCATACCATCCCCAAAATGATGGACAAAGTGAGTGGACTATTCACACGCTCAAGGATATGCTCAGGGTATGTATGTTGAATTTTGGTGGTAGTTGGGATACTTATCTTCCACTGTTTGACTTCTCCTACATACTTATCATGCCAGTATGGATCGAACACCTTTCGAGATGTTTTACGGAAGGAAATATTGGATCCCATTTTGTTGGGGTTAGGTTGACCATCAGGTTATGGGGAGTATTAAGGTAGTACTCAAGACCACCAAGTTGATTCAATAGGTACGAGGTCGACTGTAGACTGCTTAGAGTCTCCAGAAGAGATATGTTGACCGATGGTGATTAGATCTCGTGTATCAGGTGGGAGATTTTATGTTTCCTAAAGGTGTCACCTTGGAAAGGTGCCATGCGATTCCGAAAGCAGAGCAAGTTGGGCTCCCGACATATTGGTCCATTCAGGATTACCGGTCGGGTGGGCAATGTTACTTGCCGATTGGACCTACCTAATGAACTCATTCAGATCCACAGCACATTCCACGTTTCTCGGTTGCAGAAATTTCTAACTGAAGACTCTCCAATAATTCCATTGGATAATATTCAAGTAGATGAGCGCATAAATTATGTTGAGAGGCCAATTGGGATTCTTGATAAGAAAACGAAGACCTTACGCAACAAGATAGTGGTATTAGTTAAGTTGCAATGTCAGCACCGTAAGGGTTCAAAGTGGACTTGGGAGCCTGAGGATGTCATGAGAGAGCACTACCGGGAATTATTTGCAGTAGCAGACTTCAAGGAAGAAATCTGATTCAAGTGGGGGTAAGTTGTTACATTTGAATATTAAGGTACATTTTATTTTATTAATGTTTAGCATTTTGGGAGTTTCCACAGTGTGGTGAAGGATCACCATGACATGGCTATGAAATTTTGATCGCAAACTTCTTTTGACCTGCCACCACGGCTTGGCCGATGCTGATGACTTAAACCATAATTTTACAGGTTTTGCACCCTAATTAAAAGGATGATGAGGTTAGGGTATGCTTATCCTCAGCCTCCACCACCCTCTTTAGCTCTGAAGAAAACCTAATTCCTTTTCCTCCATTGTTGAAGCTTACTTTGGTGTTTTTAGTGCATTTTGAAGGAAAATGAAAGATGAAGTGAGCCAAGAATCAACAACCAAGTCCCCATTTCTCTTCCTAGCATGTTTTCGAACCTTTGTAAGTGCCAAAGACTCCACCTTTATGTTGCTAGGTTGCTAAATCATAATTTTTCTCCCATTTATTCTTGTTATTGTTAGTTGGGTTGGTAAGATCCCATAAAGGTTGCAGCTTTATGAATATTTGGGTCATTTGGAGTAATTGATGGTTTGGATCTGAAGTATGGTTGATTAATTAAACCAGACACGGAATTTTGGTCATAATCCTTATTTTGACCAAATATGAGCTCAAGACATGCATTGTACATGCATGTATATAAAGAACTAACTTTTAGGTTAGTTTCTCTTCTAGAGTTGATGGACTAGGAATTTTCGAGATTAAGTACGTAATGAATAAGCCCATGTCATGTTTTGCGTTTATTGAACCTAGGGGTTGAGATCTTGATCTCTTGGAGAGTATTAAGGGATAAATTTAGAAACTTTATCCATCTAGACCATTGAAAGGACCAGGTATGAGCTTTGGATCTTTTAGAACCTAAGGAAATGGCTTAACCCATTAAGTTGTTTTGAACCTAGTGCCCACGACATGGCCCTAGGCTGCCACGACATGGCGAATGGGGATTAGACGTCTGTTTTTTCGTTTGTGGGCCACAACATGGTCTAGGATGGCCACAACGTGGCAAGTCAACTGAAGTCAACTTCGACCATTAACTTTTGGTTTGAGTTGACTTTTGGTCAAACTCCTAGTATTTGAAGGAGAACTAAGAGTTTACCTTGTGTGGTTGTATATGTGATATATAGCATTTGTATTTTCGGCAGTGAGAGCAGTAGCAGTTGATTATCGTCTGATAGGTGAGTCTTCTCATTGTACTCACTGGATTGTGTTATGTTGAATGGTAGTTGGCTTGGTGACACTTGCTTGGAAGACCCTGGGGTAGCTCGTGGCACTTGTGTGAAAGACCATGGGGGTATCCCATGGAACTTGGATGCCAGACCATGCAGGTAGCCCATGGTATTTCAAGGAAAGACCATGAGGGTAGCCCATGACACCTGGTTGTAAGACCCTGGGGTAGCCCATGGCACTTCAGGGAAACTACCTTGGGTAGCCCGTGGCACTTGCATGTATGGTATGTGGTATTTTTGGGAACTCACTAAGCTTTGTGCTTACGGTTTTGTGGTTTAACATTTTTAGGTACTTCCAGTTTGAAAGGAAAGGGTCTGACGTGATCGCACAACATCCGCCTAATGAGTCCACATTATGATTATTCTACTCTGATGATTTTGATACATTGTATTGTGGTAGATTTTGAGACACATGATGTATGGATTTGATGATTTTAGAAATAAAAAAATTGTATCTCTATTTTTAGAAAGTTATAAAGTCACCCTCTTCCAAATGATGATCGTGCTTTCAAGTTTGTTTTGTGGGAGGTTAAATGTTTTAGAGATAGTGTCATGACATGATGAATTTATCGTTTGTTTGCGAGGGGAAAAGGTTGAGTATAATAACCTTATGTTAGTTATGAGTAGAGCAAGTCAAATTGCCTAATTTAAGAAAATTTGTTACACGGTAAAGAAACTAAATACAGAAATTCCGATTGAGGGATTTAAAATCAAACTTTATTGAAAAAAAACACAATAAAAAAAAATCAAATTTACCTCCCTTCAAGTGTAATAACCTTAACACAAACTTAAAATTTAAATTGTTTAAAGTTATACTTGGATTCAAAGTTGCTTAAGAAAGTATTTTAAATTTTGCACATACATAGGAATATTTGTAACCAAACATTAATAATATAATTGATACAAAGTTTGACAACTATAATAGATAATGATATTTCATTTCAAGTCTAAATTGGCCAAATATAAACATGTTCGACTTTAAGATTTGATTGTGCATAAGCTTTTCCAACATCAGCCCATTTGGATCTCTCAATTGCCTAAGCATACACTTCATGCATTTCTCGATTAATGACGACTAATCTATCTTTCTCGTTGAAGTAGATCTAACATCATTCCAATGTTAACCAAACCACAGTGAATAATTGCATGCCTCCGGACATGTGACTAATCAACTATTTGCTATGAATCTAAAAATCATAAAAAAAATGTAGTACACCTCTAATAAACTTTTATTACATAAATTTATGTTTATTTTAAATAAATATATAATCAAACTTTATTATGTAAATGTTAACCAAAAATCTATACATGTACACAAGCAAAAGCATTTGATATTAAAAGTTATAAGTATTCCTACTTTCTAACAAAATAAATGACTTACGATTTTGCACTTACTAAAATGACTTTAAATATAATTTTATTAATTGAATATTAAATTTGAAAAAGGAAATTATGGGACAATTTTTCTATGGATGCAATGCTTCCATAGCAAATCCAAGTGTTGACTTCATAATTTTGCCTAACTGTTGAAAAAAATTACTTTTTATTTTACCGAAAAGATCAAAAACTCAGCTAACCCATTACTTTGTGGTTTTGACCTGATTAATGATACTAAAACAAATACAAAATGGTTTTTAAGCTGGAAATGATAGCAAATTGTTAAACAAACACAAGAAACTTCTCCAAATAACCATGCTCTTATTGTGAATTGCATATTCCCTATATTTAGCAATAAAATTAAAATATGTCATTTTGACTAAAAATTGTCAAACATTGCCCAATATAGGAATTCTCACACCTTTTGGACAAAAAATATAATTTTGTCTAAAAAAAACTTTAAAAAGTAATAAAATAATAAAATAATTCTTGGAAATGAGTGAGCTCAATATTAGAATTTCTATTGACATATTCGCAATGAAATTTTCAAGTAAAAAATCTCAAATAAATAAAACTTCCCTTAGACTTTAAATTCCATCTAATAGCATGCTACTTTTGGGCACTAAAAAGCATTATGAGCATGGATGAGTATTTTTATATAGATAGATCAGACTTTCATTCAAAAGACACCAGACTTTCATTTTTTTTCTTATTGCATTAAATCATATATATATATATATATATATATATATATATATATATATATATATATAACATCCATAAGTTGAATCTTTCAAGTTGTATGTAGACATGGGCAATTTTGACATATAGTATGATGCAAGGGTATTTGTACATAAATAGCGGCAGACTTTCATTTTTTACTGAGGTAAATGAAGTAAATGATCCCTGAAAGCTCTAAGGGTATTTTGGGATAGACAGAGTAGATTGTGTTTATAAATGCAACGATTTGATGATTTGAAATGTATACTTATAATTTATAAATGAGTCATTTAAATGTGTAATGGTTCAGGTTTTTTTTGTTCTACAAGTTGTTTTACATTAAAATTTACCTTTTAAGAAAAGTATGTTGCTATAAATTGCAAGGATAATTAGAATTTTTCAAAAAAATTACATGATGTGGTTTTTTAATGAGATACACAACCAATTTAACTCTAAGTATCAGAACCTAAGCAACAGGAAAAAAACATATATGAGTAAATATGAGGGGCAAAATCGTCCAAATCTAGACTAAGCAAGGAAAGGTCAGTATAATAAATATAAAGATCTCCCATGTGAGTTTGAAATTATACTAAAAAAGTTCTTATTAACATGCATTGATATAATCCATCAAAAAAAAAGATCAATTAAAATAAAAGTTGTTGTTTGTCTCATTAAAAATAAAATTTGAATGTCATAAATGATATTAAGATAAAAGTTCAAATAAAAAAAAGATTAATTAAAAAGAATTTGTGATAAAAAGAACACGAGTGCATTGTACTAAATTTACCAATCAAGTAGGGGTAAAACAAAGATGTTAAAATAATATATATATATATATATATATATATATATATATATATATATATATATATATATATATATATATATAAACATTCGAATTTAGCATTGTACAATGCATTGATGATAATGAAATCAATTAAGTGTGTCGATTAAGTAAGAACATGACCATGTTGTACTAATTTTAGGAATCAATAAGGGGTAAAATGGAGATGTTAACCAAAAAAATGATTTTAACTGGTTCTGAGTATACTAATTATCACAAACACATTGTTGGTAAAAAGACATAATACTTTTCAAATATTTTATTAAATACATTTTATAACAGATTATCTAAATTACAAGTCTATATGTTACAACAAATGGAGATGATTAGTACCTGATTATGCAGTCTAGAAAAAACACTGGTGAGTTAAGCCTGAAGAAAGGACAAACATAAACAAACATCAGTCATACTATATTTAAAAGCCTGGAGAAAGGACAAACATAAACAAACATCGGTCATATTATATTTAAATTGAAGATTGGAAACTGTCATCATTAAGGATTTGATTCCATAAAAAAAACAATGTGACGTCTAATGATAAGATTTGTTTAGGAAATAATTCATCTAATAACCCCTTGATTTTAGCTAGTCATATCAATAAGTAAAATTAGAGTATAACTCCTGTAAATAGATACTACTGATGTTATGGATATAAGAAGGAAGTAATCATGTTCAGGCTGGCATAATCAGTGGGATTTATTCTAATTTATTTTAATAAGGAAGTGTCTTAATTAAATTAATGATGTGTCAATGAAAAGAAAACTGAATAAATAGAAAAATGACATGTGGAAAACAAATTAGTCAAAAATAATGACAAAATTACATGCAACGGAATCAATAAGAACATGACATATGATAATCGGATTTTGATTTATTAGGATAGATATACTACTATAACTCATATATATATATATATATATATATATATATATATATATATATATATATATATATATATATATATATATATAGGGTGTATTTCAAAACCTTTTAAAAATACAAGGTTTAAAGTTAATTATCTTAATTAACCTTTCATTAGTTAATCTTTTAAACCATTAAGATTTAATATTTATCTTTTAGCTAAACCATTAAATAAATATATTAAATCCTTTTAAGGATAAATCAATTACTTTAATAATCTTGAAATTAAATAATTATGTTTCCTTTTATATTACTTTCTCAATTTTCAAATTAGGGTTTTGTGATTATCTAGCATTAAGCTTCAAATTTTAATCAGATAAAACAACAATAAATGGCTAATAACTATCATACAATTCAAAAAAGCCAAGTAAATCCTGAAACCCTACTGCAGCCAAAAGCGCAACACGATAAGATATAAGTGCGTTGTGCCTTATGATTAACAGGTTTCTCTGTATCCAGTTCCAGTTTCATAATATGAACTTATAATTGAAAATCCTAGGTTTTGATACCACTTAAGGGTTTTCTAGGTTACAATAAAAAGATTTGCATACCGGATTTTACACATAAACTCTCATAGACACTTCAACCTAGAAATTCTATGACATTTTCACTATTTTAGCAACATACTTTATGAAACAACTTCTAACCCACTATAATCAAAATTACTAGAGTTAGCATCATACCTTTAGCAAATAACAATTGATGCTAGAAACATTCTTGTAGATCTTCTTTTGAAAGATTAGCTCCAATAGTGAGGTAGATTTTAATGTGTCATACCCAAAACCCTAGGATCGATATTTAGGTGAGAGGGGAGAATAAAAAAAATCAATTTCTACTTTATGAAAGGCTAGGGGTAGGTTATTATTAGGGTTAGGACCATTTATATAGTTGCGAGATAACCCTGAAACCGTAGATTTGAATATTAAAAGTATTTTAATCTAATTCAAATTAGTTTCCCAATCTGATTCAGGTGGTTTCTAGAGCCCTTCCAGGGCTCCTCCAAAACCATCA
Organism: Lactuca saligna; assembly: GCF_052625555.1. Lineage (NCBI taxonomy): Eukaryota > Viridiplantae > Streptophyta > Magnoliopsida > Asterales > Asteraceae > Lactuca > Lactuca saligna. The sequence continues at coordinate 54,527,852 of NC_136419.1, forward strand.
AACCTAGGAAGGATCTAGAATTGTCCTCCTTGTTTAAAAATAAATAATTGCAATTCAATCCTTGTACTTTTGAATTAACCTAAACTTAATTCCAATTAGTTATAATTATTTCTTAATTAATTATTGACTATTTCCAATTAATATATTAATCACATAATATATTAATAAATCATTTATCTCTCAATTAATATCATTTCAAGTAATTTCTTGGGTATGGAGGCAACCCAAAAATGACTTACTTTTATTCTTTAATATTATACCAATTTAGTTACGACTTTAGACACTTAATCCAACATGTGGTTCATTAAAACACTTACATTTGGCAAAAATGTTCAGTTTTATTTATTTTTTGTTTTTTGTTCATAAAAACCCTTAGGTTTGGTTATTCAATTCATTAAATCCTTTAAATTTGATAAAAATATTCAGTTCTACCGGTAAAGCTGAAGAAAAAAAAATGCAGATATCCAATGTTAGTGAAACTAAAATCTAAGAAATGGTAGATTCATATATATATATATATATATATATATATATATATATATATATATATATATATATATATATATATATATATATATATATACTCCAAACATAAGGCTTTTATATCATTATCCTTTTAATTTTAAATAAATTCTTCTATTAAATTGTTTTTCTAATTAATTTAAAACATAAATGATAATCTAACTTAATAAATGAAAATCATTTTGTCACATATCTTAATTCTTCTTCATTTTGTCACATGATCTTTTCTAGTTTATTATTTATTTATTTATTTTTATTTTCTACTTGTTATTTTTTGGAGTTTATGATCTTCTTACATTAAATTTTACAAATTTTACGGTTGTATAAAGAATGTGAAAATTTTACGGTTATATAGAGAATGTTTTCACAGTAATGTAAAGTTATAATTATATTAGTTTAAGAATAAATTAATATAAATGTTACAAACATATTGATTTTTTTTTCAAATAATTTATAAAATCTTTATTGTTTATATATTAATATTAAATTTTTATATTACTAAACTCATATAACATTGGTCTCTTAATATATATATATATATATATATATATATATATATATATATATATATATATATATATATATATATATATATATATATATATATATATAACCCAACGTTCAATCAAATATTTTTAATTAAATCGAACCCCACAAAATATAATAATCTCTAAATTAATCTACATTCCTTCCCTCTTTAATAAGCTCTATCATCGATCATCTTCTCCAACCAAGCCACCTTCATTTTTTCACCCACCGTCACACAGCGGAGCGAAAGTGCAGAAAATAAACAAAAACACCCATTAAAACATTATTCAACTCAATGACACATTCAACACTGATTTCCCAATCAACAACGCCCACCACCATCATCATCATCATCATAATGGTCCACTAGCTTCTTTGCACCATGATCAAACCAAACCAAACCAAACCTCCTCCTCCCTCCATCTTCATCGATACTCTCATTCACATTCCTCCACCACCATCATCGTCATCAGTGCCACGCACGCCCAGCACGAAACAGACAAACCCAAATCCCCACAGAACCACCAGCCAGTAAGAACACACCAGATATATATACATACCTACATACAAACATTATTATATATATAGAGAGAGAAATTATCGAATTAAGGTCTGTATTTTATGTAACAAACCCATAATTTCGTCCAAAAAAATGGTGTATTCACTCTCTTCTACCACTTTCATGTATTCTGTATGTACTGCTAAATGCCATCTCTCTCCGGAAATATCCATGTCTGTGTCTATCAACCCTTGATTCCTTATGAGACCACCATTTTTGCTTATATCATCATCAACCCATCATCACCCCTTCAACTTTTTCAATTCTTTTCTCAGTTTCCGGTGGGTTCATTGCGTCCGTATGGAACCTGCTACCACCACCGTTTTATCGCCCAACACTCGTCGCCGCCACCGGAAAATAGTCGTCATCATGGGTCCAACCGGGGCTGGGAAGTCTCGTCTCTCTATTGACCTCGCAACTCGATTCTTTAAAAACTCAGAGATTATAAACTCGGATAAAATGCAGGTCTATAGTCGACTTGATATCACCACTAACAAAATCACAATGCAAGAACAGAACGGCGTCCGCCACCACATCCTCGGAGCGTTTGACCCAACTCAATCGGTTGTGAACCCACACGACTTCCGGAAACTCGCATCGGATGCCATCTCCGACATTATATCCCGCCGTGGGTTGCCGCTTATCGTCGGAGGTTCAAACTCATTCATCTACTCACTCGTTACAAAACGATTCGACCCGAAATCGGATGTCTTCAACGGACCAAACCCAGACCCCGTCAGCTCAGAGCTCCGATACAAATGTTGTTTCATTTGGGTGGATGTCTGCTTACCGGTTTTAAACCAGTATTTATGCAAACGGGTGGATGAGATGCTGGATTCGGGTATGTTGGAGGAGCTATCGGAGTTTTTCAGTTCCGGCGAACATTTAACGGTGAAGCGGAGCGGGTTGGGGCAGGCGATCGGAGTTCCAGAGCTGGAAGCGTATTTCCGTACCGGTAATGGAACGGAGTCCGATGCGGTGTATAGTGAGGGAGTGAGGAGGATAAAGGACAATACGTGTCAGCTAGCGAAGAGACAAGTGGGTAAGATCCTACGGCTGAAGGACGGCGGGTGGGATTTAAAGAGAATTGATGCAACAGAGGCGTTCATGGCGGTATTGACGGCGGATTCAGGCGGAGGGAGGGTGGCGGAAATATGGGAGAAGCAAGTGGTGGAAACAAGCGTAAAGATCGTGAAGCAATTCTTGGAGGAGTAGGTTCTCCAGCTATTTCCAGCTCCCTCCCTTTTGTTTTTTTGTGGTTTTTCTTTCCTCTTTTGTGTATGAATGTTTATTTAAATTTTAGATTGTAAAAGGTTTTTTTCAACTTTTTTTGGATAATTTGTTGGTTGGATAGAATATCAATATGATGAGAGCTTGTGCAACCAATTTTGGAGCAATGGGAGTATGTGTGAATTTATAGACAATTTCTTCATATTTTCTTTATATTACGTGTAACAATTTCTTCATATTTGCTTTCTTTGGCCTTTAAAAATAAGGAACAATAAATAAATAATGAAAACATCAGAACACATCAATGTTGATGTTTGTTGTATGAGACTATGGGAATCACAAGTGTAGCTCGAGACATTGGATGATAAAACATAATGACGAGTGTACCTTGTGACTTTTGTTGATAAAAAAAAATAACAATAAATATAAAGTGATATAAGAGTTTAAATTTATAAATATAACTAATCACAATTTAAATAAAAAAATAAAAAAATATATAAAAAAACTCACAATACATTTAACTTGGCAAAATAATCGAGATGACTGGAATCGTTTTGGTGAAAAATAAAATTTTGAGAAAAAAAAAATATTAAAAAGATAATTAAAAGTTAATAACTATAAGGATATAAATAAATTAGAAATTTAATAGTCAAATTGAGAAAATTATGTTAGAAGGATCAAAGTTATCAATTCTTGGAAGTTGAGATTTGAATCTTATTGGCCTTAGAGCATCTACAATGTATAGTTCAATAAAAGAGTTGAATGAAGTGACATATCAAATTGGCATTCAATTAATTAAAACTCTATCATTATGGGATGACATGTGGTATTCAATAGATATAAAGTTCAATGGTCATTGAACTCTACAATAGAAAAAAGAAACCTTTTAACTATTAATATATATATATATATATATATATATATATATATATATATATATATATATATATATATATATATATTCCATTGAACTCTATTGAGTTCAATGCATTGTAAGAAAATTAATGTAGAGTTGTATAATAAGTAGAATGATGATGTATCAATCCATTAAACTCTAATAAGTTTAATGCATTGTGGATGCCCTTATAGAACTTAATGTGATAAAACAGATGGGAAAGCTTAGTTATGAAACTTATAAAATCTTCAGAAACAAGTCAAAGTCGTGGTTATATGTGGAAGACATAAACTATGGGACCCTTCATTCCATAAATTAAAACTCTTATAGATTATATCTCTCCATGATCTCTTTCTCCCACATTCATAATTTTAGTCATGGTTCTAAAACTTGGTCATGGTTTCGTCATAATATGTCATGGATCCAATGTTTGTACCTAACAACACACCTTAAGAAACATCGTCTTAAGTCATATACGCCTATAAAAATGAATAATAGAAGAGAAAATATATACAATTATTAATTATATAAAAAATTAACGTTTTAAGTCATCCCTTAACAAGCATCGTGGCTCGCCACGACTTATAAAGCTTAAGGTTTGACATTGTTATCAAGCCACACTTCACCTTATTTAGAACCTTGATTTCAGCCATCAGAAGGATTTCTCAATGGCGATTCTTTAGATCCATGGAAGACTTAAGCCCTTTGATGATATACATGAGGATCCAATTATCTCCTAGTGATTTACAGTGGTTTTCTTCCATAGTCTTTTTATTCGGCCCATTTAAACGAAAATTTACATTTTTGGCTCCAATTTGTTTAAAATAAAAGTTTAACCCACAAAAGTCCAAAAAGTTACACATTTGGCCCATAAGTCGTGAAGGCGCAATTTGAGGCCCACTTTGTGAAAATTAACACTTTTGGTCCTTTTAAAATCATTAATATCATAATGACTCATTTTTATTTAAAAATGACCCTTTTGGTCCTCTTAAAAACTATGAGTTAACATAAGAACCTCACTTTTTGTTAATTTTGTCAAAAATGGCCCATTACATTATTTTAGTTAGTTTTTCAAACATCCTCAACATGTTTAATCCCTTCATTTACATGATAAGTTGCATAAAATGTTTTGATTTACAAACATCACCATATTTGAGTAGATATCTAGAAATTTATGAAGTTTCAACACATATCAAAACATATATCATGGAAAACACACACTAACATGCATATACACATAGATCTAACACAAAGCAACTTGTATCCTCCCCCAAAACATAGTAAAAACCGAAAATAGGGGGTATGAACTCACTTTAGGGTGATGGATCGGTTTTTGGTGAAGAAGTGAGAGGAGATTTTAGCCCTAGCAAACTCCTTTAAGTAGATCTTGAACATATGAGGGTTCAAGAATGATGATATTTGATGAAGAGTTTTTTTTATCTCACACAAGCACACACAAAATTGAAGAGAAAGGATGGGTGAGTTGTTGGAGTTCTAGAGAGAGGTTTTGGTGTAGTTGTAATGAAAAGAGTTGAGGGTGGTGGGATGCACCTTGGCCAAGGGTTAAGAAGAGAGAAAGAGAGAGAGTGGAATGGTTATTACATGAAGGGTTAGAGCTCTAGAAACATGAGATTTGGCGCTTAGATTACCACTACATTAGTGAGGTAGCAACACCCTAATTATCATCTTATTTTTCCCTTTTTTTATTTAAAACTGAGAATGAGATAAGGTAGGAGAAAAGATTAAACATTGGGCTTGAACTTGATAGCCATCAAAAACATGTAGCCCAATAAGAATTTTTCAGCCCATTGGGCCCACATACATGTTTACGGCCCAAAATGACAAAGGAGATGAGTTTTTCAGCCCAATGATGTTCATGATAATGTTTACGGCCCATTAAGGCCCATAAAGAGGTTTTATGGCCCTAAATCAATTACTTAGAGAATGTAGGTCCAATTAGGGCCCAAATGTGTATTCTTAATTTAATATAATTAGTTTGTGGGTTTATTGGCCCATTAGGCTCAATAAATGATTATTAGCCTAAAAAGATGTTTGAACTAGGAAATTAGGGTTACAACCCAAAGTAGAATGAACATAGTGCTTTTAACTAGATTAAGGGCTTCATGAGTGAGTTTTGATTCGAATAGTGGTTTTTGAATGAGTATTATGTATAACCTTAAACTTGAAGCTACAAGATACATCAAAAGTTGATCACTTACAGACATAATTTGCTAGCCCAAAATGTTAGTTATGATAATATGTGAGCATTAAGACATGTGCAATGAAGTTATTAAATGATATAAATCATAAAAACTAGTTTAAGATGGTATTAGAAGGGTTATAATTCTATTTTGCAAAGTAGGTTGCTAATTTCTACAAAATTGTGTGTCGTTAGCAAACACACAGGATGGGTGTTTTGCTCAATAAACCACACAGGCCATCTGGTGTAATGAATCACTTTCACGGGGATGTAATAAATTAATCTTAGGGCTTTAGGAAAGCAATGATGTGCTTTGAATTATCATATATAACTATAATATGAAGATTTAAGGGTTTGGAATGGCTACTTAATTATATGAGCTTAATGATCATTAGTATGAATTATATAAATATAATAAGGTTATTAAGTTATTTTATACTTGTTATATATGATATAGGAATTGGTTGAAGGCAATCCAAACTTGGTGAAGCTTTATAGTCACGATTACGCTTGGAGAGGCTTAATGGAGTTTAAATCATATTTTGGCTAACACGAGTTTACCGGGGGAGCACATCAATACATTAATTTGTTGTTTTGGTTTTCCTGTATCGTGTTATATATAAACCTTTCTTGCAATGTGAATTATATAAGTATTGTTTTGATTCACGAAACTAATTTTTAAAATTTTTGATTAATAAAATCTAACTGCTTATTTTGAAAAGGTTTGAAGTATCATACTTGTTACATACATGCTAGATAAGTTATATTTGAGATCCTCAGTACCTAAATTTGACAATATTTGTTGTGAATAGATTTCTAGATAATTCTCTAGTTCTTTTGGGATCTTAGACAAAAGATGGTAGTAACCATTCCCTTGTGACCATGCATCATATATGTATATATATATATATATATATATATATATATATATATATATATATATATATATATATATATATATATATATATCCTCCCTAATAAATGAAAATAATTTTGTCACATGCCACTCTTTCACTAACTTTGATACATGTCATTTTTTGGTATTTTTGATAAAATATTTTTTCCATTTGTCATTTTCTTATTTTTTTAATCTTTTCTTAATTAACACATCATATTTACATATCAATTAATAATTATCTTAATTGAAGATAACCAATAAATTACAATATTAATACTCATATAGTATTCAATATGTTTCCTTTTAAATTCAAATTTTAAATTTAAATTTTAAATCTAAAACTTCAAATTTAAATAAAATTTTGTTTAAGCTTTTATATTTAACTTTTATTTTATCAAACCCGTATAACATACGGGTCTCACACCTAGTATATATATATATATATATATATATATATATATATACGTATTGCATACATACCAGATAGATTATCTTTGAGATCCTAAGTACCCAAATTTGACATTATTTGTTGTGAATAGATTTCAAGATAATCTTTACATTGCACTATATAACCTATCTAGCATGTATGCAACAAGTATATATATATATATATATATATATATATATATATATATATATATATATATATATATATATATACTTGTTGCATACATGCTAGATAGGTTAGCTTTGAGATCCCAAGTACCCAAATTTGACATTATTTGTTGTGAATAGTTTTCTAGATAATCCTTACATTGCACAAGAGTAGCTAGCTACCCCTTGTATGAGTTAGAGTTGATGGTTCTCTAGTACTGTTTAGATCTTAGAAAAAAGAAGGTGGTAACCATTCCTATATGATCATACACTATATATATATATATATATATATATATATATATATATATATATATATATATATATATATATATATATATATATATATGAAAGGTACATTACTTGAAGTATATTGAAATGAAAGAGTTTTATCAAATGTTTAGTAATTATTTTAATCGGTGTATAATAGAAGGACTTTGTGTGAATTTGAATATATGATTAGGTAGACATGTAAGGTTTAATCACGTTATGATTATGTACTTTGTAAATGTATGTTAATTTGTATAAAGCGTGCAAAAATGAGAAGTTTTATAAAATACTTGATTAAGGTTTTGTGTTAAAACACCATGTACCTCACGAGACATTTTTGTCTTGCGTGCATTTTGTTAAAATGTCATGTATTTAAGGTTCATATATGAATAGCATGAGGGTTGTGATTGTATTGATAGTTGTGAGCTTTTTGAATGATAGAAACTACATAAAGTTTATGTAATGTATGTTTATTCACTGTTATCATATGGTTTGTAAGTTATCAGTTTTACACTGATAGATGGTTTTCAAATAACATGTAAGATATTTTGAGTTTCTTTGGATCATATTGTGATGTTTAATCAAAATTTATAAAATGTTTTCAAAATCCAGATACTTTATTATACAAAAAGTGTGACAACCAAGAGGTTTTTGTCACTAATCACCATTAGGAAAGAGTAGGAAAATAGATGTAATAGCTTAGTATTGTAATATTTGATTTTGAGATAATTATAATCAAACATGTCATTACATTTGTTTGTTAAAATGACTATTAAGCTAAAACATTAGCATCTAAAAAGTTGTACCATTTTGTAAGCTGATTAACATACTTGGAAAGTACTCGTTAACATGATATCAAATATATAAGATTCGTAAAAATCCGACTCCAAAGGTAAGAGTTATGCATTTTATAAAATAGAAATCAACCACGTAATTAAAATTAATTACGTCAAAATGGTACTTACAAATTGGTTGAGTTTTGACTAAAAGTGCAAAGAAGAGATTTGTAGTACTCCTTAAGATATAAAATTTAGGATAAAGAGTGTCGAAAACGGGATCCATATGAGATATATATGATTTTTTAAAAATTATCTATTTTTATCCCCGTTAGACACAAAAATAAAAGTCAAAACTAGCTAAATCAATCTAACGGAGAGTTTTAGTATCCATTGAGAATATCATATAAATATAGAGAGAGCTTAGAACGGAGTTCGCACGAAAAAGTTATGATTTTTCCAAAATCTTTCCGTACAAGTGAGATGCGCACCGATACCCATCACGTACCTAACACCAGATTCGAGCAGATTGTGAGTGATGTGACCAATTTGGGAAGTGACATGTGGCCTTCAATGGATCGAGCCACGATGAATATGTGCGACGCGCGTAGATATGTGCGCCGCACGCACCCCAAATCCATGACTATAAATAGAAGGCTCTGTAGATCACTTCTACACACTTTCATTACTCACTCTCTCAACACTCTCGAAGCCCTTTCCATTAGGAGCGGTCCCTGGAGTCCCGAGCCGTATGCAGCCCTACACCAACGGTCTCATGCGATTAGGGTGAGTTTACGACCCCTATTTCACTATTTTAAATATTTTAGGGGGCAAGGGAATTGTTGGATAAAATGTCTAATCCCATAACTATAATTGGTATATACTTGAATTGATAGTAGCACAATCCTTTTGGGCTTCCCTCAAAACTAACAACTGGACAGATGATTTTGGAGAGACTAGTTGAATTTGTTATTTGATTAATAAATTGAAATAAAAGATTTGTTAATATATTATGAGAGAAATATATTAATTTGAAATAGTAATATTTAACTAATATTTAATCAGAAATTAATTGGAATTAATTTTGGGACTAAAAGAATTAATTAATAAGTGTAGGGACTGAATTGTAATTGTTCAATAGCTGAATAAGAGGCAATCTAGCACCATCCATAAGGTGGGACGATTTATTAGAGCCTAAGGATTCTATAATAGTCTTTAATGTATTATCATAAAAGTGGATAATTACCCGGTTTAAGATACTCTTGGATTTGGTTTTATCTAGGGTTTCCATACTGCACTATAAATAGGGTGTAACCCCATGATTTTTGGCTATATGTTCCCTTAGAAGACCTGGACGAATATTGCATCTCCTCACCTCTTTCTCAATCATTCTTTCATAACTAGTGTTGGGTGTGAACCATTAGAGGCGCGACATTTGTGGCGCTTGCTCTCAAGGCTTTAACAATACAAGGTTTACATTGTTATTACTACATAACAATTGAGGTATGATTTTCATAACCCTAATTGTGTTTTTTGATTATATACTAGTGTACTAGGGTTTCTACTTTGTTGTTCAATTGGTATATTCAATTAGAGAAAACATAGATCAAATTATTTAGGGTTGCATGCACACATATGATTGTTTGTTATGCTCAAAACTCATCAGTGATATCAGAGCCGGGTTTAGTTTTCTATTGAATTGATACAATGGTGAACTTGAACAAGGAGGAAAAAACAAAAATATCATTTTGTTCCTCAAATACATCGTGGTGTTCTTCTAACATGGCGTGTTGGCCTGCAACACGGCGTGATGATCTTTAAACACGACGTATTGTGATGTCAGATCCGAAATTTAGTGCCTCATCTGCCTAATCTGCTTTTGTATGATAATTACTTGCTATACTTATCCACCAAGTTCAATGTTGGTTTATCAATGATTATAATTAAAATCCTAGAGGTTAAGAGACAAATATTTGACTTAATTAATTGTTTTTATTGATTAATATGATTATTTTAAGAGTATAAATAAATATAGATATTAATTGAATTAAATAATTGGTGTCAAATAATTGTTGATATTTTGAAAAGTTTAAAATACATCAATATGGATTTTATTATTAATTTAATTAAGTAATTAATTAAAAGACAATTAATAAATACATAAAATGGTTTAAATTTAATTAAATTAAAAAGTTTAATTTATTATAAGATAAAACCCTTGCAATTTCAAAAAATTTTAAAATTCACCTTATATTATATATGTTATTAAAACTTTAATATATATATATATATATATATATATATATATATATATATATATATATATATATATATATATATATATATATATATGAAACTTATAAGAAAAGTCAGTCGAACCGCTAGTACGCCTCATTCACAAAGTCATATTGTAAGGGAGTTTAAGGAAACGACCAATAAAATAACCACAATTGGGTATCCATTCTTACCCAACGCTCTCTAATTTGGTGGAGGGTCATTAGCCGAACGAGTTTGATATGACATAATCTCATTAAAAGTATAATGATATAAAGTAACTAAACTATTCTAAATCCCACTCTTAGTTATTTTAGGAAAATGTGAATTTTATGCTAATCCATGAAATTGCACATTACACTTTATGAGTCGTTAGTGGAGCATGTGTGGTTAATCGGCACACTAATGGGGGACTTATAAAGGGTAGTATTGGGTGTCTTGAAAATTATCATTGATTAATGGAGCACGTGTGATTAACCAACACATTAAAACGAGATGATAAATGACATCGACAGTACCAATCTAATTTGCATGATTATTCACATCTTGTTTGTTATCGTCGACATCTCAGTCACAAAAGTGATAGCATAATAGAGATTAAACATGTCATTGAATAGTTCAATGAATCTCAAAAAGTCTAGGAGTTTCATGAGATTGAAATTAGTAAAAATTCTTACCTACCTAAAATATATTCAAATTTGATTACGACATCCCTCTTCAAAGTTCGAATCGAAAATATGGATCCTAGCCTTAATTTAATTTTGTAGGTTAATAATTTAAGGATTAAAATCAAGTAACTTGATTTTCTTTTCTCCTTTTATAGATGTCAAGTTCAAACATCAATGGTCTTCCTCGTTCTTCTGGAAATGTTTTTCCTCTATCTAAAGATGATCTTCCACATGTTAATCAATGTGAAAGTATGTTCCTTTCTTCAAGCAGTGGTGGAACTAGAAGTCATGCTTCTTCGACTCTTCATCCTCCTCCTCCTCCAGTGACTCTACCTAAGTCATGTTACCTTCAAGCTAAAACAATACGGAGTTACTCAATCCCTATTGGCATGTAAACATCAAGATGGAATGATTACGAGTGTGTATGTTTAGAAAATGAAATCGTACATTGACAGATTAGGGATGTTAGGTATCGCTTTCTCAAGGAAGCTAACTATTGACTTGGTTCTACTTTTGCTTCATGTGTCATATAGTCAGTTCATTAAAGACTACCATATGAGGGATCATGATGTGACCTTAATTGATCTAACACATATTTTGATTATTGTTGAACCAGAAATGCCTAAGAGCACAAGTGAAGCAAAAGTGTTTGAAGGATCAAATTCTCAAATTTTCATGGATATTGACGATGGCAACAATGATAGTCCAGAACAGATTTTTCTTCCGAAAGGAAAGGGATCGGCCAAGGTCAAACCGTTTGACCATGTGGTAAAGAGAAAGGATAATTCTTAGATAGTTCCATGTGCCAAACCCAAGGAGTCCATATGTTTTGATTGCCAACTGAAGGGACATTGGTTGCGAAGCTGCCCTAACCACCTAAAAGATCTTAGAGATGGTAAAGTCAAGTCATATAACTCCACTTCAGGTACATCCATTATCTAACTCCATTATTCTATAAAGTTTCTATCCATAGATTCTTAATATATGATTTGATAATCACATTTTGATGTTTTGCAGGATCTAACAGAAAGAAGGAAGCTTAAGAAGAGTGAGCTGAATCTGATCGATCACATGGTTCGATGATCAGATTTTGGAAGCTACTACTTAGGAGTTAGGATAATTTAATTGATTGCTTAGGAAATGAATAGAAACATTGTTTTCATATTTTTGCATTGTAAGGACAAACTTTTGCTACTTATTATCAATAAAAGTAAATTTTGTTTTATCTAGTTTACTTTATATTTCCTTCCAATGGCATCTATGAAAGTGTTGGTTACATTTATATTATGAGCAATATTAATTGTGGATTTGGTCCTTGTTATCTCGCTTGTGGTATCGTCATAATTAACTAAGTGAAAAAGAATTCTCATCACCCAAGTTCCAGTTAGAAAGAAACTTAGAGTCATGCAATTTTAATTGTGTGATACATGAGAATCCTTATCGTTGGAAGATTACGACTAATTCATTGATCACATGTTTATGTGAGTTAAAGTGAAGGACTCATGGATCTAGTACACATTGATGTGGACTATTCAGATCCGCCACAAAGGATGATAACTTTATTCGTCATGATTTACTGATGCTTTAATAAATATGGTTGTGTTTATAAGATTAAGCATAATTCTAATACCTTGAAAGGGTTTAAATGAGTAGTAGAACGAATAATAAGAATATGTTAGGTAGAAAGATAAAGGTTTCTTCAATCTGAAAGGAAAGGAGAGTACTTTAGTATCATATTTTGTGATCATTTTAAATGATTGTGGAACTATATCACAATTGATCATCAAAGAAAATCTTAGTGCAATTGTTTGACTAAGAAGAGGGATCAGATATTGTTGAAATAGTTCAATCAAGAGATGAGTCACACTTCGTTATCCAATCAAGTTTTAGAGCCATGCTCTCATCACTTAACATCGTATTTTGAAGGTTACTAAGTAGGTTTATAACACCTCATGAAATGTAGAGTAATAATGTTTTCTTACTCTATCACACTTAGAATTGGAAGTTGTGATGTTTTCGTTAAAACAATGGATAAACTAAGACCAATTCATGAAGTGTATCTTGTCAAAATCCACACTAACTTTTAAATATTTGTTCGAGAAACTTATATGTGAAGAAGTCAATGGGATTCTTATTGATCTTGAAAGTTTTCAAGAGTCAATCGAGTATAAACCTTTTAGTTATCACTATCATACAACCTGGGGTTGATAACCTATCGTGTTAAGTTGACACATTTTTGTTTATGTGCACCTTCTAGTTGAGTTGGCAATGCTTATGAGTTTTATAGTTCTCATTTAACTGCAAAAGGCAGAGCACATTGGTCAGTGAAACTACATTAATCAATCTGGGTGAACTGCTTAACAACTTGGAAGAACAGTAGGCCATTTGTGCTACCAGAGGGCTAGAAATTAAGAACAAGTAAAATTCAATCCATGAAAGCTAATTTAGAATTTGAATTTGTCATAAACCTTGATTTTAGTTTGGAAATGATAGATTCACATTGATGGGAACACTTACACCATAAAATCTAGGTGGAAAAAGGTTTCTCTCTAATTCATGAAAATGATTATAATGAAATACTTTCTTTAGTAGATTTTAATGATTGATAAATATCATTTGGTTAGTGTTTTTTTTTAATTGAATTCTCAAATTCCCAATATGATTATGGTATCCCTTTTATAGTTTAAATTGTGAGAAATAGCAAGGAACTGTTTGAACGTTCAAGACTTATAGCCATAAGTTCTGAAAGCGTTTAAACACACACACACACACACACACACATATATATATATATATATATATATATATATATATATATGTATGTATGTATGTATATATTGTGACATCCCTAATTTCTTGGCCAGAAAAGACCGATTTATTTATGCTTTGTTTTAAAATTAGAGTAATCCTTTTTGAGGAAAAGAATTGCGGAAATTGTCCCAAAACCAAAATATGATAACCATTTATCAAAATATTTCTCAAAGAGAATGTATTTTCATTAAATAATAAAACCTCGAGATGTCATGTTCCGATACAGACCAAAAACATAAACAATATAAAATAGACCTTACAACAGTTATTTATAACTACTGATCTATAATACAAAATCTCTCGTGAAGTCCATCAACTTATACCCTTGTGCCATTACCTATAATGCAAAGAAAACTGAGTGGGTCAGGCTTGGGAGCCTGGTGAGCATATAGGGTTTTCAACCCACAATGATACATTTATTATATCCAATTATCAAACAATCAACCCAAATACCCATCCCCATTATCCTCTTTATTTCTTAAGGTTTTACCCTAAGAATCAACTATCCTTTATCCATTCGTTCCAAAGGATTTACCTAAGGAATCAGCATGAAGTCCATTGCTGCCAAAGTTTATCTATCAGGTACTAAATCCATAGCTATCAGGCGCTAACTCCGTAGTCACCAAGGTTCACTCAACAAGCGCTGATGCCATAGTCGCCAAGGTTTACTTTAACAGGCGCTAACTCCATAGTCACCAAGGTTTATACAATAGGCGTTAACTCCATATTCACCAAGGTTTATACAATAGGCGCTAACTCCATAGTCACCAAGGTTTATACAATAGGCACTACATCTCATAGTTGCCACTATTTCATCTACCCATGTTCTACCCAACATATTTTGTAGATATAAAATACATATATAGTTTGAATCATTTAACACCCGTATAAAAACATCAATTCTAAGCCCATCTTCGGTAGATCATAGCTAATACATTATATTTATATGTTAGAAGAAAGTAACCACACACTCAAACGTGTAAACAATAATATATATATATATATATATATATATATATATATATATATATATATACACACATAGCACGTATTTTATAAAATACTTCATATCTATGTCTAAGATGAAAGTGACTATACACTCACTTGATTAGACGATGCTCAGACAGCACTACGGCTTGTAAAAGTAGTATTCTTCGGTAGATCTGGAAGATCTTCGCAAAAACCAGGCTCCTCATGGGTAGTGCTTCGGCTCGGGAATTTCACTTCTCAAGATCTTTGGGCTTCGGGACTTGCTTCTGGTCTCGGGATGATACTAGGGATTCGAGGGTACTTCTTTGCACGTAAATCGAGGTAGAACGGGAGAGAGAGGAGAGAAAATAGCAACCCTAAACGGCTGGCGCTTCAAATCTATTTATAGGGCAAAAATTGGCCCTTGCCACGTCGTGGTACCTTTTTCCACGTCGTGGGCTTGGTCGTCACTGCATGCGTCATCGCAAGTTGCATCTGGGGAACTCCAGGAAGTGTCAGAAGACTTGCCACGTCGTGGAACTGCTTGCCACATCGTGGTATCTGACAGTTTTGGGGTTTCACACCCCGAACTTCAGAAATTCATAATTTTCGCATACGAACTCCGTTTTCGGCATTCTTTATATCGACACGTAGGTGAGATTATGATCTACAACTATCATTTAGACTCCGTTGGCTAAATTTGAATTTATTTTTAATATATTATAAATATATTGCTTATATATTATTTTTAGTAGGCCGGGACAGGAAAACTCTGTTATAAATTCATAACTTCTTCATCCGACGTCCGTTTTTTCCTATATTTTTATCGTTTCACTACTATTAACGAGATCTTTGATTGTCGTTTAGATTGTTTCGGCTAAAAACCGCTCGATCTCAAATCGAGTATTCGGGCTGCATACTACTAAGTCGAAACTTCAGAAAATCATAACTTCCTCATACGAAGTCAGATTTGGGCGTTCTTTTTATGCACACTCTAGTTTTAACGAACTCTTCAACTTTATTTTATATTACTAAGGCTATATATCGTTCTATCTTAAATTCGTATTTTACGTCATTAGTTCTGTCGCGAAACTTTGATAGGTCATAACTTCTTCGTTATAACTTGGATTTCGGCGTTCTTTATATGTACGGAATCCTTGTAACATATACTACAACTTAGTTAAGATTATACCTTCAAAGTAATCTTCCATTAAAAAGTCATTTTTGACGCTTATTGTCCTTAAATTGACTAGCCCTGATCTACGGGCGTTACAATTATCTCCCGCTTAGGATGATTACGTCTCGAAATCATCAACGAAATAGGACTTGTATAATGATTCTGTACACTATCTCTTCATCCTAGGTAATAACCGTAACTTCTATGTTTCCTCGAAAGAATATCTAACTCTAGGGCTTCTTGACTACAAACGATGCTTAATCTTACATCTGCTTTTCGTACTATGTTGGAATTTCGATCATAACCTTCAAGTTACAAAATAAGTCCTCATTTTGGACTCCTTCTTCTTCATAGGATAAGTACTTTGCCTTATCTATTGTAACAGACTGATGGGTCATGTTCTCACGATCTCTCATTGTATGAAGCAACGCTTAGACTTGAGTCTCTTAGAGTCAAATTCCAGAATGGAATATACTTTCCTTCGTATTCTAATGTGATATAATCACATTTTAGCATGTAGCATCTCCAGCTACCAATTTCTCTAACAACGAATGTGATACTATAGATCGCATTGATTTCAATCTTCTGACTTAAGTCAAATGCTACATCAAAATCGGTTCTCTGAACCATGTAAAAAACTCATCGTAGTCGGACTCAATTTGATATGACCACTAGGGTCAGAATATCAGTCATGTTTTTAGTCATTACCGAAACAATGGTAACGACATACTTCAATAAAAACGAACTCAACTACAAGCTTCTTGGTAACCTTGCGACTTTCCCTGATCCAAGTGTGAGTCATGTGCTTCCAATAGTATAGATCTCTACTACTATTCACACCTACTCATACTCGTCCCAAGTATTGTCTCACAGTCCCCAAGTCCTAAAATCACCAAATAATTTAACACATACGAATGTGTCCAATTAATCATCAAAAATTTCCTAGACTCTACTAGGACTTCTTCCATGCATATCTTCACTCATCAATTCTACTTCAACTCGGTTGGTGATGGAAATTCCAGACGATGGGACAACTTCAAGAATTGCACCAATCGTTCCATCATCCTGCCAATGGAATGTGTACTTCAGACGTACCGTACTCCTCTAAACGTTCCGTTATTATATCAGACATATTCTAAAGGCAAGATACCACTCTTACGATATCTTCCGATAGGTGTCATTCACTATCATAAGCCTTTCATTTCCTCTATTTACTCAATTCTCTACGAGTCTTCACCATAACACTTTGTACATCCAAGAAGACGTTCGGTGTATCGAGATGAGAATATAGATAGTGGAAGGTTTAGACGTGTAATCCTCCTTATTACCCCGAAAAATTACATGCGAGTTCTAATGTTGTAATTAAACGTTTAGAATCCTGAGCACATAAAATTTCTAGATCCGATCGGCAACAGATCATAGATCGAAACAATTAATAGCATATAACGAAACACATAACATTTAGCACATAAAAGCATTTTAGGCATCTTTCCTAAAATATACTAGTGCTCGTGTCTAAAATATGGTAGACACTCATCTAACAATCATCGCTTAGCATTCTAAGTTTAAGTCTAGAAATCCTACAAATTCCTAGTTCGCTTAAACTAATGCTCTGATACCAACTGTGACATCCCCAATTTCTTGGCCAGAAAAGGCCGATTTGTTTATACTTTGTTTTAAAATTAGAGTAATCCTTTTTAAGGAAAACAGTTGCGGAAATTGTCTCAAAAACAAAATATGATAACCATTTATCAAAACATTTCTCAAAGAGAATGTATTTTCATTAAATAATAAAACCTCGGGATGTCATGTTCCGATACATACCAAAAGCATAAACAATATAAAATAGACCTTACAACAGTTATTTATAACTACTGATCTATTATCCAAAATCTCTTGTCAAGTCCGTCAACTTATACCCTTGTGCCATTACCTGTAATGCAAAGAAAACTGAGTGGGTCATGCTTGGGAGCCTGGTGAGCATATAGGGTTTTCAACCCACAATAATACATTTATTATATTCAATTATTAAACAATCAACCCAAATACCCATCCCCATTATCCTTTTTATTTCTTAAGGTTTTACTCTAAGAATCAATTATCCTTTATCCATTCGTTCCTAAGGATTTACCTAAGGAATCGGCACGAAGTCCATTGCTTCTAAACTTTATTTATCAGGTACTAAATCCATAGCTATCAGGCGCTAACTCCATAGTCACCAAGGTTCACTCAACAAGCGCTTACTCCATAGTCGCCAAGGTTTACTTTAATAGGCGCTAACTCCATAGTCACCAAGGTTTATAAAATAGGTGCTAACTCCATAGTCACCAAGGTTTATACAATAGGCGCTAACTCCATAGTCACCAAGGTTTATACAATAGGCGGTAGCTCCATAGTCACCAAGGTTTATACAATAGGCGCTAACTCCATAGTCACCAAGGTTTATACAATAGGGACTACGTCTCATAGTTGCCACTATTTCATCTACCCATGTTCTACCGAACATATTTTGTAGATATAAAATACATATATAGTTTAAATCATTTAACACCCGTATAAAAACATCAATTCCAAGCTCATCTCATATAGAAAAATAATACATAACACATAGCACGTATTTCATAGCTAATAGTTTATATATATGTGTTAGAAGAAAGTAACCACACACTCACACGTATAAACAATAATATATATATATATATATATATATATATATATATATGTGTGTGTGTGTATATATATATATATATGTGTGTGTGTGTATATATATATATATACATATACATATCACGTATTTTATAAAAAACTTCATATCTATGTGTAAGATGAAAATGACTATACACTAACTTGATTAGACGATGCTCGGACAGCACTACGGCTTGTAAAAGTAGTATTTTTCGGTAGATCTGGAAGATCTTCGCAAAAACCGAGCTCCTCGCGGGTAGTGCTTCAGCTCGAGAATTTCACTTCTCGGGATCTTCGGGCTTCGGGACTCGCTTCGGGTCTCGGGATGATACTGGCGCTTCGGGGGTACTTCTTTGCACGTAAATCGAGGTAGAACGGGAGAGAGAGGAGAGAAAATAGCAACCCTAAACGGCTGGCCCTTCAAATCTATTTATATGGTAAAATTGGCCCTAGGCACGTCGTGGCACCTTTTGGGCTTGGTCATCACTGCATGCGTCATCACAAGTTGCGTCTGGGGGACTCCAGGAGGTGTCAGAAGACTTGCCACGTTGTGGCACTGCTTGCCACATCGTGGTATCTGACAGTTTTGGGATTTCATACCCCGAACTTCAGAAGTTCATAACTTTCGCATACGAACTCCGTTTTCGATGTTCTTTATATTGACGCGTAGGTGAGATTATGATCTACAACTCTCGTTTAGACTCCGTTGGCTAAATGTGACTTTATTTTTAATATATTGTAAATATATTACTTATATATTATTTTTAGTAGACCTGGACAAGAAACCTCCGTTATAAATTCATAACTTCTTCATCCCACGTCCGTTTTCGCCTATCTTTTTATCGTTTCACTACTATTAACGAGATCTTCGATTCTCATTTAGATTGTTTTGGATAAAAACCGCTCGATCTTAAATCAAGTATTCGGGTTGCATACTGTTAAGTCGAAACTTCAGAAAATCTTAACTTCCTCATACGAAGTCAGATTTGGGCGTTCTTTTTATGCACGCTCTCAGTTTAACGAACTCTTTAACTTTTGTTTAGATTACTAAGGCTAGATATCGTTCTATCTTAAATTCGTATTTTACGTCATTCGACGTCGTGTCAGTTCTATCATGAAAGTTCGATAGGTCATAACTTCTTCGTTATAACTCAGATTTCGGTGTTCTTTATATGTACGGAATCCTTGTAACATATACTACAACTTAGTTAAGATTATTCCTTCAAAATAATCTTCCATCAAAAAGTCATTTTTGACGCTAATTGTCCTTAAATTGACTAGCAGTGATCTAAGAACTACGATTGTGAGATCGTTTACCACCCGGGTAAAGCGAATGTGGTCGCGGACGCTCTGAGCTGCAAATCAGCAGGACCTTCTTCTGTGGTGGCGTTTATGAGGATATCAGTGGATTCCCCACTTTTGAGTTTGATCAGGGAAGCTCAGGTAGAGGGCATGCATCCGAAAAATTGGACGATGGAAAGTATTACGAGTGAGAACACCCGGTTCGTGCAGGATAGCCGGGGGTTCTTGACCCATTGCAGTCGGGTCTAGGTTTCGACGTCAGGCGGTGTCAGACAGGTTGTTTTGGAGGATGCTCAAATGTCTCATTTCTCTATTCACATGAGATCCACCAAGATGTATCGAGATTTGTGGTTGAGTTATTGGTGGCCATGTATGAAGAGAGACATCGCATGGTATGTCGAGAGGTGCTTGACTTGCAGGATGGTCAAAGTCGAGCACCAAAGGCCGCATGGCAGGTTGCATCCTCTGGAGGTACCCATGTAGAAATGGGAGCAGATCGCAATGGATTTCATCACCAAGTTGCCGAGGATGGCCAGGGGTTTGGACGCTATCTAGGTCATCGTGGATCGATTGACCATGAGTTCCCACTTTTTAGCTATACGGGAGAGTATGTTAGTAGAGAAATTGGCAGAGGTATATATCCGCGAGATCGTTACGCATCATGGGGTACCAGTTTCTATCGTTTCGGATCGTGATGTTTGGTTCACCGCCCGTTTCTAGCAAAAGTTCCACGAGGAAATGGGCATGTGGCTGCACTTCAGTACAACTTATCATCCGCAGACTGACGACCAGAGTAAACGGACTATACAGACTCTCGAGGATATGCTGAGGGCCTGTGTTATTGACTTCGGTGGGAGCTGGGACTCCTACCTACCGCTTGCAGAGTTTTCCTACAACAACAGCTTCCACTCCAGCGTAGGTGCCCCACCCTTTGAGCTGTTATATAGGCGGAGATGTCGCACCCCAGTTTGTTGGGGTGAAGTTGGTCACAAGGTGATGGGCCAAACTGAGATGGTTCTGCAGACTACTGAGAGGATTCAGCAGATTAGACAGCGGCTGCAGACCGCACAAAGTCGACAGAAGAGCTACGCCGATCGGCGCCGATCTGAGTTGAAATTTCATGTTAGTGATATGGTATTCCTGAAGGTCTCACCTTGGAAGGGTGTCATTCGTTTCAGAAAGAGGGGAAATTGGGTCCCGGCTTCATTGGGCCATTCAGGGTTATTTCCCAGGTTGGCAAGGCGGCATATAGGCTGGAGATCCCGGAAGAGGTGAGTTAGATCCACAACACTTTCCACTTTCACAATTGCGGAAGTGCATCCTGGATGAGGATGCTATAGTTTCGTTGGATGACATTCAAGTCGATGAACGCTTGAACTACGTGGAGAGACCGGTGGCTATTCTTGAGAGGAAGGTGAAGATCCTACGAAACACGGAAGTGCCTTTGGTAAAGGTACAATGGGAGCATCAGAGGGGGTCTGAGTGGACTTGGGAGCCAGAGTCCAAAACAAGAGAGCACTACTCAAAGCTTTTCGTTGCATCCGAATTCGGGGAAGAAGTCTAGGTCAAGTGGGGGAGAGTTGTAACGCCCCAAATCTTGTAGGCATATCTTGAAAACCCTTCTTCCTTTTATTAGTTGTCACTGTTGGTCCTTGGGGTTGGTTGTATTGGGTCGCGAGGAGTATAAGGACTAAAGTTGCAACTTTGGGACTGGAAGGAGTACGTTGAGCGTACACTCATGTACGTCGGGCGTACTTATGTCCGATAAAAACCCTAATATTTGGGGTTGGGGACTACATAAGCATCCTTATGGCTCATTCTTTTGCTTACCCTTAGCCTCCATACCTCCGAAAAACATCCCAAACCCTAGTGTGTGTAAGAAGTGTGAGTTAGTGTGCATTTTGAACCTTGGGAAATGAAGATATTGCACCACGAAGCTAGTGGAGGAAAGCAAGGCTATATATATAAGTGGTTCAAATTAGAACAAAAAAATGTTAAGAACCTTAATAACCATATTTTAAATGTTTTCATTATGGCATTTTGGACAATCTTTCTATTCTAATAAAAGAATAGTTTTATTCTCATTTTGTCATGTGTCACTCTATCAGGCCTTGTAATTAATGTATATTTTATTCTTTTTTTGCTATATGTCATCCTTATATGCCTCCTAATTAAAGCATTTCAATTGCCAACCTATTAATTCTCCATTTCAATTTTTGAATTTTAAATTTTCCACTCTAATTACATTAAATGAATAATATTAGAATAAAAAAAATCAACACAAATTATAACGTGATATAATCTCATGTATTTATTTAAATCAATGATTAAAATTATATATAACTAAAAATATCTCTAAATTAATAATTTATTTATAAGAATTGATTAACAATTTTGAGTTTGACTAAGAAAATTTAATTAATGTTGTAACCGTGGTTCTCACGGGTTATAAACTAGTATATAAATAATCCACAAATTCATTTACTAAATCACAAATGAGACAACGAACCGACGCCCCCCCCCCCCCCCTCCCCTACACATTAAGAACCTTAATAACTATTTTTTAAATGTTTTCATTAAGGCATTTTGGATAAATCAAACATTAATATTATATTAATCTAACTTTTATATTCCTAGTCTACAACTAGTTACCACTTGTTGTTGGATATCGTCGGACCATCGTTGGACTAACACTAAAGTCAATGACATTCTTCGATTGGATTCACAGCTTAATAGAATAAATATGTTAGTAGCCATGTCTTTGGTAATACCTTTTAATACATATCACTTTATTTTTGCAGCTACACATATAAAATTTTAATAAAAAAATAGATTTACTCTTTGATAAATTCAATTTTCTCATTTTTTAAATTTTAGATTTCTTTAAAAAATATATTGTGTAAAAGACATATTCAGACTTTAATGAACATATTAATTTACCAATACACAATTTAATATTTTGATGCATACACTTATTCATATTTTAACACAAAATTTATATAAATATACAATTTAGTACAGTTCATTTTTAGTTTAAAACATAAAATTCACAACGTAACATAATATAACCCATTATACACTAATTTACATATTTAAAGAAATTAAATCTAAACTCTATCACCATCACCGACTACCGCATGCCACCACCAACCACATGTGCCACCTTTGCCATCATCATTTTTCCAAATCAGATCTGTATATAAAATCATTGATTGATAACTTAAATACTATATTCACAATTTAATAAACCATTTAAATTATTTATTCAGATTTTAATGCAAAATAAATATAAAAACTACTTTATTCTTACATATTTATACAATATATATATATATATATATATATATATATATATATATATATATATATATATATATATATATATATATATATTCTCTTGAAAATTAATATAAATATTCATACATAAATCATTCGTATTTTAACATTAAATTCGATAAAAAATCACATCTAAATACACTCAATTCATAGTTCAGTACACAAAATTCAAAGTGTAATATAATAAATCCACACTTTAATGTACTAAAATTATACATTCATATTTATATTGTCAACGTAAAACGTACATATACTTTCAGATTTGTATGCTAATGTTTCTTTTAAAGTTTATTAACATAAATATCCAAAATTTAAGTCTTACATTCTTTATTTAAAATTAAATAACATTATATATATATATATATATATATATATATATATATATATATATATATATATATATATATATAAAACGTTTCTTCAATTTTATATTTTAGAAGCAAACAAAAAATTTATAAAAAAATCACAAGTTATATATATATATATATATATATATATATATATATATATATATATATGTGTGTGTTTGTGTGTGTGTGACATCCCCAAAATCTCGGTCAGAAAAGACCGATTTTCATTTATGCTTTTAAAATAATTTCAGAGTAAATCCTTTTGATTTGAAAGAGTTGTAGAATTTGTTCCCAAAAACAAAACGTGATAAATCAATGTTTACCAAAGCATTTCATAAAAGAAATGTATTTTCATTATATAATCAAACTCGGGATGTCATGTTCCGATACAGACCATAAATCATAAACGATAACATTACAAGTCATTCAAACAATATATACATATATAGACATGTAAACAAAACAACTTGATGGTTCATCCATCTTATGCCCTTGCGCCACTTCCTGTAATACAAATAAAATTGAGTGGGTCAGGCTTGGGAGCCTGGTGATCATATAGGGTTTTCAACCCACAATAAATAATTAAATTAATTTTCATCAACCAACAATAACCCAATTAGCCATTCCCGTTATTCTCACTTTATGTCCCTAAAATAACTAACACAAGGGACCTAGTCTAAGAATATTTCATCGGGGTGACAACACATGCTTCGGGGGTTCCTCAGCAATATAAGTCAAATAAGGAAACCATGAGGGGGATGGAATACAGCGAATGAACACCCAAGTTCATTAACACCTACATGTTATGAGCCTGCTAACGTTCCACTGGACTGTCTAGAAAAGTCCGTGGTCGTCATCTAAATTCCGCTAGATGACTGGATCAAAACAACATCGAGGTCTCTCATCTGTTTATTACACACCAACTATCTACCCATGTTCTACCAAACATATTAGTAGATAAAACATACATTTTTAAACATAGTTTCAAAACCTGTATAGCATGCTCAATCAATACATTCTCCACATAACAGATGATGCACACACACATAACACGTATTTCATAGAGAAATAATCAGATCTATAAGATATAAGAAAGTGAATATACATTCACACACACATAACAACAAAATATACACATAACACGTATTTCGTATAAACTACTTCATAATTATGCATTACAAGAAAGTAACTACACACTCACTTGATAAGAAGATGATCGGACAACACTACGGCTTATAGAAGTAGTATTCTTCAGCAGATCTAGAAGATCTTCACAAAAACCGGACTCTTTGCGGGCAAAGCTTCGGCTCGGGAATCGCACTTCTCGGGATCTTCGGGGCTTCGAAACCTGATTCGGGGCTCGGGAATATTACCGGGGCTTCGGGGTACTTCTGGCACGCAAATCGTGGTAAAACGGGAGAGAGAAGAGAGAAAGAGAGAAAATGAGTCGGCTGCCCCCGCATCCTATTTATAGGAGGCTGAGCCTCGCACGTACGCTAGGCGGACGCCTGTCCGCGGGGCGTACGCGTCCGAAATCGTCATGGCGTTCGTCATCCGAAGAACTCGAGTGCGAGGGACGTCACGCTTCGCTGTACGCTGGGCGTACAGCAGTACGTTGGGCGTACCTCAGATAAGCTCGGTGACTCCCCTTCGGATAAGGCCGAATTTTATAATTAAATATTAATATTAATTATTTAATAAACTTTAAAAATTCATATTTTCTTCATAAGAACTCCGTTATCGACGTTCCTTATATCCACGCGTAGGTGAGACTACGCTCTACAACTTTCGTTTAGACTCCGTCGGCTACTTTTGATTAATTTTTATTAATTATTTTTAATAGGTCGGGACAAAAAATTTCCGTTATAAATTCATAACTTCTTCATCCAACGTCCGTTCTCGCCTAACTTTTCATAGCTTTGATACTAACAACGAGATCTTCGATTCTTGTTTAGATTGTCTCGGCTAAAAACCGCTCGATCTCAAATCGAGTATTTCGGGCTGCATACCGTTAAGTCGAAACTTCAATAAATCATAACTTCCTCGTACGAAGTCAGATTTGGGCGTACTATATATATTTGGAAACCTTGTTTCAACTACTACAACATTATCAAAAGATAACGAGTTTATTTTACACTTAAATTTTGACGCTTATTTTTATTCTTAATCAATCAAACCACATAATTAAGCAATTAAGCACAAAACACATAATACTCAAATAATACACTTATATTATTTCAAAACGGGCTACAAAGGTTAACCTAGACTATTATATCAACATTAATGACAGGCCCAGAAACACAGGCGTTACAATTCTCTCCACCTTAGAATGATTCCGTCCCCGGAAACACATCAACAAACAAATGCGGATAGCGGCCCATCATGTCACTCTCCGTCTCTCAGGTGAGATTCGGCCCATTCCTGTGTTTCCATCGGACAAGCACTAACTCGACCATCTTGCGCCGCACCTTCTTAGTCTTTCGGTCAACAATTGCCTCTGGTTCTTCAATCAACCTTTTGTTCTCATCGATTCTCAACTCCGAAAGTAGAATCATGTCAGGAACTTCCCCCGTGAACTTCCTCAAATAACACACATGAAAAGTGTTATGAATTCCATTCAGTTCTTCTGGTAGTTTGAGCTTGTAAGCTTGGTTCCCAATCCTCTGAAGAACTTTAAACGGTCCAATAAACCTTGGACTTAATTTTCCCCTTTTACCAAATCTTATAAGTCCCTTCCACGGCGAGACTTTAAGCAAAACCGAATCCCCAACTTCGAAAGTCATCGATCTTTGCTTGCTTTCAGCATAGCTCTTTTGACGATCCTGAGCTGTTAACATTCTTTCCCTAATTATTTTCAACTTTTTAGCAGTTTGATGAACCATCTCCGGTCCCATAAACTGCTTTTCCCTAGCCTCAAGCCAACAAGACGGCGTACGACATTTCTGTCCATACAAAGCTTGGTAAGGTGCCATCTTAATGCTCGAGTGAAAACTATTATTATAGTAAAATTCTACCAAAGGTAAATGTTCATCCCAATTACCTAGGAATTCCAAGGTACATGCTCTTAGCATATCTTCAAGTGTTTGTATCGTTCGTTTGCTCTGGCCATCAGTCTGCGGATGGTAAGCTATACTTAAACACAACTTGGTACCCAATTCCTCTTGTAGACTTTTCCAAAACCTCGAGGTGAAACGGCTATCACGATCCGACACAATCGTTAACGGAACACCGTGAAGCCTCACAATTTCCTTCACGTAAGAATTCGCAAGTTTTTCCATAGACCATTTCTCCTTGGCTGCTATGAAATGCGCACTCTTAGTGAATCGATCAACGACCACCCAAATCATGTCATGACCATTCTTTGTTCTGGGCAGTTCAGTGAAAAAATCCATAGCAATGTCTTCCCACTTACCCATAGGCACATGCAATGGTTTTAAACTCCCGTACGGTTTCTGATGTTGTGTCTTTAATCTCGCACAAGTCACACACTCAGCCACATACTTTGCAACATCAAGCTTCATCTTCGGCCACCAGTAGTAGGGTTTTAGGTCCCTATATGTGACATCCCCATTTTCACGGCCAGAAAAGACCGATTTTGTTTATGCTTTATAAAAATCAGAGTACTTCATTTTATAAAAATGTTGCGGAATTTGTTCCCAGAAAAACATGGTAAATACATTATTAAAACATTTTCGAAGAAACATATTTATTTCATTTTAAAACGTTTGGTATGTCATCGTTAATACAGAAACATAAGCATCAACAGAACTTACAATTATTTACACTAGTGATCTACATCTCTTTAAATCTCTCAGTGTAATGTCACTTCATATCAACACCTGTGATATAAATAAACTGAGTGGGTCAGGTTGGGAAACCTGGTGAGTACATAGGGTTTTCAACCCACAATAATATAATTATTATGTTTAAACAATCAAACAATCAACCCAATTACCCATCCCCATTATCTTCTTTATTCTTAAGGATCTACCCTAAGAATCAGCTATTTCTCATTCATTCATTCCTAAGGATCATCCTAAGGAAACAACATGAAGTCCATTGTTGCTAATGACACATTGGTCAAGCGCAGCTGCTAATATTGTCACTTAGGCTCAGCTGCCAGAATTAGGACATTTTCTATGAGGCGCTTCTGCCGGTATTGACCTTTAAACACTATTGTCATGGTCATAAGGCTCCCTATTAGGCGCAGCTGCCGATACTATCCTTAGAGCGCAGCTGCTAGGATGTTTACCGTAGATCTAAATCATCTACGGTTTGTGGCGCAGCTGCCAGTGCTCATCTATAGGGTACTAGGTCCACTGCTGCCAATGTATACCTATAGGGCACTAGGTCTGTACTAGTAATGTTCCTCTATTTCAGCTTTTTATCCATCATCATTCATCTACCCATGTTTTACCCAACATATTTTGTAGATATAAAATACTTTATACAGTTTACATCATTTAAAACATGTATAAAAATCTTTCACCAGCATAGACAACAAGTATTCAGACAATATGCACACATAACACGTAATTTATATTAAAATACTTCATATCTATGTGTAAGATGAAAGAGACCATGCACTCACAACACGTAAATTATATAATAAATACTTCATATTTACGTGTAAGATGAAAGGGACCATTTACTCACAACACGTAAATTATATAATAAATACTTCATATCTACGTGTAAGATGAAAGGGACCATGCACTCACAACACGTAAATTATATAATAAATACTTCATATCTATGTGTAAGATGAAAGGGACCATGCACTCACAACACGTAAATTATATAATAAATACTTCATATCTATGTGTAAGATGAAAGGGACCATGCACTCACCTGAGAAGGTGGTGACTCGGTACTCGGACAACGCTTCGTTTACTTTAAAATAATTTTCTTCGACGAAACCTAGTATTATCACCAATAGATTTTAGTCTATTATTCGCCGAGACTAATTAATAGTCTAGCTATTATTACTATTATATATGCGTTAAAAAAAATACTTATATAACCCATAATAATAGCCCAAGTATTTATTATATGTTCTTAATAACGTTAATATAATTAAATAAAAACTATATTAAAAATAGCGTAGGCGTAGCTCACTTACAGCGGGTTTTATAGAAAATCAGACTTTTCTTGGAGCAGCGTTTCCGAGCCGAAAAGCTCTTCTTCTCGGAGCCGTCGAGCACTCCGGGGCTTCCGCCTCGTGCTAGGGAGGTTCCCTAGGCTTTTCGGGGGATTTCGGGGCTAGAGAGAGGTTCTAGAGAGAGAGAGAGAGAGTAAAGAGAAGAAAGAATGGGAAAGGTGTGAAGAAAATGAGGGTGGGAGAGGTGGTATTTATAGGGTGAAAATGGCTGAACTTGGTGCCACATGTCACCATCTAGTGGCAAGACTTGGGGAGAAAGCAATGGCCAAGATTGTGCCACATCACCCATTTTCGCACAGCACACTTCCGACTTCTAAAATCCGTAACTTTCACATACGACCTCCGTTTTTGACGTTCTTTATATCCAAGCGTAGGTAAAAATAATATCTACAACTTTCATTTTGACTCCGTCGGCTAATTCTCGATCGATCTTAAATTTAACAGTACGAGGCGTTTAGACTGTTAAATGACCGCGAAGAATTCGTAACTCCTTCATACCGACTCCGTTTTTGTCCGTCTTTTTACCGTTGAGTTCCTATTAATGAGATCTTGAACTCTCATTTAGGTCACGTAAGCCAAAAACTGCTCGAACTAAAATTCGAGTTTCGGGCCGTGCACTGCTAAGCCGAATCTTAGAAAAATCATAACTTCCTCATACAAAGTCAGATTTGGGTGTTCTTTTTATCGAAGCTCTTAGTTTAACATATTATACGAATTTTGTTTAGATTTCTAAGGATAAATCTCGCTCTATCATAATTTCACTATTTACGTTTCCCGGTGCCGTGCCGGTTTTGCCGTAAAACTTCGACGGGCCATAACTTCTTCGTTATAACTCGGATTTCAGCGTTCTTTATATGTACGGAAACCTTGTGACATATTCTACAATTTGGTTAAGATTATTTATTCTAAATAATATTTTGTCAAAAAGTCATTTTTGACCCCTATTGCCTCTAAATTGACTAGCTCGGATCTGCGGGCGTTATAATTATCTCCCCCTTAGGATGATTACGTCCCGGAATCATCAATGAAACAGGGCTCGTATAATGACTCCATACGTTATCTCTTCATCCTAGGTAATAATTATAACTTCTTTATTCCTTCGAGTCTATCTTTTAGACTTATTGTCTGTAAGTAGTACTTAATTGTGCACCTGCTATCTTCTTCAGGTTAGACTCCAGATTACGACGTATCATCATGTGATGCTCGTTTAGACTTAGGTCTGTTAGAGTTAAATTCTGAAATAAACTATGCCTTCCTTCACGTTCTAATGTGATATAATCACACTTTAACATGTAGCATTTCTAGCTACCAACTTCTTTAGCGTTGAGCCGATACTTCTATGGGTCGCTTTGATTTTAGTTGTTTGGTTAAATTCGGACGCTACATCAAACTTGGTTCTCTAAACCACGTAACCTACTCATCGTAGTCGGACTCAATGTGACATGACCACTAGGGTTGGGATAACAACAATCTTCTTAGTCATTACCGAAATAATGGTAACGGCATACTTGAATAAAACGAAATCAATTACTGGCTTCTTGGTAACCTTGTGACTTTCCCTGATCCAAGTGTGAGTCCTGTGCTTCCGGTAGTATAGGCCTCTACTACCATTCACACCTACTCATACTCGTCCCAAGTATTGTCCTGCAGTTTCCCAAGTCACCATGCAGCAAATCACACAATCATTCAACACATTAGATAACAAAACGAAGGTTTTATTTTATTACTTGAAACGATTACATGGGTGTTCAAGTTCACCCTAGATTATGCCTCTAATAGGCTACATCATGTGACACTATCTATATAGCTTCTTCATGACTCGATCTCTATATATCCATCCTTACTCCTGATTCCTTGCATCGTCAGCTGCTTCGTCAAGAATCATTTGAAATGCTCTTGCCTTTGGTTTTGGCGGCACATTTGGCTTTGTAGCCCCTTCTCTCTTTGGGCAATCTTGCTTGAAGTGCCCTTCCTCGTTACATTCATAACACACCCTTTTGTTGAATTTACACTCGTTGGTATAGTGCCCATGCTTCCCACACTTGAAACAAGTCACCTCCTCACTGCATTTTCCAGAGTGTTTCTTTTTACACTTCTCGCACCATCTTTCTTCACTCCCTCCTCCTCTAAACTTCCTTGTACTGGACTTGCTTCTCTCAACGGGCTTCGCAGACCCCTCAAACTTTCTCTTTTCGCCAACCTTGGTCTTGTTGGCGGCTCTTCCCTTGATCATCTCCTCAACCGACTTGGCAACCCAGATAGCTGCCTCCAAAGTAGGTGCCTGACGCACTGGCACCGTGTACTCCCATGGAAGTCCTTTTGCATACTTGTCAACTTTCGTCAGCTCATCCGGAACAAGACGTAATGCGAACTCCATCTTCTCTGTGAATTTGTTGGTGTATTCATCAATAGACATGCTTCCTTTCTTCAAGGTAAGGAATTGGTTTTCTAGCTCGAGCAGATTTTGGGCTGAGCAGTACCTACGTTTGAATTGCACCAGAAATTCTACCCATGTCAGTTGCAGGGGCTCATTGGGGCTCAGAGTCTTCCCCAAGGTATTCCACCAACGTACAGCGCCTCCTCGAAATTGACGCACTGAAAATGTGGTCTGTGTTTTCCCTTGCAACCGCACGTCAAGAAAGCTAATTCCATCTCCGAGATCCAATCCATGACCCCGATCGGATCCTCCTTTCCAGTGAAAGTCGATGGCTTGCAAGTCAGAAAATCCTTGTACTTGCATCCATTCCTCTCGACTTCGTCGTCGTGGTTGTTTTGTCGAACTATTGGTGGGTTGACTTGACCAACAGTCCCACTGTAGTTCTCCTCCTCAGTCTGCCCTTCATTCAACTCGAGACGTTCGATCTGAATAGTCGCTTCCTCTCGATTTTGCTGGATCAAACGTCTGGTTTCCTCCATTTGATGATCCAACATTTCCTGGATCATCGCTTGCACTCCGGCCATCGTTATTGTCTCAGCAGCGGCTACCATAACCGGTATTTGCTCAATCACTGGGGGTTGGTTTCGATTCCCATTTGCATTCACGTTTCCGCTACGGGTTCTTGCCATCTTGATCTATACACCGAATAAGGTGAATCTAGATCTTTACTTAGGATTGA
Source organism: Lactuca saligna (assembly GCF_052625555.1). Taxonomy (NCBI): domain Eukaryota; kingdom Viridiplantae; phylum Streptophyta; class Magnoliopsida; order Asterales; family Asteraceae; genus Lactuca; species Lactuca saligna. Next base: position 54,560,173 of record NC_136419.1, read on the forward strand.
CGGTTAAATCATCCTTATCACTCCGAAACGTTTATATGCTAGTTCTAATATCATAGTTAAACGCTTAGAATCCTAAACACATAAGGTTTCCAGATCCGGTCGGCAACAGACCATAGATCCGAACAACTAACACTATATCAGGCACAAGTATTTAGCACATAAAAGCATTTTAGGCAAAATTCCTAAAATAATCTAGTGCTCACACCTCACAATCATCGCTTAGCATTCTAAGTTTAAGTCTAGAAATAAATCCATATTCCTAGTTCGCTTAAACTAATGCTCTGATACCAACTGTGACATCCCCATTTTCACGGCCAGAAAAGACCGATTTTGTTTATGCTTTATAAAAATCAGAGTACTTCATTTTATAAAAATGTTGCGGAATTTGTTCCCAGAAAAACATGGTAAATACGTTATTAAAACATTTACGAAGAAACGTATTTATTTCATTTTAAAACGTTTGGGACGTCATCGTTAATACAGAAATATAAGCATAAACAGAACTTACAATTATTTACACTAGTGATCTACATCTCTTTAAATCTCTCAGTGTAATGTCACTTCATATCAACACCTGTGATATAAATAAACTGGGTGGGTCAGGTTGGGAAACCTGGTGAGTACATAGGGTTTTCAACCCACAATAATATAATTATTATGTTTAAACAATCAAACAATCAACCCAATTACCCATCCCCATTATCTTCTTTATTCTTAAGGATCTACCCTAAGAATCAGCTATTTCTCATTCAATCATTCCTAAGGATCATCCTAAGGAAACAAAATGAAGTCCATTGTTGCCAATGACACATTGGTCAAGCGCAGCTGCTAATATTGTCACTTAGGCTCAGCTGCCAGAATTAGGACATTTTCTATGAGGCGCTTCTGCCAGTATTGACCTTTATATACTACTGTCATGGTCATAAGGCTCCCTATTAGGCGCAGCTGCCGATACTATCCTTAGAGCGCAGTTGCTAGGATGTTTACCGTAGATCTAAATTATCTACGGGTTGTGGCGCAGCTGCCAGTGCTCATCTATAGGGTACTAGGTCCACTGCTGCCAATGTATACCTATAGGGCACTAGGTCTGTACTAGTAATGTTCCTCTATTTCAGCTTTTATCCATCATCATTCATCTACCCATGTTTTACCCAACATATTTTGTAGATATAAAATACTTTATACAGTTTACATCATTTAAAACATGTATAAAAATCTTTCACCAGCATAGACAACAAGTATTCAGACAATATGCACACATAACACGTAATTTATATTAAAATACTTCATATCTATGTGTAAGATGAAAGAGACCATGCACTCACAACACGTAAATTATATAATAAATACTTCATATCTATGTGTAAGATGAAAGGGACCATGCACTCACAACACGTAAATTATATAATAAATACTTCATATCTATGTGTAAGATGAAAGGGACCATGCACTCACAACACGTAAATTATATAATAAATACTTCATATCTTTTGTCGAAAAGTCATTTTCGACCCCTATTGCCTCTAAATTGACTAGCCCGGATCTGCGGGCGTTACACTATACATTTTAGTGCTACCGGGATGAATCGAGTACATGGTTTTGTGAGCTTCTTCCATAAGAATATCTCTGACTCCTCCTATCTTAGGTATCCAAATCCGATCTTGGAACACCTTTAGTCCATGACTATTTACACCGAACACCAACGTTTTGCCCAAACGTTCCTCCTTTCGGTTACTCTTTTCAGAAGCTTCCTCTTAAGCTTTCTTTATACTTTCCACAATGGTCGAGAAAACTTCAATTCTCAATGCTCTTGGCCATTTCCTTTCAAGGTTGACTTTCCGACTGAGAGCATCAGCAACAACATTAGCTTTACCGGGGTGGTAAAGTATCTCACAGTCGTAGTCTTTAAGTAATTCTAGTCAGCGTCGTTGCCTCATATTCAATTCATTCTGATTAAAGAGATATTGGAGACTCTTATGATTAGTAAAAAGTTTTCACTTCGTGCCATAGAGGTAATGTCTCCATATTTTCAGAGCGAAAACTACCGCTGCCAACTCCAAATCATGAGTCGGGTAATTCTTTTCATGCTCCTTCATCTGTCGAGATGCATATGCTATCACCTTTTCTCTTTGGGTCAAAACATAACCCAATCCAACCCCAGACGCATCGCTATAAACAACGAAGTCTTCAACTCCATCGGGTAGAGAAAGTATTGGTGCCTCACATAGCCTCTTCTTTAGCTTCTCGAATGCTTCTTTATGCTTATCACTCCAAGCATAAGTAGCTCCTTTGTGGGTCAAAGCTGTTAATGGACTAGCAATCGAAGAAAACCCTTGGATAAACCTTCGCTAATATCTGGCTAATCCTAAAAAGCTTCGGATCTCCGTGGGACGTTTCGGTTGTTCCCACTTCATCACAGCTTCAATCTTTGCTGGATCAACCATTATCCCTTCTTGATTGACCACGTGACCCAAGAATTGGACTTCTCGAATCCAAAAATCACATTTGTAGAACTTTGCATACAGCTTTTCCTGCTTCAAAACTTCTAACACTTCTTGCAAGTGTCTGCCATGTTCCTCCTGGCTTTTCGAGTAAATCAGAATGTCGTCTATGAACACTATCACAGATTTATCAAGGAACGGATTACAAAACCTATTCATTAAATCCATGAATGCTGCTGGAGCATTGGTTAGTCCAAACGACATAACCAAGAACTTGTAGTGTCCATCTCTAGTTCTGAATGCAGTCTTCTCGATATCTTGCTCTCTTACTTTTAGCTGATGATATCCTGACCTAAGATCGATCTTCGAGAAATAGCTCGAACCTTGCAATTGATCAAACAGGTCATCAATTCTTGGCAACGGGTATCTATTCTTTATTATTGCCTTGTTCAGATCTCTGTAATCGATGCACATCCTCATACTTCCATCTTTCTTCTTCACGAATAACACCGGAGCTCCCCAGGGTGATGAACTAGGTCTAATGAAACCTTTGTCCAATAACTCCTGAAGTTGCATCATCAACTCCTTCATCTCCGTCGGTGCTAATCGATAAGGTGCTTTCGCTATTGGCGTGGTTCCTGGTAACAAGTCAATTCTGAACTCCACTTGTCGATCAGGTGGTAATCCAGGAAGATCTTCGGGAAATACTTCCGGATAATCACACACCAGTGGAATACTCTGCATCACCTTCTTTTCCTTCTTAGCATCAATCACGAATGCTAAATATGATGTACATCCCTTGGTCAAACACTTTATGGCTTTCATTAGGGAAATGATTCCTGAATTCACTCGGCGTTTTTCCCCATACACCATAAACCAATCTTTCCCCGGCGGGTTTACTTTAACTATCTTCTTCTTTCATAATATCTCGGCGTTATTGGTGCTAAGCCAATCCATTCCCAGAATGACGTCGAAACCATTAAGTTCGAGAGGTAATAATTCCTCGCGAAACTTATTCCCATTAAGGTCGATTAAGATGTTTTTCATACGATGGCTAACAGGTACAAACTTGCCACTAGCAACTTCGACTAATAAAGCATTATCTAGTCTATCAACAGGCAAAGCTAGTTTCCTACCAAACTCATGCGAAATAAAGGAGTAGTTGGCTCCAGAATCAAACAAAATTTGAGCAGGTAATTCGTTTACGAGAAAGGTACCTGAAGCGACATCAACTTCATCTTTCGCGGCCTCAAGTGTCATCTGGAAGGCTCTCGCCTTCGGCTTTGGTGGAATGTTGGGCTTTGCTGCCTCCTTCTTTTTCGGACAGTCTTTCAGAATATGCCCCCTCTTCATTACAACCAAAACACATCCTTTTGTTGTTCGGACACTCATTGGCAAAATGCCGAGCCTTTCCACACTTGTAGCAGGTTACATCCTCACTACATTTCCCAAAGTGCTTTTTCTTACACTTATCACACCACTTCACTTCGCCTCCTTTTCCTCCACCAAACTTTTTCGAAACATATTTCGAAAATTTGCTTTTCTTACCGGAATCAGATGTTCCCTCAAACTTTCTCTTCTCACCAATTTCAACCTTGTTGGTGGTTCTCCCCTTAATCATGTTCTCAACAGACTTGGCAGCCCAGATAGCTGCCTCTAGAGTATGTGCCTGACGTACTGGCACCTGGTACTCCCATGGGAGTCCCTTCGCATACCGGTCCACCTTTGTCAGCTCATCTGGAACGATGCGCAAAGAAAACTCCATCTTATCTGTAAAGTTATTAGTGTATTCATCAACTGACATGCTGCCTTTCGTCAATGTCAGAAACTTGTTCTCTAGTTCCAATAGATTTTGAGCCGAGCAGAACTTGCACTTGAACTGCACCAAGAATTCTGCCCATGTCAATTGCAGTGGCTCATTAGGGCTTAAAGTCTTCCCTAGAGTGTTCCACCAACGAACGGATCCACCTTGGAATTGACGCACTACATAGATAGTCTGCAACTTGCCTCTGCAGCCCCAAGTCATTAAGGCCAATTCCATTTCTGAGATCCAATCCATAACTCCAATCGAATCCTCCTTTCCATTGAAGGTCGATGGTTTGCAAGTTAGAAAGTCTTTGTACTTGCATCCCATTCCATCATTCCTTCCATCATGGTTGTTTTGCCTAACTATCGGTGGGTTGGCTTGACCAATAGACCCACTGAAGTTCCACCTTCCGAGTGCCCTTCATTTAATTCGGGCTCCTCCACACGAATTGACAGTTCTTCATGATTCTGTTGAAGCAACCACCTAGTTTCATCCATCTGACGATCCAACATTGTTTGAATCATCATTTGCACACCAGCCATGGTTATTGGCTCAGGTGCTGCTGCTACGACAGGTATTTGTTCAATCACTTCTTATTCTCAACATTTTTGATCTACACACCGAATAAGGTGAAATTAGATCCTCATTAACGATAGATATTCAAATCATCCTTATCACTCCGAAATGTTTACATGCTAGTTCTAATATCGTAGATGTATGCTTAGAATCCTACATACATAAAGTTTCTAGATCCGGTCGGAAACAGACCATAAATCCGAACAAATAATATCATATATGGCAACATATAACATTTAGCACATAAAGCATTTTAGGGAACTTTCCTAAAATAAACTAGTGCTCGTGTCTAAAATATAACAGACACACATCTCAAAATTCCACTTAGCATTCTAAGTTTAAATCTAGAAATCCTACAAATTCCTACTCCGCTTAAACTAATGCTCTGATAGCAACTGTGACATCCCCAAAATCTCGGCCAGAAAAGACCGATTTTCATTAATGCTTTTAAAATAATTTCAGAGTAAATCCTTTTGATTTGAAAGTGTTGCGGAATTTGTTCCCAAAAACAAAACGTGATAAATCAATGTTTACCAAAGCATTTCATAAAAGAAATGTATTTTCATTATATAATGAAACTCGGGATGTCATGTTCCGATACAGACCATAAAGCATAAACGATAACATTACAAGTCATTCAACAAATATACATATACAGACTTGTAAACAAAACAACTTGATGGTTCATCCATCTTATGCCCTTGCGCCACTTCCTGTAATACAAATAAAACTGAGTGGGTCAGGCTTGGGAGTCTGGTGAGCATATAGGGTTTTCAACCCACAATAAATAATTAAATTAATTTTCATAAAATAACTAACACAAGGGACCTAGTCTAAGAATATTTCATCGGGGTGACAACACATGCTTCGGGGGTTCCTCAGCAATATAAGTCAAATAAGGAAACCATGAGGGGGATGGAATACAACGAATGAACACCCAAGTTCATTAACACCTACATGTTATGAGTCTGCTAGCGTTCCACTGGACTGTCTAGAAAAGTCCGTGGTCGTCATCTAAATTCCGCTAGATGACTGGATCAAAACAACATCGAGGCCTCTCATCTGTTTATTACACACCAACTATCTACCCATATTCTACCAAACATATTAGTAGATAAAACATACATTTTTAAACATAGTTTCAAAACCTGTATAGCATGCTCAATCAATAAATTCTCCACAAACAGATGATGCACACACACATAACATGTATTTCATAGAGAAATAATCAGATCTATAAGATAGAAGAAAGTGAATATACATTCACACACATATAACAACAAAATATACACATAACACGTATTTCGTATAAAATACTTCCTAATTATGCGTTACAAGAAAGTAACTACACACTCACTTGATCAGAAGATGATCGGACAACACTACGGCTTATAGAAGTAGCATTCTTCTGCAGATCTGGAAGATCTTCACAAAAACCGGACTCTTCGCGGGCAGAGCTTCGGCTCGGGAATTGCACTTCTCGGGATATTCGGGGCTTCGAAACTTGCTTCGGGGCTCGGGAATATTACCGGGGCTTCGAGGTACTTCTGGCATGCAAATCGAGGTAAAACGGGAGAGAGAGAAGAGAGAAAAAGAGAAAATGAGCCGGCTGCCCCCGCATCCTATTTATAGGAGGCTGAGCCTCGCACGTACGCTGGGCGAACGCCTGTCTGCGGGGCGTACGCGTCCAAAATCGTCATGGCGTTCGTCATCCGAAGAACTCGAGTGCGAGGGACGTCACGCTTCGCTGTACGCTGGGCGTACCTCGGATAAGCTCGGTGACTCCCCTTCGGATAAGGCCGAATTTGATAATTAAATTTTAATATTAATTATTTAATAAATTTTGAAAATTCATATCTGCTTCATACGCACTCCGTTTTCGACGTTCTTTATATCCACGCGTAGGTGAGACTACGCTCTACAACTTTCGTTTAGACACCGTCGGCTAGTTTTGAATTTATTTTTATTAATTATTTTTAATAGGACGGGACAAAAAATTTCCGTTATAAATTCATAACTTCTTCATCCGACGTCCGTTCTCTCCTAACTTTTCATAGCTTTGATACTAACAACGAGATCTTCGATTCTCATTTAGATTGTCTCGGCTAAAAACCCCTCAATCTCAAATCGAATATTTCGGGCTGCATACCGCTAAGTCTAAACTTCAATAAATCATAACTTCCTCGTACGAAGTCAGATTTGGGCGATCTATATATATTCAGAAACCTCGTTTCAACTACTACAACATTATCCAAAGATAATGAGTTTATTTTACACTTAAATTTTGATGCTTATTTTTATTCATAATTAATCAAACCACATAATTAAGCAATTAAGCACAAAACATATAATACTCATAATACACTTCAATTATTTCAAAACGGGTTACAAAGGTTAACCTAGACTATTATATCAACATTAATGACAGGCCCAGAAACACAGGCGTTACAATATATATATATATATATATATATATATATATATATATATATATATATATATATATATATATATATAATGTTTCTTCAATTTTATATTTCAGAAGCAAACAAAAAATTTATAAAAAAATCACAAGTTACTACCAATCAATTAACATATTAATACAGTTAATTCACAGTTTAATACAAAATTTTCACAGTTTAATATAGTTAATTCACAGCTTAATACAATCAGTTCACAGTTAAAACACAAAAATAACAGCTTAATGCAGTCAATCCACAGTTTAAAACACAAAAATAAACAACTTCATAAAAAATCATAGTTCAATACAAAAAAAATATGCATTCAAAGCCATATTATTAACTTAAAACTTTTAATATAGTCGATTTATGATCTAGAAGGAATTTCATTTATATCCTTAAAAACTTTTAATATTACTAATATATCCTTATAAACTATAAAATTACATATATATATATATATATATATATATATATATATATATATATATATATATATATATATATATATATATATATATATATATATATATTCATCACAAACTATTAAACTCACATTCACATCCAAACTGATAATTTAATTAGGTTAAAATTAATTTAATATTAAAATTTTTATCTAAAAATCAATGTTCCATATGATTATACTAAAATACCCATCCCAAATTAAAGATTAAGATTTAACCTAATTATATATGACAAAACTTCCTTCATATTATTCATTTCCTGTCGTCATTCTTCTCAATTTCGTCTTTTTTTCCCTTCCAAATCTCTGATTTTATATAATATATAACAAATATTCGAATTTAATTTCATTTTTATATTGGTGAAATAAACAATTCGTTATCAAGTGCACATGTTTTTATTTTGTAAAACGAAATAATCCCCTTATTTCTCAAGAATCTCATTGATGCACTTTTGATTAATGAATTACTCCCCTATCAAGGTATATATATCACTTCCGTTTAGGATTAATACATATTATACTAGTTTATAACATGAAAAAATTAATTAAACTTTCTAAATAAATATTCAAAACTATTAATTATTTATTTTAAATAACTAATTAATTAACAAATATTTTTTAGTTATATATAAAATTATAATCGTTGATTCAAATAATTACTTAAAATTATATCTGTATAAATTTTATTTTATTTTTTATTCTAATATTATAAATTTAATGTAATTAAAATGAGAATTTTGAAATTTGAAATGGAGAATCAATAAATTGAAAAGTGACGTAATATTAATTACAAGACCTAATATTGTAACACAATGCAAAAAAACTGCTCTTTTATTAGTATAGGAAGATTGGATATAATCATTTGTCTCTCTCTTTCTATATATATATATATATATATATATATATATATATATATATATATATATATATATATATATATATATATATATAATCGTGTTTGCATGTATGAGATATGTATTTTGGATGAGTATGCATGTTATTCCATTAGGTTTAATTTTGAGAAGGATATATTGGTACAATCATAAGAATTTTGATTTTTAGATAATCTTTTAATATTAAATTACTTCAATCATAATTAAATTAAAAGTTTGGATATAGATGCGATTTTTATAGTTTGAGATGTATGTATGTATATATATATATATATATATATATATATATATATATATATATATATATATATATATATAATTATAAAATTTGTAAGGATATAGAAGTAATATTAAAAGTTTATAAGGATATGAACGTAATTTTTTCTATAGTTTAATACACAAATTCACAGCTTAATACAATTATTTCATAGTTTAATATACAAAATTCATAGCTTAATATAGTCAAATTACAGTTTAAACATAAAATTCATAGATTAATGTGTTAAATTCACAATTTTAAATACAAATATCATAGGTTAATATACAAAATTCAAAGTTTAAAATATTAAAATCACAGTTTAATACAAAAAATATGCATTTACAACTTAATAACTTATCAAATTTCATTGAGTCAATTTATCAAAGACCTTGTGTGCATCTTTTTTTCAAAACATTCTTTTGTAAACACCATCAATGTAAATACCATACACACACACACACCAGATGTAACATCCAAAATTCCAAGTCCAAAAATTTCAGTTTTAATATAACGATTTGGAAAAACATTTATCAGAAAATATCATTAAGCCATATCATTTGTAAACCATAATTTCGTGTCTGAAATCATATCATAAAAGTATTAACATTGTCAGAGTACAATCCCAATAAATCTCATCATGTAGAAATCCAATGTGTGTGTATGATGTGCAGCTACCATGCCGACTCTTTCCCTTTCGCTGAAGAGGTACCTGAAACAAAACTATAAATTGTAAGCACAAGGCTTAGTGATTTCCCTCATCGTACCACATACTATACAATCACATAGCATACATATTGTCGGACAATTCTGGGGTGCCCAACCTACCCAGTACGGTCATTCTGGTGTGCCGACCTACCCGTGTTAAGCCATTCTAAGGTGCTGACCTATCCGTGTCAAGCCGTTCTGGGTGCTGACCTACCCTTCGGTCCTAAAAACCGAACCTCGAGGACTATTCCACCCCTACTACTACTATCACATATATCATAACATAACATACTGTCAGACATATCTGGGGTGTCCGACCTACCCTTCGGTCCTAACAACCGACTTGGGGATTATTCCCCTCCTACTACCACTATCACATATAACATACCATGCCGGCATATAACATATCAGGTAGTAGCAAACCTAGATGAATATCAGAAAGACAATCATTTAACATACAACTTCTACTGGTGGGCCGACATTGTGGCCATAGACCCATCGCTACTGGAAGGTAACTCACCTTGTATAAATGAATGTTGTCAATCCGAGTGAGAACTCTCTGTCTACTGCTCCGACGATTCTTCAGCTATAATTCCCATAAAGAAACTTAGTTAGAAGATGATAACTACTCTTAGGGTAAATTTACTATTTTACCCATGGCCACAGTCAATATCCTGGTCAAAGTCAACTTCCATTTGACTTGACTCGCAGAGTCCCTATTCTGTCATCTGACCCCCTCCCAACTCTACTCGTCGAGTTTAGCAAAGACTCGATGAGTTCTCCATCTATAATATCATCGAATGAAACTTCATCCGACTCGACGAGTTGTATGAACAACTCATCGAGTCCATCTTTAAAGGGTTGGGAGATTGCCTTGGACTCGCCGAGTCTGTTCATACACTCGCTGAGTCCTATGATTCGCAGGTTCATGGCTAAGTCTAATATGTTGAGTTACTCCCCTAGACCCCTCTAAGACCCTTCTAACACTCAATTGGGTTCCTTTGAACCTCAACAGACGTGGGACTCAAGTCGTGGACTCGCCGGCTTCTAAGAGCAACTCGAAGAGTCAGTGCTATCCAAGTCTTTATATCTTGATTTCTGATGTACAACACTCATCCAAAAGACAAATCTGGGCTTCTCAGATCGATCTAGCACGTAAAGTTATGAACTTTACATGCATTCATGGGAGTATAAGCTTAATGGATCCAAAAATGAGGTCTAAAGGTGCATGTGGCTCTCTATGGCTACCATGTTGGCCAATTTAGGCCATGTAGTCCCCTAAGTGTTGGAATAATGTCTAAGTACATAACTATATTTGGTATGTACTTGACCTGACTCGACATGGTCCATTTGGGTTGCATGGCATCATGCACTTGGATAGACTAAATGAAAGAAATAAGACACTTATGGTTATTAATATATTATAAGTTCTAATATATTAATAATAAGAATAATAATATTTAATTAGTATTGATCAAAAATTAATTTAGAATTAGTTATGTGATCAAAAGAAGACAAATTAAATATATGAGTTGATTGTGTAAATTATCCATAACTTATATGGTGGGTCAAAGCTCCATGGATAATCAAGTTGGGTTAAACCCATAGGATGCTCCATGGAGGTTACATAACCCATGGGTCATGGAAATGAAAGATCATGACAATTAGGGTTTACATGGTGTAACCCTAATTGTAACACACTATATAAGCATCATATTATGCACCAAAATCGGCCACTAGAATGTGAAAAAGAAGGGCTAGCCGATTTCATGGAGTGTGGATTTCTCTCTAAGTTATTCCAAGAGCATTTGATGTTGTGTGAGCCATTTGAGATGTCACATTTGAGGCACTAGGCACTCAAGCCCCATGGAGTCAAGCTACACTACAAGAGGTATGTATTCTATCTATATTATTACCCAAGTATCTATGATTATATGTTAGATAAGGTAATACCTAGGAATATTAGTATTTGCATGTATATTAGAGTAAACATATATCCAATGTATTTAGGGTTGCATGTACACCATAGGAGTGTTAGAATGCTTAAAACCCAACAGTGGTATCAGAGCCATGGGTTGTTTTCTATTATATTGATGCAACTATTTTATTTTTAAAGTTGAAAAAAAAAACATGACGTTTGTCAAATTTTAAGATAATTACATGTTTTTGTGAAAAACTAATTATTTGTAAAATTTGAATCATTTGCTATATGAGTTAAATTAGTTCAAATTTAGTAAAAGATTAAATGATATGATTATTTTATTAGTTTTAAAAGTTTGATCTAAAGAGTTTTTTGAAACCTCCATAAGTTATGGATATGAAAAGGTTTAAAAAATTATTCAAAGTTTTTTTTTATGTACTTACAAAAGTTGGTGTTAATGTTTTAAAGAATTCCATAACTTGTTCTTAATCTATGGAACATGAAAAGTTTCATCATTAAACAAACATTAAACTCCATAAGTTATGGAATCCAAAAGTTTTTTTTTTTTGAATTATCTTTATCTTATGAGTTGATTTAGATTAATAGAAATTTATGTGATAATATGTTTTCAATCCATTTTAATGTAAGAGTTGATTCTAAAATGTGTTTTGTAACATGTACTCAAGTTACATGAAAAGTCACATTTAAGTTTCTTAAAACTCATAAAAGATGGCAAAGGTTACAAAATGAAGAGTCTTGTTTTCATTAAATGGTTTTATGACTCCATAACTTGTCCTCAAGTTATGGAGGTTCAAGAGTCCCTTCATTAAGTAATAAAATGTGTAACCTTAATTAATTCGATAAGTTACAAAATAAAGAAAAGGTACATTCTTTTATTAGTTTAAAGTTTTCCATAACTTTTCCTCAAGTTATGAAACTTGAAGTATCTTTTAATTAAAACTACTTTAAACACATAAGTTATGGAATTAATTAGTTTTGAATAGTTTCAAAACTTGCCCTCAAGTTTCGAAATTTGAAAAAGTTTTCACTTATGAATACTTTAATTCCAAGTTAGCCCTTAGAATTTTAAAAGTTAAAAATTTAACCCTTATACTTTATAATATTATAATTTAATAATATATATATATATATATATATATATATATATATATATATATATATATATATATATATATATATGTATAAGAGTAAAGTCAGTCTTACCGTTAGTAGGCCTCATTCACGAAGCCGTTCTATAAGGGGGTATAAGGTTACTGCCTATAAAATGGTAGTTTAATGGATGTCCACTCTCACCCACCACTTCCTTGACTGGTGGAGGATCGTTAGCCGAACGGGTAGGACAAAGACTATAAATTCTCCCTTCATTAAAAGTATTAATGATAAATACTAAGTAACTAAACCTTTTATAAATACCCAATCTTAGTTACTTAGGAAAATGTGAATAAAGTGCTAATCCATGAAATTACACTTTGCACTTTGTTTAAGTCGGTTAGTGGAGCGTATGTGGTTAACCAGCACACTAACTCGTATTTAACAAGGTAGGAAAAGGGTAACTTAATGTTTATCATAGTATTGATGGAGCGTGTGTGGTTAACCGACACATCGATTGAGGGGTAAGCACTTAAGGGTACCAAGTAATTTGCATGTTTACTTCACACCTTGTTTTGTTATCCTCGGCATCCCAGTCTCAACACCTGAAGGGAACACTCGAGATTGAAACATGCCATTGAACAGTTCAATGAATCTCAAAAGATCTAGGAGTTTCAAATCCAAGTAAAACCTAATTAAATTATTTCGTTTTCATGGTGGAAATTGGTGAATCGTCATTCACCTACCTTCAAATATTCTATAGCTTGGATTACAGCATCCCTTTTCCAAGTTATAAAATATTGTATTGGATCCTAGCCTTAATATTTCATATTGGGGTGTTATATTCAGGAATTTAACTTAACTATTTTGAATATCTCCCAAAAATATGTCTAATTTAGACATCTATGATCTTCCCAAATCTTTTAGAACTTCACTTCCTCTACCTCCTCCAATTATTCTCCCTATCCCACAAGTTCAAGGTCACTCTAGCCCTATTGGCAAGCAAGGTCTATGTGTGGTCGCATCTTGGAGATGAAGTCATATATTGACAAGCCGGGAGAGTTGGGTGTTAACATCTTGAGAAAGTTGGTGGTTCAATTACTTTCTAAGTTACATAGTGAGTTCCTTTGGGACACCTATGAGACATACTTTGACAAGACCCTTAATGATCTTATCAATTTGCTTGGTACTACTGAATCAACAATGATTTGGAAGGCTAGTAAAGCAAATTTGATTAGAAGCTCGACTTTCCAAAACTTTATGGACATTGAAAATGATGACACTGGAAATCTAGAAAAAGCATTCTCTTCCCAATTGAAATGGATTGGCCATAGTCAACTCGGTTGACCAAATGGTAAAGAGAAAGGCTAAGTCTGAGATTGTTCCATGTACCATTCCCAAAGGGTCCATATGGTTCTATTGCCAAAAGGAAAGGGCAGTGGTTGCAAAGCTGTCAATTTTACCTGAAAGATCATAAGGCTAGTAAAGTCAATAAGTTTGACTCTACTTCAGGTAAAGTCCACTATCTAACTCGGTTAGGTTTCTATTCTGAGTTTCTTATTACATGATGTGACTGGGTCACATGTTGATGTTTTAAGAATCAAAGGAAAAGTGAAGGAAACTTAAAGAAAGAGTATGCTGAATCTGACCGCGAAGATGGATTTATATCGCTTGGTTGAAGATTGAATTCTAGAGCTACTTCTTAGGAGTTATGATAGATTGCTAGGAAACATGTAATAGCATAGTTTTCATTTTCAAGTTGCATTGTAAGGAAAATTTTTTCCGCATTTTAAAATAAATAAAAATTGGTTTTACTTTATTTTCATCTCCTTACAATGGCATTCATGAAAACTTGATGTTTGTATGTTTATAGCAATATGGGAAATATGAATTTGATTCTTTCATTTGTGGAAGTGTCTAAATTTACCAAACAAGGAAAGATTCTCATCACCCAAGTTTCAATTGGATCGAAACTTGGAATCATGCAAGTTGTATAGTATGATGACTGAGAAGTTTCAAGCATTGGAAAATTAAGACTAATTACTTGTTAACATGGATGTGTGAGTCAAGTAAATGACTAAGGGATCAAGTACACACTCTTGTGCACTGATCAAGTCCACCACAAATGATCGTTAAGACTATTCATCATGATTTACTAAAGTTTAGTAAATATGATTATACTTACAAGCTTAAGTATAATTCTAAGACATTGGAAAAGTTTAAATGTATGACAAAACGAATAAGAAGAATCAAATTTAGCAGAAAGATAAAAGTTTCTCAAATCTAAAAAGATTGGAGAGTACTTTAGTATTATGTTCATGATCATCTTAATAATTAAGATACCATATCACAATTGATCCTCTAAGGTCATCTTAGTGCATTTTTATGACTAAGAAGAGGATTCATGAATTATTGAAATGGTTAAATCAAAAAGATGAGTCATACTTTGTTCCAAAACAATTCTTAGAGAAGGTTTATTAACACTAGTCAAATGTAAGATTGTAACTTGAGTGACATATCTTAAAGAAGGTTTATTAACAATAGTCAAATGTAAGAGTAAAAGGTTATCTACTCTTGTACATTTGAAATTGGTAAGTTGTGATGTTTTGGATAAAACAGAGACCAACTTAGACCAATTATGTGAAGTGTTTATCTTGATAAAGAATCCGCACTATCTCTTGTATATTTGGCAAGTGAGTCTTATATGTACAGAGGACAGTGGGAGTCCTAAAGATCTTGAAAGTTTCAAGACCTAATCAAGAATAAAACATGAAATTCTTCACTAGCACACGACTTGAGGTGTATAACCTATCGTTCTAACATTTCTGTGCCTATTCAAGTTGACTTTGCATAGTAGTTCTGAGAGTTCTCAATTGGTAGCACATCTACTTGGAAGCTATGGTAGGCCCTTGTGCTTCCAGGTGACAAGAAGTTAAGATTGCACAAGTTCAATCCATATGAATTAAGATTTGTCACTAACCTAGTCTTGTGATGATGGTTTGGACAAATTCACGTGGATAAGAACACATACACCATAAAATCTAAGTGTCATAAGGTTTCTCTCCGATTCATGAAAATGATGATGAGGAAATTCTTTCACTAAGTAGATTTTAAGTAGATATAAATTGTGATATTTGCAATTCTCAAAGTCGTTAGTGGAGCGTGCGTGGTTAACCAACATACTAACATTGACTTACGAGAAATGGAAAAAGGTCTAAACAATTGAGACTATAATTACGACATCTCTTTTCGTAGTTCTAAAAATTGTTTAGACACACCTATAAGCTATCTAAGATAAGATTTATAATTTTGATAAAGCCTTATCAAAGCAATCTAGTAACAGAAATCTGAACTTTGGTAAGAAAGTCAATAAAGTATTGATTTCTAGAAGTCCTGTAATTTCTGGATACATGTCAAAGCTAGTGGGAGCATAAGTGTTATGCTAATAATCATCATGTTAGTGGGAGCATGATAATTATGATAAGTATTGCAAGTTAGCAATGTTAATTATAGAAAACAAAAGTTCAACTCGTGAGGTTGCAAGGGTTGAAAAAGTTGTTGAGTAAATTACACGAATAGTCCCTATGGTTTGGGGTAATTTGCGCGTTTGGTCCCTAACTTATTTTTTTAACTCGGAAGGTCCCTACTGTTTGTTTTTGTTACGCTTTTGGTCCCTAATGTTTGTTTTTATTACACGCTTGGTCCCTGTCTTACCCAAAACGACTATTATTTAAATATAAAAAAATGATGGGGCAGGTAAGGTAAGGTGAAAGGGGTGGGGTTGGGGGAGTGTTTATTTAAATAGATTAAAAAATCAAGGGTAAAATAGTCTTTTTATGTATGACAGGGACCAAGCGCGTAACAAAAACAAACAATAAGGACCTTCCGAGTTAAAAATATAAATTAGGGACCAAATGCGCAAATTACCCTAAACCATAGGGACCATTCGTGTAATTTACTCAAAGTTGTTTTGCTATAATTAAGGGAGAGGAAATTATACTTCATTTCAGTTATAACAGGCTTAAATTGACATTTTAATCACTTTAGTCAAGAATATATATATATATATATATATATATATATATATATATATATATATATATATATATATATATATATATATATATATATATATATGAATTTCATGTTGGATTGGCTCAACTTAAGGAAATTCTATATATTGCGTTCTCAAAATTCGGTTATGATTATGATATCCCTCTTCATAGTCAAATTTTGAAAACATGGCAATCAAAAATTATTGTAGCAAAAGACTGGTCTAGAATCCTGTCTTTATGTGAGCATCATGAATCGTGTCCCATATGCTTCAGATATAGGATCGATTGCATGTGCTATAATATTCATCCTTTCTAAAATTTTCCAAATGCCTGGGGCATTAAGAAGGGAAAAGGTCTAGAATTGGATATGACTAAAAGGATTAAGCAATTTTCGAGGACAATCTAAGTTTTACCAAAGATTGGTTGCTCAAGGATAGTTGGAAGTATACTGTTAATATTGGAAGGACCATATTGACATATTCTAGAAAAGAGACAACTCTTGTTCAGAAGTAGTAGTCAAAATAGGAATATGGAGTTGTCTCCAAAGGTGGAAGTTATATGTGTAAGATTAGAAAACTTAATGCAAGAAGGATATTCAAAGCAATGTGCTTTGAGACTTCATCTCCATGGAATTGATCTCCATTGGAATAACCTTTAATGACTGTTAACAAGTCTTTGTGACTTTGTACATATTCATTACATGAGGGTCTATGCATATAAGTTTAAAATCTAAACAGATTTTGGTAAATGTTAGGAATTTGGAATTCTTACATTTTTCGATAAGGATTTGGGAGTGTGAAAAGAGAGTCATTGAAAGTACTTTTAATCGATCTATTTCACAAAGTAAGGATCATAGACAAACATAGAGTGCATACTTGCTATATTGCAAAGCTATTGTTTAGAAAACATAGTGTACATGCTTGGAGCACGGGACAACTACTGTTTTTTAAATTTGAGTATAAAGTTGATAAAACCGAAACAATGAATAATGAGTAATCAGTATGGTGATATATAAAAAGTGTTTTATTTATATTCATAGTTTTGATACCATATTAGATTCATTTATTCTTGTGTTTCATTTTGCATGTTTTGACTTCTAGAATAAACTAGGTTATTCTTCCTGAATGACTAAGTTATTCAAACCATCCACAATCGGTCATATGTTGGAAGTAGATATGAATCAAGACTATCATGGGCTGGCTTGTAGAGGTCCAAGTTGGTGGACAAAGTGGTGCTACAACACTCATGAGTGCTCATAAGTTCTGAGTATTGGATTCAACCCGCGCTCATTTGAATCACTTCATGGATTTTATCACGAGTGATCATGAGACGATAATATCATATATTCTTTAAACCTAGAGATATGAGTTGTTACTATGAGTTGATAGTACATTGATTGCACGGAAAGGCATTGGTAACTCGATCTTATAAAACGTGCCTTTGTGTATGACTCAACAAGTAGTAGAACAAGCCATATTAGTCGAATTTTATCTATTCCTTTTACCTTCGGGATAAAAGCGATATATGTGGGCCCCTCGATGATTTAGTGATGACACATGTGAGTGCTTGGCCAAGCCAGGAGTGATGTGATTTGTTCAATCAGTCAGTCGTCATAAATTGAAAATCGGGAAACAACAAATGGACAGAGAGAATGATTATTAATCCATATCTCAGTCCATATGATATCTAGAATGGAGGAATATATGATCCCTTATCTAATGGACAAGTCATTGACAAGGTCAGAGTTCAGTTACAAGGTTAGAGTTCGACAACGACTTTTGAGAGCTATGATTGCTAGTTGGGTTTCGAAGCCATACACAATAATAGTTTTAGACTTATCTAAGTGGGAGACTGTTGGATTAATGTCTAAGTCCATAACTACATTTGGTATGTTCTTGACCTGACCCGGCATGGTCCATTTGGGTTGCATGACATCATGCACTTGGATAGACTAAATGAGAGAAATAAGACACTTATGGTTATTAATATATTATAAGTTCTAATATATTAATAATAAGAATAATAATATTTAATTAGTATTGATCAATAATTAATTTAGAATTAATTATGTGATCAAAAGAAGACTAATTAAATATATGGGTTGATTGTATAAATCATCCATAACTTATATAGTGGGCCAAAGCTCCATGGATAATCAAGTTAGGTTAAACCCATAGGATGCTCCATGCATGATCCATGGAGGTTACATAACCCATGGGTCATGGAAATGAAAGGTCATGACAATTAGGGTTTACATGGTGTAACCCTAATTGTAACACAATATATAAGCATCATATTATTCACCAAAATCGGCCACTAAAATGTGAAAAAGAAGGGCTAGCCGATTTCATGGAGTGTGGATTTCTCTCTAAGTTATTCCAAGAGCATTTGATGTTGTGTAAGCCATTTGAGGTGTGACATTTGAGGCACTAGGCACTTAATCCCCATGGAGTCAAGCTACAGTACAAGAGGTATGTATTCTATCTATTTTATTACCCAAGTATCTATGATTGTATGCTAGATAGGGTAATACCTTGGAATATTAGTATTTCGATTGTATATTAGAGAAAACATAGATCCAAGGTATTTAGGGTTGCATGTACACCATAGGAGTGTTAGAATGCTTAAAACCCAATAGTAAGGACCTTGGATCTGGAGTTATAACCCTCAACCATGCTTGCACTCATGATTGGTCACCAAAAATGGTTCCTAAAAGCCCTAATTCACTCCAAAATGGGTTCTAGAACATGAATAAACAAAGTATAAGCTTTATACCTCTAAGGAATTATAGATGCTGCACAAACTTGAAATCTTTTAGTTTCCTCTTGGCTGCTCAAGCTTTTCCTTCTTTCTTGTGATCATAAACCACCAAAATCACCAAAAAGGGCCTTAGATCTCACAACACGATTAGGGTTTCAGTATGAGGCGTTCTGGGGGCATAAGGGACGATGGAGGCTGCATTAAGACGTTTAAATAGGGTGCAATCCCTCAGATTTAGGGTTTTGTTCAAACAACACCTACTCGTCGAGTCGATTTACCGACTCGTCTTGTAGGTCACTAAACTCCTGCGTCCAAAGTCAGTTCTACTCGACGAGTCCCAGGCCAAAATGTTATAATTACTTGAATGAAAATACGTACCAGGAACCGGGTGCTACACCAGATCTAACCTGAAAATGCACAAACACATTAGATTTGATGTCGATTTGGTGGAGTTTTGACCAGAGATAAGAAAGCCAAAGATGGTGATGAGTTGAAGAAGAGGAGACGACATATAATCGGTCCGGTACAAATCCGACAAACATTACGTCGGTTATGGAACATATCAGAGAAAAAAAACAAGTTCAAGAGTTATGGAACAAAATGAGTTCAAGATTAGCACATGTTGGTTGCGATTATGAATGTGATTTATGATTTGTGATGCTCCAATGATGACAATAACCGTGGGAGAACATATCTGAAGTAGATCTAATGGAGGAATGGGGAAATAGAAAGAAAAACCTTTGAAAAATAACACCAAATGCTTATATCTACAGTAGATCTGACCAGATCTAGTGTCAATAAAGATAGAGGTGGTGTCCGGTAGTGCTGTAGTTGTCGACTTAAAAGAAAGAATTCACAGATCTGAAGTGGATCTGATAGATCTGGAGTAGACCTGGTAGATATCGAGTAGAAATCATCGGAACCACTTTTATCTCGCCAAAATTCCTTCAAAATCTCAATATCTTACCAAAACTCCATCCAAATCTCGAGATTTAGCTGAAAAAATCATAGATTATAGTTGTGGTTCGTCGGTATTATGAGACAAAGAAGGGGAGGTTCTGGTGGTGGTGATGACGGTAAATCAACGACGATTGTGGTGGTGGTTTGATCTATACAAATCTGATGTGGAAAGAAGAGGAAGACGAAAGTAGTAGGGCAATGATAGGTGAGAGAGGAGATGGAGGTTAGGCTGCCGACGACGTCGACGATTTGCTGGTGGCGATCATTTTCCGGTTGAGGTGTTCTTCCAAGTTACAACTATGGTAGAAAGTAAGAAATATGTGAAAGGGTTTTGAGTTGTTAAGTTTAAAGTATTAAGTTGTGTTTGAAATGGAAAAAAAAACATCAGATCCAAAATCTATTAGTATTAAATAATTGAAAGCATATATTTGACAAAATGAAATGTATATCATTAGTTACAAGTTAAAAATAATGGTTCTTAAGGTTCTTAATCTTTTTGGGTTCTCATCTGACATATTATATATATATATATATATATATATATATATATATATATATATATATATATAGAGAGAGAGAGAGAGAGAGAGACACACACACTAGCAGTTTACCCGCACCAAGCGCTGGGTGCGAATATTTTTTTTTTTGAAATTAGTTTTTAGCCATACACTGTCATTATTAGGTTTTGTGTTTATTTGACTGTTGTTGAAGCTGGTATGGTACTAATGAGATAATTATAGGAAAAACTAAATGTTTAATACATATTTATTTATTATAATTATCGCTAAAGTGTAAATTATCTTTTCTTAACTTAGCTATCAAATTGTGTTTATTTGATATTATGATATTTTACTGTTATAAAGTGAAAAAAAAATTTCAAAAACTTTTAAAATCTAAACAATTTAATACTATAAATGTTTCTTATCTCAAATGTATGATTGTTATAAGAAAATGCCTTAAAAATTTTAGCCAATATGTGTAACATGTATATGAAACAGTTAAATTAACATAAATGATAAGTAAAACTGTATATGAAACAATTATTAAGAAAAAAAATGTTCTTTAAATGGAAACAAGGTAAAGATTATGACTTTAAAAATTGTATGGAAAAAAGGTAAAGATTATGACTTTAAACAATTATTGCTAAGAATTATGTTTTTTGATGAGTAGACAAAGCATGTTGAGATTGATTGTCAATTCACTCGCCATTATTTTCAGCTCGAAAGTATTTCTCTTACATATGTTCTTTCAACTTGGCATATTGTTGGTATTTTCACGAAGGCTCGGTCGACATATAATTTTATTTCTTGGCTGACAAACTCTCAATGTTTATTGTTGTCGCATTACATGCTTGAGGGGAAATATTAACATAATAAAATATTGGTCTTATTTTTTTTAGGCATTTTATTTAGCCATGTAGCTATTTAACCTTAGATAGTTTTCTTATATATGATTGTCTTTTTCTTTATATTATAACTAGGGAAGAACCCCGCTTTGCGGGGTTGGACACACCAAAGAAATGAAAAAAAAAACAGGAAGATTTTATTGAGTTACATTGTAAAGGACTATGCTATCTACATATGAAAATTGCAATAAATAGCAATCCACTTTGGTGTGCCACCACCAAGTGAATGTCCAAGAATCTGAAAAAATAAATACAAAAGGTTTAGGTAGTAATTAAAGAAGTATTTATATTGTATACAACCATGAAAATGTAGTATATTTTCAAAAGGGCTAAATGCAAGAAGTAGCAACACACTTACATTTATTTGTTTATTATTAAAACATTTTAATTTCAATTTTTTTTTCCTATTGAAGTATTATACTTCAAAAAATCTATATGATAACAATAAAAATTGTTATTTATTTCAATTACATTGTTATAACTGGGTAGATTTCTTAGAACATAATACTTAAATATGGAGAAATGAAAGTAGGATGCTTTGATAAACAAATAAAAAAAAGTACATTGCTATTTCTTTTATTTAACCCTTTCAAATCAAGTTTAAAAAGAAACAAATTTTAAAAATTAGATGAATTTGTACATACATACCAATATATTTTCTCCCATTCATGTTTATGTAGCTTCATACAAAGCTTTACATTCATCAGTGATATTATGTCTTTTCTTGTGCTTTTTTTATACAAAATACATCGCTACAGCTCGAACATACTTTGCCACCAGCCTTCATAATGCACAATATGATGGTTAATAAAAGTTATAAGTACAAAAAGTTCTAGTGTACTTGCAGTTATTAAACTATAATTTTGTTTATATAACCAAATAAATTTTTTCATGAAGTTAATAAGGTCAATCATTTATGATGTTATGATATGAGTTGATGGCTAACAGATTCTCCCAAACACATTTGTGTTCTTAGAAGAAAAAAAATTTGTTAATCACACATTTAAATTGAAGAAGAATGATGGATAAATAATTTAAAACCAAAATATCATATTCCATAAATATTTAATATCAGGAAGAAAAACATAGAATTTAAGGAAGCAAAACATCAAATTTCAAGGAAGATATATGACTTCAGCAACCAAAACAACAATAAAAATTGGCCCCTTAAGTTTTTGGGCCCGAGTTGCCCCTGCCCTACACCGGTCATGCATATATTGCGATCAGGAACTGGTGGATCAACACGTTTCTTATTCTTATACAACTACATGATGCAAAGTTGATGAAAGTAGCACATAATCAAATTAAAGAAAATGATTTTGAATCCATCTATGTTTGATATTCTTACCTTTAAAAAACCCAATTAAGATGGGATTTGTTCTTCCTTTGTGCAGGCAATTACAAATAAATGAAATCATTAAAGAGAAAAAATGATAAATTTTCATTTGTATTTAGTAAAAGTATGAGTATTGGATGGAAAGCTTACTAAAAATGCAAAACACTAAAAAATAAACATATGTAACGTTTTTTCATGATTTTTTACCAATATTATCAATATACTTACAAAAATGTTTAAGGTCGTCTATAATCAAGTTTGCTTCAAGCTTGAACATTTGACAGTGAATGTACATAGCTGACATCATGAAAGCACAATGTCAATAGAAAAAAATAACCATTAATAGCGACTAAAGAGCCAATGATTGCTATTAGAAATAAATAAAAATTAGCCTATCTTTTAAACAAAAAAAAAAAAAACATGATTACTCTTGAATGTAAAATATTTGGATAAATATTTGTGGGTTACCTGCAATTCCAAATCTGACATATGCTAAGGTAATTTTCTTACTTAATGCTATTCAGACGAAAACAACAACAGGGACAAAAATACCAAAATGGCTATTTTTACAAATTTGACCAAAAAGTCAAATGAAAACTAACCTTATATTTTCGCATTTCTATTTCAAAAAAGATAGAAGAAAATTAGCATGTTGTTTTGTTGATGTTTAGGACTAAGGAAACGAAAATCAGTTTAAAACATACACACAAACGAAAAACTGAAGAAGGTAGACACAATTACTTTGTTAACAAGAATGGTTTTTACATCTAGTGGTCTTTGCTAAAAAAAATCTAAATAAGGCTAAGCATCACCTTGGAGGGTTTTTTTTTTTTTTTTTTTTTAAAAAAAGAAACCCATTTAACAACTTAATTCCAGAATCATATATTGGTGTATAAATGTACATTACCTGTATATTTTCGTTTGACATTTTTCCATTTTTTTTAACCATTATCACACTCGTGTAGCCTTTGATTGCAAATTAGGTCATCCATATTTTTATCTTTTTAAACCTCCCTTCTCTCCAAGTTCAAACGCTTTCTGTTTAAAACAAAAAATAAATAACAACCCAAAAGTTTAACAAAGGAAAGAAAAAAAAAAGTAATTTCCATTGTAGTCAAAATTAAAAACGTTAATCAACCTCAAGATCATTGATGGCCTTGCTAGTTTGGATAACGATAAAACATATTTTCTGGATCACCATCTTCAAGTATTCAATGGAAGAAACCTATAGGGTCATCGCAACATTCTTCTTTTTTTTTTTTTAGTTTGGTTCCTGTATGTAATCTATCAAGATTCAAGTTGATTAAAAATCAGTGATGGAAATAGAAACATTAAAGATATTCATAAAAGTTAACAAATCTTGATAGATTGCATCTTTACAAACAAAAGTTAACAAAGTTTATTAAATCCAAATTGAAACTTAATTTGCAAAATAAACTCAAAACAATTTTTAATTATAAGAAATGTCGTGGGTTTGTAGAAAATTGAGAAGGCAACAGAAAATACACCGTCTATATGCCCTACTTGTAAGAGAACATATGTAATTAGAAGTAGTAACTGAAGAGAGGCATCGAGGGCACTAAAACGAGAAAACTCACCCCAATTTTTGTGAAATTAGCATGTGATTTTAGAGAAAACTTACTATAAATATGGGCGTTGACTTAAATCAACCACCGATTCCAAAGTCCAAATAATAGTAGAATAGGTCCTCCATACCTCGTAGCTTGCGTCTGCCCCTGACCCCAATAATCACATCGATCGTGGGCGCTGAAGCTGGTGGGCGCTGAACCGACTGATCGTCCTTTAAAACTAATGAAAGCGAGAAGGCGGTGGAGAGGTGTTATCTGATTGGATCGAAGGATTCCAGGATCGAGAAGGCAAAGGAATCAGTGGAAAAGAAAACAAATTTCAATCAAAGATGGAAGGTTCAATAGAGAAATCAGCCTCTTCTAGGTAATCGTTGTATCCTAGGTGAGTTGCGAACGAAGTGAGCCGCAGATGAAGATGAAGACGATGCAGACGAAGGAAACTTAAATTTCGGTAATTTAGGCATGACGTAAAAAAAAGCAACCAACAATCAAATAGGTGACAAAAAACGAAATCGAAAAACCAAACGATCGATTAAGAGTTACCTGTAAAGAGACGATGACGATGGAGGAAAACAGTGGAACAACCGTCAATGGTAAAATATTGTCGGTGTAATATGCTGCAATGGCAATAGAACAGAAAAAGAAAACAACCATATAGAAGGTAGAGACAGAGCTAATTGCACGTGTAATCCACTATAGAAGATAAAAGACGGATAAATAACGAACGGTAAAGCAGGAAAGAAAAAAAACATAATATAAACATCCAATCACAATGAAGTACTATTCACAAAAGGAGTTGTTATTTACTACCATATATAATTATCTTTTCCTTTTATAAAAAAATACTAGTCATTTTTTCGGTCTTGCTACTCAACACAACACACACTAAACAAAATCTTTAAATTTAGAAAAAAAAAAAAAAAAAAGAGAAAAAAAGACTAAAAATTCAACATTCACTTAGATCTTAGTATACATAATAACTTTAACAATATATGAACATTTTTTTGTCATTAACCTTTCACTTAATAATACTTTTTTCATTTTAATCTAGATGTTTGTATTTCAAAGTTCAGTTAAAATTTTTTTGGAAATATATCACTATTTTAGTTAACTAAATTTAAATTTTTACTCGACCACTCTTTTGCCTAAAGTTCAGGATTGATAAATATTATTCCCTCAATCTTATGTTTATTATCCACTTTTGATTTTAATGTCTTTATTCTTCAATTTTGACATTAAATATTTTTATTTGTGTTATAAATAACTTGATAAAACTTATAACAATGAAAAAAACATTTAAGACACAATCTACTCATATATTTTGTATCAATATATATATATATATATATATATATATATATATATATATATATATATATATATATATATATATATATATATATATAACATATCTAAGGTCAAACTTGAAGAATAAAGTCTTCAAAAGTTAAATCTCTTAATCTTTTTTTTTTCCTTTTTAAATTTTTTGACATTTGTCTTAATCTAATGAATAAGAAAACTAATAAAAACAAAAGATAAGAGGATATTTGATTTCTCCTTAAAATTTGAATGTTGTATTTGATTATAAAAGCATACCTTAAACTCAGGTATGTCCTATGACTCCTATCAGGAATCTAGCTAGTATATAATCATTGGATTTTTATGAATCAAATATCTCAATTATCATCTATAAGATTGAAATTAATAGGTTGGAAATCTTATTATATAACATCCTAAAATTTAAAACCAAAAATTTCATTTTTATATTAATAAAACCATCAACCAAATGTATTTATAAAAACCGTAAGTATATCAATCAATCATCCAAAACACATCCCAGTCAAATAAGGTGAAATTATGGTGTGTAGAATATGATCATCCTGAGCTCCTCCCTTTCAATCCGGAAGTACTTGAAACATAAACTGAAAACTGTGAACACGAAGCTTAGTGAGTTCACTAAAATACTGCATACCATATATATATATATATATATATATATATATATATATATATATATATATATATATATATATATATATATATATATGCCAGCTCAAGGCTGTGCCGGGTCTATTTCACCATCAGGTCTATTTCACTCCGAAGTCTATTTCAACTCATGTGTCGGCCCAAGGCCGTACTTGTCTATCTCACCCTTGATTCTATTTCAACTCATATGTCAACATGAGGTTGTACCAAGACTATTCCCTGGTCTATTCCACCCCACACACATATAAAAAATAAACATACATGCATACATGAATACATCGGTAGTCACAAAGACTACAAGAACATGTAATCCCTAGTATCCTACAATATAATGTGCAGACTCACCTCAATCTGTTGTCAGTCAAACTGATGCTCGAGCTACTAAACTGGAGAATTCTCGTGCTAACCAATCAAATAAACCCCCAATTAATAACTGGGCCATAAACCATATTCAGGAATCTAATTCATTAGTCCGAATACGCAGTCTTAAAGACCATTTTACCCTTCTCTCACTTGGCCTAATAACCGAGGCCTACACCTAATGGCACTAAAGCCCAATAGTGGCCCAATTCCTAAAGGACACCAAAAGCCCATATGGACCCAAATACAAAAGGCCCATAAAGTCTATCATTGGCCCAAATTCGGAAAACTAATGGCCCAACAAGGCCGACAACCCAATATCGCATCTTACGTTGTGACCAATCATTGTCACCTCGTGAGAGTCACTCGTTCTGATTCCAAAGACTCATTCCTGACTCAAACAACTCAACAAGGGATGAGTTTTGCTTTCTCATGTCGTGAGACCTTATGTCTCACGTCGTGAGAACGATCCGAAGCCAAAACCACCGTTTCAACGTTCTTAATGCATTCAACGTTGAATTTCAACCCTCACCAAAGTTTATGTTGACCCTAATTGTTTATAAATATGCTTTCTTTATCGACATGCATGCACCATGCATGTCCCCTACTATTTTCGGCCAAAAGTATAAATATGACCCCAAGTTCTCATGCAAGCTTTTAATACTCTACCAATTTCAAAATCTAGATGATAAGATACTCAGTAGACCATTTAAATCCATAAAGTTGCTAAGTTTATTAATCTTCACTCCAACAAGCTATAACATAAAGAAATGAGACCAATAACCTAGATATAGCCATGAAATGAAATAAAGCTTGAGTCTTGATACTTACAATGGTTCAAACAAGAGAAAAGATGCTAACAATGATGTTTCCTTGCCTTATATCCAGGTTCAGCTGGTCCTTAAAATACCTCAGGTTCTTGTGATCCGTGTAGATAGTACAACGGAACCTATAGAGGTAATGTCACTAAATCTTAAGGGCAAGCACCACAACCCGCAACTCTAAATCATGCGTAGGGTAATTCGCCTCATGAGGCTTCAGCTGCCTTGAGGAATAAGCGATCATATGACCCTAGTGTATCAACACTGCTCCAAAAATGTGACTGACGCATCACAATATACCACAAAATCCTACACATCCTCTGGTAGGGTCATAATCAGCGCCTCACACAATCTCTACCTCAGAGTCTCAAAAGAAGCCTATTGTTCGGACCCCCAACGAAATGTGATAATCTTATTCATCAACCGAGTCAAAGGAAATGTTATCTTGGATAAATCCTGAATGAATATCCAATAATAACCCGCCAATCCAAGGAAACTCTGAATCTCAGATGGAGACTTTGGAACCTCCCACCTCATCACTATCTCAACCTTGGCAGGATCGACTAGAATACCATTCTAATTGACAAGGTTCCCTAAAAACTGCACCTCACACAAGGAAAACTCATACTTGGAGAACTTCACATACAATCTCTCATTTCTCAAAGTTTCCAATACCTCCCTCGGGTGCTTCGCATGCCGCTCTTAGGTCTTGGAATAGACCAGGATGTAATAAATAAACACAATCACAGGTCGATGCAACATGGGTCTGCATACACCATTCATGAGATACATGAATGTGGCTGGAGCATTGGTGAGCCCGAAGCGCATCACCATGAACTCATAATGACCATAACGAATTCAGAAGGTCATCCTATGCAGATCCTCCCTCTGACCCTCATCTAAGATATCCCGAATGCAAATTAATCTTGGAAAACCAAGATGCACCCTAAAGCTGGTCAAATAAGTCGTCAATCCTCGGGAGCGGGTAATAGTTCTTCACTATCAACTTATTCAGCTCCCAGTAGTCGATGCACATTCGATGAGACCTATCCTTCTTCTTCACAAACAAGATTAGTGCACCCATGGAAAACTACTCAACTGAATAAATCCTTTGTCTAACAATTCATGCAGTTGTGTAGACAAGTCCCGCATCTCTGGAGGTGCTAACCCATAATGTGCTTTGGCTATCGGGGCCATACCTGGAACCAAGTCACCCTGAAACCCCATTTATATCTCTGGAGGCACTCCAAGAAAATCCTCCAGAAACAAATCTAGGTATTCCCAAACAATCGGTACATTAGTCACTCTTGTCTTACCCTTTTTGAGGGTATCCAACACATAAGCCACAAATCCAGAACAACCATGCTGAAGATAACGTCTGACCCTAGTTGTTGAACATAGAATCGACCCACGCTTAACACCCTCTCCCTGGATCACTAACTCTCCCTCACTTAGGAGCCATTGGGGCTCAACCATTCCATCCCAACGATAACCTTGTTCCCACGTAAAGGAATAGGAACCAATTTTTGGGTACTACTCACTAAACAACTCCAATACACAATCCCGATGAACCCTCGATACTTGTACAGGAAAATCATCAACAATCTCAACCTCTAATGGATAATCCAGATTCCTTGGAGCATCGACAAACCTCTTGCTGAGCGCAAGAGATACAAAGGATAGGGTAGACCCCGAATGAAACAAAACTAAAGCAGAGATACTGTTCACATGGAAAGACTCTAATAACAATATATATATAAATATATATATATATATATATATATATATATATATATATATATATATATATAAGTAGGAAAAATTAACATAAATAAAGAGATAAGAATAAGATACATACTCGTCACCACATCTGGTGCTGCACGAGACTCCTCGGTTGTTACCTGAAATGCCCGACCCTCATAATAAGCACATCCGCCTTGCCGGGACGGCCATCTATAATGCGCAGGGTCTCTGGAGTGGATACTGCAATAGGTCTTGCCGCTGTTAAACTAGGAAAATAAGCCTTTTATGGCCCCTCAGATTGCAGTGAAAGAAAATTGGACTTGATCCCTAGGTGTTGGCTGTGCAGTCCCGACTGAAGTTCTTAATCTTGCCGCACTTTTAGCAGCTTGATCCACTAACTCTGCACGCTCCATCATGTGTCTTCCCGCAGTTGCCATAGCGGCCTTGGCCTTACTGGTCTCTCTATCTCAAATAAAAAAACCATGGGATTCTTGCTCGAACCCTCAAAACCTCAACCTAATCTGACTTCCTATTCTTCTCCATCTCCAAAACAATCTATCTCTGGCTCTCGCTACCATGTCATCAAATGTCTTGCAACTGGATATACTCACAGACTATTTAATATCACTCCTTATCATATTATGATATCTCGCCTGCTTCATTTCCACATCTGCCACATACTGTGGAACCAACAAAGCCCTTTTGCAGAACAAAGAATGATCTCCGTCACCATCTCAGTAGTCTAGTAAAGGTCCTGAAACTCCCTTGCCAGCTGTTGTACCTCAATCATTGGTGGAAACTTAGTATGAAACCTCGTCACGAAATCCTCCCAATTCATAGACTCAACCGACTCACCTACCAAGGCATACCTAACCTCCTCCTACCGATCTCGAGCTTTGTCTTTCAGATGACAGGAAGAAAGTTTAACGTTTTCCCCCTCGGGGTAACAGCTAGTCCAGAAGGCGTTCGTGACATCAGCTAACCAATGCATGCTCGCAATCGGGTCCTTCTTCTCGAAGAACTTCGAAGCCATGCATGCCTAAAACTCTCAGAAAGTCAAAGTGCGAGCTCCCATCATCGCCACCATCCTAGAACGAAAAGCTCTAAGCACTCATCTAGAATCTCCAATATACCCTCCTTAACCGAACCAAAGATTACAAGAGTATGCTCAAGAATACGTCATGTAATCTATGTTGAAATAAACTCTCGCATCTGATCATCCATAAGCCCGACTTCAAAGCTTGAACCTGAATGATTTCCAACACTAGACCTGCTACTACTAGAACCTCCTCGAGTGATCATTATACTGAAAATAAACCATATAAACAATCAGAATATACTCGAAGAGCTTTCTAGTATCTTTCGTGACTCTCCTTGACTTGAATATAAATCCTTTTCTTCCAGTAGTGCGGGCCCATACCATCGTCCACATTTATATGTACTTTCCTTAAGGATTACCCCAAATTCCCCAAGTTACATCCCTAATAAACCAAACAACCCTCAACAAAACAAGGCTCTCTGCACCGAGTCATATCCTAGGTTTTCCTAGGGTTACCACCATACCACTCTCCGCCATCAAATGTAGAAGGAACTCCCCTAACACCCTTTAACTATCTTACAAATATAATTACATATCACTAACACCAAGTAGTTCTTCTAATGAAAGGTCTCACAATACATCGGTTGGACTCAAACAAGAGTTGTGCAATAGGGTTAAACCCAATCTGCTAAAATTATCTACTCTCAACAATATGTAATTTAGCATATTCGCTTACTAGTTAGCTAATGTTAATGGAAACTCCAAAAAGCATAAAGCAAGAAACATTCTAGCATCAAGTAATCGGAATTAAAGCATAACCGAAACAAGCCATCATATCACTGACATATCAGTAGTAGCATGCAAGTCTCTAAGCTCACATAGCAGGCATATAAAGGCCTCACTACTAGCATTCTTTCATGCAATCCTAAGCAGATTCTTATCCATATTCTAGGATACGGTTCACAGATTCATAATTCAAATCATAATACAAAATATGTATGGGTATTTTGGGAAAACTTACTTGAGCTCGGTTGATTGCAAGCACCACACCCCTTTCTTTTATTACAAAAATCCTTTTATAAAACATTTCCTTTTTAAAAAATATGCAAAACCCTCAGTATTAATAAAACCATGAACCAAAGGTGCTTATAAAAACCATAAAGGAAAAATCAGAGTATATCAATCAATCACCCAAAATACATCAGAATCAAATGAGGCGGAAATCATGGTGTATGCAATGCGATCATCCCGAGCTCTTCTCCTTTGATTTGGGAGTACCTGAAACATAAACTAAAAAACCATAAGCACGAAGCTTAGCGAGTTCCACAAAATACCACATACCATACATATCTGCTAGCTCAAGGCTGTGATGGGTCAATTTCACCCCTAATTCTATTTCAACTCAGGTGTCAGCCCAAGGCCGTACCAAGTATATTTAACCCCCGAGTCTATTTCATCCCCGAGTCTATTTCAACTCATATGTCAGCATGTGACATCCCGACTCCTAGGTATAATATTTAATTAAATTATATTCATTTTTCAGGGAAACTCGATGAGTTGGAGGCCCCAACTCTTCGAGTAGGGATGTAGATAGCTGCGTGATTTTTATTGTCTACTCGACGAGTTGGAAGATCCCAACTCGACGAGTAGGTTCTGAGTGAGAAAAACCTAATTTTCAGGGTTTGCACCCAATTTAAAGAACCTTAAGCCCATCATTTTGCCTCCCTGATCAATTTAGCACCCTGAGAGAAACCCTAAATGAGCTAGTATCATCTGTAAGAGAGAGGGAGAGAGAGAGAGAAAGAGAGAGAGAGAGAGAGAGAGGCTAAATGTGTGTGATTTGGTGAATTCTTTAAAGGAGTTTGAGGAGCAAAAGGCTTGGAACAAGAAGGAGCCCTTGGATCCAGTATTCTTTCAGTGTTAGTTGCCACTTGGAGGTAAAAAGCCATTACCTTGACCATTTGGTTGTTAGATCTCTTCACTAGGGAGTTTATGGTCATTTCCATCTTCTATTTGAGTCCCTTAGTTGTTTCAGCATGCCTTGAAGATGAAACTTCAGATCTGGATAGTATGACGTCCCTTGGACCTAAAGATTCAAGCTTTATCAAGCTATTGGCCAAATGAGATACTTATGAGATACTTATGAGATATTAGAGCTGCTTATGAGATATATTATGTGATATTAGAGCTGCATGCTAGAGGATAAATGAGGTATTTCAGTAATTTAGAGCTAGAGTTTTCTTATTCATGATGCCTTAGACAAGGGGATGCTATTGATTGATATTATCTGCTATTTGCTTTGTATGTATGTTGTGTAGGAGTACCTAGTAGGAATCTTTTAGAGAGAGCTTTGAGTCAAGGATTAAGCTAGGAGAGATACCTAGAAATGCATTGAGAAATATACTGAGAGAGTAGTTTGATATTCGTGAGGGATAGTTCTTGTGAATTAGGATCCTAGGAGGAGGACTGTGGGC
The DNA here is from genome assembly GCF_052625555.1 of Lactuca saligna. Classification (NCBI taxonomy): domain Eukaryota; kingdom Viridiplantae; phylum Streptophyta; class Magnoliopsida; order Asterales; family Asteraceae; genus Lactuca; species Lactuca saligna. The sequence continues at coordinate 54,593,335 of NC_136419.1, forward strand.
AACTACAGGTTGGTGTGAAAGGTAGTATTGGGCTCGTACTACTGAAAGCACCAGATTTGTATGCGTACAAAGTAAGAACCTTAGGATATTAAGGAGCATGTATGGGTTGGTAATGGCGTGTGTGCTTGAGCTAGTCTCTGATGATTTTCGTGCTTGTGTTTCTGAGACACTATGGTGATTACCCGTGAAACAACCCTGGGGGCAGTGGTACCAGTGATAAGGAGATTCGCAGGATCATTACTGAGGAGGAAGTTGCAGCTATTAGAGAAGCCATACCAAAGATGTTAGGGTCTATTAACACCATGCTGATTGAGACATTTGATGAGCGATATGTTATTGTCACAGAGGTTGTTGTTACCGCAGGCACCACAGTCGTGGCTGCTGCAAGGACACAAGGGGGTGATCATTGTTGTTTCAAGAGTTCAACAACACGAAGCCACCAGATTTTGATGGGATCCAGGACCCAATTATTGCCATTATATGGATCTCCGACATCGAGGGGTGTTTCTATACGTGTTCATGCCTAATGCATTTAAGAGTTCGGTTTATCTGAACCAACTTCGCTTGGTAGCGAAGGACTGGTGGAAGTTCGTGACGACTGATGTTACTCTTGCAGATTATGCTGCAGTGAGTTGGGAGAGGTTTACCTAGCTGTTCAGAGATGAGTATGTTCCCTAGGATAAGAAGGAACGTTTGGCCCGAGAGTTTATGTCTCTCAAGCAGAAGACAAAAACTGTGACAGAGATTACAAGGATGTTTCATGAGAGGGCGTTGTTCTACAATGAGCACATGTATACTGAGCAGGAACGTGTGAGCCAACATGCACGTGTGAGCCAGTATTTGAGAATCTTGAGGAGATATATTCAAGAGTTCATGATGAACTCTTCATATCAAACATTGGCTGAGTTGCAGACCAATGCCAGGAGGAGAGATATTGAGATGGAGATTCACACTAAAGAAGAAGGAGAGTATCAGGGGAGAGATAGGAGACCAATGCAGTCGTAGCTGGCAACGAAGCGTGTGACAACCCGAAACTTCTAACCATGTAATTGATCTGTGTTTCAGCACTAAAACTTGACTTCATTATCTTTTGTTACATCTTTTGGTTCCATATGGGTGCTCTAAACTTAGTATAACCTGGTTATAAGTCCTAGGAAGGGTTGGAAAGTGCTTTAGTATCACAAAATCGGGCCAAACACACCAAATAAGGTGTGTGCGGCCACACACTTGTGTCTGCGGCCACACACATTTGTGTGTACGGCCGCACACCCAACCGCAAACACCCTCTGTACGTCCGCACACTCTTCTGTGCTGCCTCACACACACTCCTGGCCGCACTCCCCAGCCGCACACTCATTTTCAAGACCATACACCCACTCTAATGCCCATATTTGTCCCTTAACTTGCATAAATCATTAATTCTGGATCATAGGACACGTATTCTTAGTAATTCCAAGCCCTAAGGATGTTTTCCCATCATGTTTAGTCATGAAACACCTTAGTTCTAACTCATTTATGTGTCGTCACATGAATAATAGGGGCCATAGGCGTTCAGGGCATCCGTTGACACTCGAACCCTACATTAAGCGGTGAGTTCATACCCCTATTGTTTTCAATGTTTTTCACTGTTTTTAGGGGGAATACAAGCAAAGTACAAGGAATACTTGTACTTTAAACTTGTTTTACATGTGTTGCGTTCCATAATTCATATGCTTTTTACACTGATAATCATAACAAAAAACAGTTTGAACTCGCAGAACACATTATCGTATTATTTGTGAAAAACATTATAAAATGTTGTATTTTATATTTTCACAAATGGTTTTCCACATTATATCAGTTAAAAGCATAACCTTTGAACTTGAAACATGAAACCTAGTAGATTGTTTTGTCCTCGGTAACACTCCTCAGAGATACGCGAGTGGAGGATCATCGTTTGCATCAGTACCTTCTATATTATTACTAGTAAATTTGTTATTCCTATAAATTGGAGACAAGTACTCGGTAACACGCCACAGAGATACACGAGTGGAGGACCGCCCCCGTAATCAGAATCTCCTGGAGAGAGAACGTGACTTGAGTGTATAGTTCTATACGGGGCTGACTACCCCACACCTGGCTGCTAGCTACAGCTGAACGGAAAGGTTCAAGGGTGACGAAAACTGATAATACCGGGAGAGTCCTGGCCATAGTACGGGCACTTCAAGAGGAACTGTCCTAAAAAGGCGACAATTGTTAATACTGGGAGAGTCCTAGCCATAGGACGGGAGGAGGCAGTCGCAGATCCCACTGTTGTTTCGGGTACGTTCCTTCTCGACAACTTTTATGCTAGTATTCTTTTCGATTCGGGTGCTGAAAGAAGTTTTGTTAGTCATTCGTTCAAGCATAATCTAAAACCTAACCCCCAACCACTAACTGAAACGTTTACCGTCGAGATGGCTAACGGTGAGAAAGAAAGCGCCAGCGATGTATTCATAGGTTGTACCCTTACCTTGAACGATCACTCATTTCCCATCGATCTTATGCTAGTCTCCATTAAGAGCTTTGATGTTATCATTGGCATGGATTGGTTGAATCCCAATCATGATGATATCCTTTGCTACGAAAAAGCCATCCGTCTCAACCTTCCTTCGGGTCAAATTCTCATAATCTATGGCGATAAACTCACCTCCAATCTTCGCATCATTTCCTGCATCAAAGCTCAGAAACTCTTTCGAAAGGAGTGCCAAGCATTCCTAGCCCATGTTATCAACGAGAAAAAGGAAATTAAAGACCTCACGAGCATCCCCGAAGTCTGCAACTTTCGTGATGTCTTTCCCGAAGAGCTCCCAGGAGTTCCTCCCGAACGTCAGGTCGAATTTCGCATTGACCTAATTCCTGAAGCTACCCCCATAGCCAAGTCTCCATATCGTTTAGCTCCAGCTAAAATACAGGAGTTATCTAGCCAACTCAACGAGTTACTCAGCAAAGGGTTCATCAGACCGAGTTCCTCACCCTGGGGAGCTCCAGTTTTGTTTGTGAAGAAGAAAGATGGATCCTTTCGGATGTGTATCGACTACCGTGAGTTGAACAAGTTGACCATCAAAAACCGATATCCTCTTCCACGAATAGATGACCTCTTCGATCAACTTCAGGGAGCCAGCTACTTCTCAAAGAAAGACCTTCGGTTAGGGTACCATCAGCTACGAGTACAGGAGAGTGATGTTTCCAAAATAGCTTTCAGAACTCGATATGGACACTACGAGTTCGTAGTGATGCCCTTCGGTCTAACCAACGCACCAGCAGTGTTCATGGACCTGATGAACCGGGTGTACCGTCCCTTCTTAGACAAGTTCGTCATCGTGTTCATTGACAACATCCTTGTCTACTCCAGAAGTGAAGAAGACCACAAGCAACACTTGAGGTTAGTGTTGGAAACCCTTAGATCCGAGAAGCTGTACGCAAAATTTTTCAAGTGTGAATTCTAGATTCGGAAGGTAACTTTCCTCGGTCATGTGGTAAGCGAAGAGGTATTCATGTGGATCCTTCTAAGATTAAAGCGATAGAGAATTGGTCGGCACCAAAGACACCCACAGAAATCCGTAAATTCTTGGGTCTCGCCGGCTATTATCAGAGATTCATCCAGAATTTTTCCAAAATCGCCAAACCACTAACCACTCTAACATGGAAAGGTGTACCCTTTTGTTGGTGTGAACAACAAGAATCAGTGTTCCAGACATTAAAGCAAGCCTTCTGCAGCGCGCCAGTTCTATCCCTACCTGAAAGGACAGAAGACTTCGTTGTCTATTGCGATGCATCTAATCAGGGCTTAGGCTGTGTGCTTATGCAAAGAGGAAAAGTGATTGCTTATGCCTCAAGACAGTTGAAAGCACATGAGGTCAACTATACCACGCAAGACTTCGAATTAGGAGTCGTAGTCTTTGCACTGAAGATTTGGAGACATTATCTCTACGGAACCAAGTGTACGATCTTCACTGACCATAAAGGCCTGCAACAAATCCTAAATCAGAAGGACTTAAACATGAGGCAACGGCGATGGGTAGTGTTGCTCAGCGATTACGAGTGCGAGATTCGCTACCATCCCGGCAAGGCCAATGTGGTAGCAAATGCCCTTAGCCGAAAGGAAAGTCCAAGCCGTAAAGTGAAGACACTAACGATGACTATTCATTCCCACTTATCCATGCAAATCCGAGACACCCAGATAGAAGCCCTCAAACCCGAGAACAAATCGAGTGAAGCCCTAAGGGGAATGGATAAGAAACTTGAGATCAGAGAGGACGGAGTTCACTGTTTCATGGATCGAATCTGGATTCCAAAGTCCGGAGGATTCAGGGAGATTGTCATGGAGGAAGCACACAAGACCAGATACTTTGTCCACCTAGGTTCGGACAAGATGTACCTAGATCTCAAGAAACAATATTGGTGGCCAAACATGAAAGCCGAGATCGCTTCATTCGTGGGCAAGTGCTTGACTTGCGCCAAAGTGAAAGTCGAATACCAGAAACCCTCGGGACTGCTCCAGCAACCCGAGATACCCGAGTGGAAATGGGAGATGATTACCTTGGATTTCATCACCAAGTTACCCAGGTGTCCGAGTGGGTACGATACCATTTGGTAATTGTCGATCGTTTGACCAAATCCGTTCACTTCATCCCGATTAAAGAATCGTTCAAGATGGAAAGACTTGCGCGGATCTACATCCAAGAGGTAGTTCGACTGCACGGTGTACCTACGTCCATTATCTTAGATCGAGATAGCAGGTTTACCTCCAGATTTTGGCAATCTCTTCATAAGTCTCTTGGAACCAAACTAGACATGAGCACGGCTTATCATCCTCAGACCGACGGACAGAGTGAGAGAACTATCCAAACCTTGGAAGACATGCTTAGGGCATGTGTCATCGATTTCGAGAAGTATTGGGACACACATTTACCGGTTATCGAGTTCTTGTACAACAACAGTTACCACACCAGCATCAAGGCTGCTCCGTTCGAGGCCCTCTACGGTCGCAAGTGCAAATCCACTCTGTGCTGGGCCGAGGTAGGGGACACACAGCTGGCCAAGAGTCGATTTCCCGACAGTGCTCTCACTGGTCCTTTAATCATCTGTGAAACCACCGAGAAAATCATCCAGATCCGAAAACGACTGAAAGCTTCACGAGACCGACAGAAAAGTTATGCTGATAACCGATGGAAACCTCTGGAGTTCTAGGTTGGAGACCGTGTCCTGTTGAAGGTCTCGCCTTGGAAAGGCATGGTACGCTTTGGAAAGTGTGGTAAACTTAATCCGAGGTACATTGGACCCTTCGAGATCCTCGCCAGGATCGGTCTGGTAGCCTATAAACTCCGATTACCTCATGAACTCAGCAACATTCATCCCGTCTTTCACATCTCTAATCTTAAGAAGTGTTTATCTGATGAAACTCTTGTGATCCCTCTTGATGAAATCGAGATCAATGAGAACCTGAACTTTGTGGAAGAACCAATTGAAATAATGGATCGAGAGATCAAACGCACGAAACAAAGTCGCATCCTGATAGTGAAGGTTCGCTGGAATGCCAAGCGAGGACGGAATTAACTTGGGAGAGTGAAGACTCAATGAGACAAAAGTATCCGCATCTCTTTCCAAATCCATGATTTGTATGTTAACTATGAATTTTGGGACGAAATTCTCTCTAACGGGGGGATAATGTGACAACTCGAAACTTCTAACCATGTAATTGATCTGTTTTTCAACACTAAAACTTGAGTTGATTACCTTTTGTTACATCTTGTGGTTCCATATGGGTGCTCTAGACTTAGTATAACCTAGATATAAGTCCTAGGAAGGGTTGGAAAGTGCTTTAGTATCACAAAATCGGGCCAAACACACCAAATAAGGTGTGTGCGGCCACACACCTGTGTGTACGGCCACACACCCAACCGCACACACCCTCTGTACGGCCGCACACTCTTGTGTGCTGCCTCACACACACGCCTGTCCGCACTCCCCAGTCGCACACTCATTTTCAAGACCATACACCCACTCTAATGCCCATATTTGGCCCTTAACTTGCATAAATCATTAAGTCTGGATCATAGGACACTTATTCTTAGTAATTCCAAGACCTAAGGATGTTTTCCCATCATATTTAGTCATGAAACACATTAGTTCTAACTCATTTATGTGTCATCACATGAATAATAGGGGCCATAGGCGTTCAGGGCATCCGTTGACACTCGAACCCTACATTAAGCAATGAGTTCATACCCCTACTCTTTTCAATGTTTTTCACTATTTTCAGGGGGAATACAAGCAAAGTACAAGGAATACTTGTACTTTAAACTTGGTTTTACATGTGTTATGTTCCATAATTCATATGCTTTTTACACTGATAATCATAACAGATAACAGTTTGAACTCGCAGAACACACTATCGTATTATTTGTGAAAAACATTATAAAATGTTGTATTTTATATTTTCACAAATGGTTTTCCACATTATATCAGTTAAAAGCATAACCTTTGAACTTGAAACATGAAACCTAGTAGATTGTTTTGTCCTCGGTAACACTCTTCAGAGATACACGAGTGGAGGATCATCCTTTGCATCAGTACCTTCTATATTATTACTAGTAAATTTGTTATTCCTATAAATTGGAGACAAGTCCTCGGTAACACTCCACAGAGATACACGAGTGGAGGACCGCCCCCGTAATCAGAATCTCCTGGAGGGAGAACGTGACTTGAGTGTATAGATCTATATGGGGCTGACTACCCCACACCTGGCTGCTAGCTACAGCCGAACCGAAAGGTTTAAGGGTGACGAAGGTCATAAGGTGATGTGGACTACTTATTTCCATATCTAGTCTATCGTATGGTTATGGAACTCGCAATTTGGATAATAGAGATTTACTAAATGGTAATAATGAACAAGTAACTATGTTTACTTTACATACATTAGTTTTATATACGTGTTAAAACTAATACCACTCACAAGAACAACCAGGTTTTCAGTATACATCTTTCACATTTGCTAACCAACTTTTAAGAAAATATGGGATTTTCTTGGTGTGTAACTTTTTCAGAAACAAGAAACAAAAAAGAACTTGAACATTTTCAGAAAACAAAACCGCTTATGAACTCACCACCGTTATGCTGATTTTCAAGCTGCTTGTATTCTCAGGTCCGCATTAGATAGGTACCCGATGATTCCTTTTTGGAAAAGAGGGAGTGCGTTGAAGACTCGTCTTAATTTTGTTCGTATATACTATGTATCACTCCTGTACATCTTTACTTTCAAACAAATGTAAACCATTAAATATGTAATGTAATGGTTGTTTACTTTACTTACTATGTGCATTGGATTTGATACTCAATGTGGAGTCAACCCCGAAAATGTTTCCGCCTTCAGTTTTCAGGGTGTGACAAAGCGGGCTTAGCCCGCTGATTCGAGAGCAGGAGACTAGAAGGGTCGCACTTGTGGAAAGTGCGGCAAGAGTTATGAGGGATCTTTCTGAGCATGGATTTGCTACAAATATGGCAAGGAGGGGCATATGGCGAAGGACTGCCCCAAGGGATTTTTAGTTAGCTTTCATTGCAACCAGACTGGCTACCGGAAGGCCGAGTGTCCTCAGATCACCCAGGGATTAGCCCAGGATTCTACTCCTATTGTTGTGCGTGTTACCGATGGTCAGCCGGGGAAGGTCGAGGCTCCGAGAGCTCGTGGGAGAGCATTCTAGCTGACTGCGAAGGAGATCCATGCAGCGCCTGATGTTGTTGTTGGTATGTATCTCCTTATTTTATTATTTTGATATTTGTTTACGCTTATAATGTGATGCAAATAGGTACTTTTCTTGTGAGTTATGTGCCTGCCTGGTGTTATTTGACTCAGGTGCGAGTCGATCTTTTGTGTCCTTATCCTTTAGTCATCACATTAATGTTAGATGCCAGGTGTTGAGTCGACCGCTGAGGGTTCCTATAGCTGATGAGCATACGGTTTTTGCCACTGATGTATTTTGGAGATGTGTATTCGAGATTTTCAGTGTTGAGTTTCTGATAGATCTAGTGCCGATAGCGATGGGTAATGTTTGTGTCATAGTGGGCATGGATTTGTTGAGCCGGTTTGGAGCCATGTTTGACTGTGAGCGTCAGAAGGTGACCATACGAGATGCTAGTGGGGATTACTCACTATGTATGGCGAGGGAACTAGATCGGGATCAACTTTCTATTCTGCTGCCAGGGCGAGGCAGAGTCTACAGCAGGAGTGCATAGGCTTTTTAGCATACGTGATGGTTACACGAGTTACTATTGAGAGGATGATTTCTATTTCCGATGTTCCTGTAGTGTGTGAGTTCCCATATGTTTTGCCCGAGGAATTGTTGGGTGTGCCTCCTGAGAGGCATGTGGAGTTGTTGATCGATCTAATTTTGGGTGCGACACCTATTGCCAAGGCACCTTATCGCCTTGCGCCGCCAGATATGCAGGAGTTGTCCTCGCAGTTCCAAGGGCTGCTAGGGAAGGATTTTATTAGACCGAGTAGCTCGCCGTGGGGAGCGTCGATCCTTTTTATCAAGTAAAAGGATGGTTCACACCAGATGTGCATCAACTATCGGTAGTTCAACAAACTGACGGTCAAAAACCATTATCTACTACCGAGGATCGATGATTTTTTTGATCAGTTACAGGGGGCATCTTGGTTTTCCAAAATTGATTTGAGATCTGGGTATCATCAGATGAGATTCTTTGAGGAGGATATTCAGAAGACAGCCTTCCAAACTCGTTATGGGCACTATGAGTTTTTGGTGATGCCTTTCGTGCTCACCAATGCACCGGTAGCATTCATGGACCTCATGAACTGGGTGTGCAGACCCATGCACGATAGGTCGGTGATCATGGTTATCGACGACATTTTGGTGTACTCGAGGTCTAGGGAACAACATGAGGAGCATCTACGGGTGATTCTTGGGGTATTGAGGATGGAGAAGCTTTATGCCAAATTCTCCAAGTGTGATTTTTGGTTTCGAGAGGTCTAGTTCTTAGGACACATGGTTAACCAGAATGGGATTTTGGCGACACAACCAAGATTGAGGAAGTTATGTGATGGGAGGTGCTGAGATCCGCATCTGAGATCAGGAGTTTTCAGGTCCTGGCGGGTTACTATTGAAAGTTTATTAGAGATTTCTCCAAGATTTCCGTTCCTCTCACCAGATTGACCAGGAAAGGTGTTACTTTTGGCTCAGGGCCCAAGCAGCAAGCTTCATTCTAGACTCTTCGTCGGAGATTGTGCGAAGCTCCAGTGTTAGGCCTTCTGGAGGGAGTGGAGGACTTCGTAGTCTACTGTGATGCATATATATTGGGGATGGGTGCCATGTTGATGCAGAGGGGACACGTGATAGCATATGCATCGAGGCAACTGAAGCCTCACGAGACGAGGTGTCCCACCCATGATTTGGAGTTGAGGGTGGTGGTATTAGCCCTCAAGGTTTGGCGCCACTAACTTTATAGCATCCGATATACCATATACACAGACCATAAGAGCCTGAAGTACCTTATGGATCGTCCTAACCTAAATATGAGACACAGGAGGTGTTGGATGTAGTGAAGGACAATGATTGTGAGATTTTGTATCACCCTGGCAAGGCTAATGTGATAGACAATGCCATGAGTCGTAGAGCAGCGAGTGCTCCGATCCAGGATGTTTGCATGAGGATGAAGGTGATGACTCTAATCTTAGATACCATCCGAGAGGCCCAAGTGATGGCCATGAGACCAGAGAACCATAAGAGAGAGCGAGTGATCGGGTAGATTTCTGAGTTTGAGACTTTTAGTCAGGAGCTTATGACCTTTCGTGGGCGGATATGTGTGCCATATATGGGTGGAGCCTGACGTATTTTGATGGAGGAGGCCCATAGGTCGATATTATCGATCCATCCGGAGGACACCAAGATGTATTTGGTCTTGAAAAGGGATTATTGGTGGCCTTGTATGAAGAGAGATTTGGCATGGGTATTCGAGTGATGCTTGACCTGTCGTCAGGTCAAGGCACAACACCAGCATCCTCAAGGCCAGTTGCAGCCTTTAGAGATTCTCCTGTGGAAGTGGGAACAGTTCTCCATGGATTTTATCACCAAGTTACCGAGGATTGCACGATGTGTCGATGCAATATGGGTGAATGTAGATCGGTTGACGAAGAGTGCTCACTTCCTGGCTATAAGTGAGAGCTCTTCTGCGGAGAAATTAGCCGAGATCTACGTTTGAGAGGTGGTGGCACGACATGGGATCACAACATCGATAGTGTCAGATCAAGTTGTGCTTTTTATTTCCAGATTCTGGAAGAAATTTCATGAGGATTTGGGTACCCGATTTCATTTCAGCATCGCTTACCACCCACAGATAGACGGGCAGAGCGAGCGGACGTTTAGACGCTCGAAGACATGCTACGCACATGTGTTATGGACTTTGGTGGAAATTGGGACTCTTATTTTCCCATGATTGAGTTTTCATACAACAAAAGCCATCACTCCAATATCGATATGCCTCTCTTTGAGCTTTTATACGGAAGGAAGTGTCGGACTCCCATCTGTTAGGGAGAGGTAGGGCAGACAGTGATGTGTTGGGTTTTAGTTCAAAAACAGTTTCATAAACTTGAAAAATATTACAATGGAAGACTTTAATTTTGAAGTAACACAAACATTTTATACCCACCAACAATCTTCTAGCAAGTTATAGAAAGACTTAAAACACCAACCAATGAAGAGGTGAAGAAATAACAACCTTTGTAGTTCTTTAGGTCCTCTTGGGAGGCTTGGAAGTTGATAAAGAATGTGGAACCTTTGAGACACCAACAATAACTCAACTTGATGTAGATGTTAGTCCAAAACTCTTAAACTCTTAAGCTTGAAGTTCATAAAAAAAGTCTGAACTTCAAGAGAGTATAAATGCAAATAATCTCTAAGTCTTCAAAGAAAAACTAGAGAGAATGAGAGAAGAAGAGGAACTTTTGGCAATATGCTTGAAGGAAAGAATGAACACTCTTTCCAAATCTAATCCATCTTATTTATATGCATAAAGTGAAGTTATTAACCATTAGTCCTTAGCACTTTAAGCAAACATATCCCCATTGTCATAAGCATGTCGCTCATGCCTTTAAAGCATGATTAGACAAGTCATAAACTTCTTATTTTTATGCATATCTCAAAAATTGCGTAAAGAAGAAGAAGGTTAGTTTAAATTTTATAAACTCAAGGTTTATAAAATATAAACTTTATCTTTTAGTAAAAGACAAAAGGTTTTCAAGTACTCCAAAAAGTTGTGCATGACTTATTAATTCATACCATATGAAATAATATGATGTTACTTGCTAATGAAAATTATTATTTCCATGAAAAAAAATAATTTCCAATTTAATTATAAATGTTTTATTGGATATTTATTAAAATCAATTTCTAATAAATAATCAATTATATCATGTTGTTGTTAGTGTGAACCATTAGTATCATATGTTATTTAGTAATATCACTTTAATACGACTCTTGAGCATACAAGTCCTTTCAATGCCCGATTCCTAACAACTCAAAGCTACAATTGGTGTATAAGGTAAGTTTATCAGTTATCCCTTTGCTACAGACATCATGTTGAACATGAGATACATATCACAATCAATCCCATTGGTTGTTCAACTTTTGGTAATGCGCCTTAGATGTCTAACTTTCAACACATAAGAGGAACAAATCCCATCTTGACCACATAAGCCTCTTGCATAGTTCATAGCGCACCTGAAGATAAGTTTTATAACTGCCCGTTTATGGAACAACATTTGACCATATCACACATAGTATTCTGTACACTTAAGTCCCACTATATATCTCAGGTGTTTAGGATACAAAGATAGTATCTTTTAATCAAGTATCATTCACGATAGCGATCCATGAGATGACCTTGATGTGGGTCAGTTCAATACTAGTTCTCTTACAAGTACCTATGAAACTTGGGTACAACCATTTGCCTACTTTCGTCTAGTGATAGTCAACCAATCCAATTCATATTAGTCTTACTTTGTAATTGCCCCCCACAATTGTAATTGGATATGAACTTTTAGAATAATAACATTATTCATGGATTAAACTTGTTAATATTGAACACAACAAGTGTTAATGTGATTACTATATCCCATTATATCATAAAATTATCTAATAGTTGTTGTTATAATGTTTGAATATTTAAATACTAAATCCAAATAAAAAAAATCAATTTCTATAATAATAAAGTCTTATAGTTGAAGTGTGACCATTCACACTTAGCGCAAAAGAATCACTTTATTAATGGAACTGTCAAAATTTAATTTGTGTGAATTCTATGAACACTATCATCTCCATACTTAACTTTACTCTAGGTATAATTAAATATCTTGGAGATATGATTGGTGTTGTTTCGTGATATAGAGTCTCTTAGCTTGATTAAGTATACTCTCGAAGTCACAAAGATTTCTATGGGATCCTCGAATGTCAGAAATCAACATAGTTTTTCAATGATCTCATTCATCCAATCATATTTGAATTCAATTTCTAAAGTAGTGTATTCTTATTTTGTAGTAGATTGTGTCATTATGTTTTGCTTGGAACTGATTGCAACAAACTTAATCTTCATTCCATAATGAAGTCAAAATCCAATTATAATTCATAATTATTTATATTTGTTTAGAAATTAACACCTTGGATAGCTATTTCTATAAAGATTCTTTCTAAACTGGTTTTCTCATATACATTCTATTAGTTCTTCTAAAGTACTCTTAGAATGCTCTTTTAGCCATCCAACGACTTAACCATGTATTTAGATAGTATTCTATGACATGCTTACAACATGATCAAATTCTATGTCCTATGCATAATATGGCGTAAATGATGAATTCATCTGCCAAGCAAATAGTATATAAATCATTTCATTTAGTTCAAGCCTATGAGCTATTGATTTTTTAGGCTGGCTCAAAATGGTGCCATGTGACAATGTCAAGAATTCTCCAAAAGAATCTTGTATCTTGATCTCCTTCAGATATTGCCAATATATGTATAAGGATATGAAACTTTTAACATTCATTTTATCAATATTTTATAGATTTTACATTCCAAAAATGTATCTTCTTCTTCCTAAGTCTTTAATTTTAGAAACACTTTATGAGTCAAGGTGAAAACGTCCTTGCTTATTCAGAATGTGATTTCAAATGATTAAGTATATCTCATTCATACAAGATTAGGAATCTCACCATGCTCCCACTAGTTCTTAGTAAACACATATGTTCTATTCATTTTGATATAAAAACATACCTTGTGGTTTTACATAATATGATGATTGTAACATTGAGATTTTTGCTTTATATCCAAAAGTGGATTTCAATCTCTATACATTTTATTAGAATAACATAAATTAAGAAAACCTCCAGGCTAATATATATATATATATATATATATATATATATATATATATATATATATATATATACTAGTACATACCTATTAAGAAAAGCGGTATTTCTTGAAATCTATTTGATATATCTCATATTAAGAATATGAATTTATAGTAAATAATATCCTTGTTGATCTAATCATAGCTACTTGTAAAAAAGTTTTGATCACAGTCAATGTCATGGGTATGATGAGGACCATAGTTAATGACATGAATATGAGGAAATCCTTTTATGACAAGTCTTGCTTTAAATGTGTATGATTATCCATGTAATTTATTCTTTCCAAAATAATCATTTACTCATTCTAGCCTTGCTACAAGGAGAAATTTTAATCAAGCTCATTCTTGATCATCATACATGGATTTCATCTCATGTTCATGACTGTAAGTCATTTATCATATTCAAGATCTGACATAGTATTTTGGTATTTGATGGATTTTCTAGAAACCATCAATAAAATCTCAACAAAGAGAGATTCCATGTTTCTCAAATGAATTCTACCATTAATGTGAATAGTTTGTGTTTGTGAATAGATATTATTCAATTTTAACAATCCTTATTAAAACTAGTGCCAACTATTACTATATAAGGTTATGGTTCTTGAGCTGCTTCAAGTTCCATGTACCTCCCACTCACTTTGTGATTAGAAGCTTGATTTCTACTAAATTATCTTTCACAATAATAAGAAAACCTATTCTTGGTGGGTTTGCACATTACAATCTAAGCCACATTTAGAGTATTATAAAAATATGTCAACAGGAGACTTTAATTTTAAAGTAACATAAACATTTTATACCCACCAAGGATCTTCTTGCAAGTTATAGAAAGACTTAAAACACCAACCAAAGAAGAGGTGAAGAAATAACAACCTTTGTAGTTCTTTGGGTCCTCTTGGGAGGCTTGGAAGTTGATGAAGAATGTGGAACCTTTGGGACACCAATAATGACTCAACTTGATGTAGATGTTAGTCCAAAACTCTTAAACTCTTAAGCTTGAAATTCATAACAAAAGTGTGAACTTCAAGAGAGTATAAATGCAAGTAATCTCCAAGTCTTCAAAGCAAAATTTGAGAGAATGAGAAAAGAAGAGGAATGTTTGGCCATATGCCTCAAGGAAGGAATGAACACTCTTGCTAAATCCAATACCTCTTATGTATATGCATAAAGTGAAGTTATTAACCATTAGTCTTTACCACTTTAAGCAAACTTCTCCCCATTGTCATAAGCATGTCTTCCATGTCTTTAAAGCATGATTAGACAAGTCATACACTTTTTCTTTTTATGCATATCTCGAAAATTTCATAAAGAAGAAGAAAGGTAGTTTAAATATTATAAACTCAAGGTTTATAAAATACAAACTTTGTCTTTTAAGTAAAAGACAAAAGATTTTCAACTAGTCTAAAAAGTTGTGCATGACTTATTAAATCATACCATATGAAACTAATAATTTCTAATTTAATTATAAGAGTTTTATTGAATATTTATTAAAATCAATTTAATTATAAGAGTTTTATTGACGTGACCACCATTACTCAAGTTGGGAGCCTCCTACAAAAGGCCAAAATTCATGAAATTGAGTACCTCAGGGTTCTAGATGTTACGTATTACCTAGAATACCAATTTGATTCATAATACGACTTGAGATTTTAAAAATAACTTCGCAAACAATATCGAAAAATTTAAAATTTAACAATGATGACTCAGATTGACATATAGATTGTTGAACGAAATGCCAAAAGTCTATGAAGCTCTCAATTTTATGATTTTAATTTTGAGTTTATCATGTATTTTATATTAATATTATACATTATTATGTAAGTAGTAATTACATATTCACATGTCCTTTATATATATATATATATATATATATATATATATATATATATATATATATATATATATATATATATATATATATATATATTAAAATAATTATAATAGAGAAGTATACATAGTTTAGGATCGAGTAAATGAGATAAGGTAATCGGGTGTTAGGGGGGAGGGAGTTCATCTCTCTCAATTACACATGCCGCCTAAATGCCACATCAACTCTCTCTCTCTCTCTCTCTCTCTCATAACTCCATTAAATCCATCTTTCACATCGCACACAATATGATACAAATAAAAAAGCACAATGTACAAGTTGAGAAGAAGAAAATAGAGTGGGTATGTCAGGCTCTTCAACCTCCTTAGCCCACACTTTTGGCGGTACCACGTCGGCCAGAATGGTGTTTCCAACAGTAATGCCGATATCTTCTACAACATATTTTCTATGCACCACGAAAACCTCATCTCTTATAACTCTTACTTCATAACCATCAAAAATCCATGAAATGTTTTAAAAAATGATGTTATATGTGGTCTCATAACCTCTACGGTTCTACCCTATCTAAAACTTGTGACAAAAGTTTCTAATTCAACTTTTCATGTCGAGCTGCACAATTTTGTTATCCCAATTTTTTTTTTCTTATTGCTCTAAAGATCGAGGATGTTAGCTGTGGATTATCTCACTCTTGTTATTTAAGAATTATTGAATACAATTACATTGTATGAAATGCAAAAATCGAATAAGTCTAGTTTGGTTGTCATGACATGTATCAACAAATCAGTAAAGCATATTACAGTAAAATATTAGTAAATCGAAATTTTCCATACATATTTATCATATATAGAAACTAAGATCAGTAGCATCATGAAATATCATCTAAAAATTTATTTATTTTGCATTCTTTTATGATATATATTTCAAATTTTAGAGTAAAGTTGTCCAGGGATGGATGGGTAGTAGGCTCAGCCCAACCTGTTTTAAGTTCCATGATTTTAGCCCATTTACCTTTATTTATTGTTTGAAACGTATCACCGCCTAGGTGTCGTTATAAAAGTTTAAAACCCACCCATCTAACTCATAAACTTGTTTTATCCGTGTTATTTTTTTAAAGGCAAAAGTCGACTAAAAAAGAGAGCGGGCGCTGACGAAGGGGAGCGAAGAAAAAAAAACATTTGTTAGGTTTTGTGATGAGTTCATCTGTATTTAGAAAATAGTGGATTTAATTTATCCGGTAAGTATAAAGTATATTGTTATAAATTAACCACTAAAAATTGCACACTTGCATTCCGTCCATATCAAAAAGACAAATTAAATATCACTTTATATTTACTTTATATCATATTATTTTATTCGTAATTGAATAGTGACTGACAAACATGGATATAAGTATAAATAAAAAAAATATATAGAAGGATATTTAATTTTTTAGTCAAAAAACAATTAGGATTTCCGATATGGTGGGCTGTGAAGTGAGGGCCGACATGGCAAGGCAACTGGTGTGCTTGTGTAGGTGTCTTGTGGCATAGTAGTGGAGAAGGGTGGAGGTGCTTGAACTGATTGGATTATACTTTTTTTTTGAGCGTTTATTATTTTTTGTGAACAATAGATTTGAACAAATTTAAAAAGTATATATATATATATATATATATATATATATATATATATATATATATATATATATATATATATATATATATATATATATATATATATATATATATATATATATATATACACACACACTTTCAAACAATTTGAATAATTTTGTGGGTTCAATTTTTTCTTCTTCATCCAATGATGATCACTTTGTTGATGAGTTGGTTTTGCAGACGCTGTCCGCAGCATGCGATATGATGCAACAAAGCCGGTAAGGTTCAAATATCAATAAGAAGTGCAACACTTAGATCAATCGAGATCGTATCACGACACACGAACTTTTATTATTTGATTATTTTGACCCTGATACTTTATATGACCTATCGAAATTTAAAGATCGTTTTCATATTAGTAGAAATTTATTTTTACGTATAAATACTGATTTGGCAAACAATTATGAGTTTTTTCAATTTATATGGGATGCTAGAGGTAAACATGGTTTTAGTATATAATACAAAAATGCATATCATCTCTAAGACAATTGGAGTACGATATAGCCGGAGATACATCGAATGGTTATTTGAAAATTTTTGAGAGGACGGGTCGAGGATATGCGTATCTTTATGTGAGTATGTTATAGAGCTTTACAGTGACATATACTTGAGACATTTGGACTAGGAGTGACGTTGAAGAGTTGTATGATGCACATGAAGCTAAATATGGTTTTCCAGGAATGCATTGTAGCCTTGATTGTAAACATTGGGAGTGAGAAAATTGTCCCAATACATAACGATGTCAATTCACATGAGGTGATCATTGTGTGCCGAGTGTTACACTAGAGGCAGTTGTTTCACATGACCTATGGTTTTCTCATATATTATTTGGTAAGACAGGGTTAAACAACAACATGTATGTGATTGGAGCGTCTCTGCTATTTAACAACATTTTGCAAGGTAAAAACACCAACCATGACATTCCTTGTGAATGGACATCAATATAATTATGGTTATTTTCTTGGTGATAGGATATACCGAGAGTACTCTACGTTTGTCAAGTCCTACTCATATCCGGCCGATGAAAAATAAAAATTGTTTAAGTTAGCACACGAATCGGTAATGAAGTATGTGACGGGCGTTTGGGGTCCTTAAACAAAAGTGACACATAATTAAACATTAGGCATGAGCATAGGATAGGGAAAAATTGACGAAGATGTTTACGACTTGTGTTATTTCACATAACATGATAATAGAAGAAGAGGGTACATCAATTTGTATGTGTAGTCCATACGACATACTTCATTTACCTATACTAATACAAGTCGACAGCCCGACATACTCCACAAGACTGTTAGAAATACAAAGGAGTGAAACGTATCACAATCTACGCCACAATTTCACTGAACATATACGACAAAGAAGAATGAGGTCGGTGACGAAGAGGACGAGTAGTATATTCTATGTTTTTATGTGTTTTTAATAATTTAGGTTTTAATTTTTTTTTTAACGTTTGAAAGTAATTTAGGATTTAAATTTGTGTATTTTTAGTTAATGTAATGTGTTTTTAGTTAATATTTATGTTTTATTTTTGGTTAATAATTATTTTTTAGTTTATTCTTATGTTAAAAAAAATAAATACAAACTAGTAGTAACCATTTCCAATGGCTAGTGGTTTGGTGGTAGATATGTAGTGAAGCTGACATGACACATTGGTGGCAACACATTTCTAGGGGGTTGGTGGTGACCATACCCCTTAGCCTCAAGACATGTTTGGTTCACACATTTCGAAGAAATCCAGATGAATTTGATTTTATATTCCAGTAAAAATTGTGAGGATCTAAAATCGGCTAGGGTTCCTTCATAAGTGCATTCGCCGATTTCAAGGAGCCAATGGATGTATTTATAGATGAACTACTAGGGTTTCAAGTAAAACTCTAATCTGATTAAATAAGCCTTAAGCAGCCCAATAGATCCTTCCAGAAGGCCCCCCCTTTGGACGAAATCTATGTGGGCTACACATAGAATTTCGTCCACCCCTTCCAAAGGATCCATAAGCCCAACTTGCAACTATCAGATAATTGTAATATCAGTCGCTGTAATTTAATCAGTATCTTTTGATCACCAAATTAATTTCTGATCAATACTAATTAATTAATATGATTTCTTAATTAATATCTTGTAACGATGTAAATTTGCAAACCAAAATTTTCAATATAAAAACACATTTATCACAGTAATGAAATCTCAAAATGTCACAGTGTCAAATCATCAAATCTCATAATCAAAAACTGTATATATCAAACTCCAAGATCCTCTCAAATAACTCTACCTCTGATGTGTGTACAATCAAACCAGCATCTTCCTGTGATCCCGAGAAGTACCTAAAACACATAACACAAAACACGATAAGCACGAAGCTTAGTGAGTTCCCCAAAATACCACTTACAACTCTTTAGCCACTTGAGGCTATAACTCTGTAAGACCTTCCGATCAATGTGTCTCAGTGGGACCCTCCAATCCCACACCTCTGATGGACCCTCCGGTCCTAACTCTATGGATCATCTGGTCCTAACTCTTTAACTTATAATACATGGCATAAATTACACAATGTAGGATATCACAATACTCAAATAAACACATAAGACCTTCCAGTTACACACAACTCATATTACCACTCTATGTATGTATAGTGAGAAGACTCACCTTGTAAGCTAGCAAGTAAAAGTCTTGTACTCGAAAATCTCGAACTAGCCTCCGCCTAACACATAGGATAAGCATTTCTAATTAATACTCTAATCATACTGAAATACGCCAAAGGTTGTTATCTCTTTCTCTCTAACTCTTGGAATGGGTAAAGGACCATTTTACCCCTCCATGGTCACCATTACTCATGTTAACCGAACCCTAAAGGCAACAAAATTCAACTAGAGTCAACAATCCAAGTTTAACCTGACTCGCCGAGTGCACTCATGTGACTCTTCGAGTCCATTAGTTCCTCATAAGTCTCTTGAAGGTCTAACTCGTCGACTTAACCCCTAACTCGTCGAGCTATCACATGGTCCAGCTCATCGGGACAAACCCTAACCGACTCGTCGAGTCAGCTCATCCCGTCGATCTGATTTCTCATTAAAACGATTTAAGGCAAATGTATCACTCTAAACACTAGATCTACCATCCTAAGGCTCGATTGTTATGTAAAGCTTCAATCTTTACGCTCATGCATGGTGGTTTTGCTCCAATCTGCCAATACATGTTCTTACAAGGTATTAAACACCATTCTCCTCATATGGATGACTAAAGTTGGGACCTTTGGGCTCTAGGGACCTCACAAGGTCCAGATCTGAGTTTTAAACCTCTAGATAACTTATTATTCTCGAAATCCCAAAAAAATGATGAAAACCCTAACTTCTTAAACCCATGAAATCTAACCAAATAATGTAACATACACGTTTTGAAATCGTGTTTTTTAAATTTTAAAAAGTGAATAACATTATATAATTATGAGTATTGAGTTCTAACAGATAGGTTTTATTAGAAATAAAGTAAAACTATGTTTAGAATCACTCTGAAAATATTGGAAGTCTTATGAGATTCCCATTGAAAAGAGAATATTGAAATTTAACATAAATATAAATTTTGAAATAAGTACAATTTTATTATTGAAAATTGTAGAGAATCCCGTTAGAAACATTTAGGCGAAAACCTCATCGAAATCTGTGTTATAACAAAGAAGTTATAACTATTTGAAGTTTCGTGATAAAACCGGCACGACGCCGAAAGACGTAAAAAATGAGTTTTTGATAAATTATTTTTCAGCCTATATGATCTAAATGAAAGTTGTAGTATTTATTAAAACGAGAACTTTCATAAAAAGAGCGTCCAAATCTGACTTCATATGAGGAAGTTATAATTTTTCTAAGTTTCAGAATAGCAGTAGACAACTAAAAACTTGAAATAAAGATCGAGTGAGTTTAGTTGACACAACCTAAACGAGAATCGAAGATCTCATCGATTGTAGTTTAACGGTAAACAGACAGAAGAAGACGAACATCAAATGAAGAAGTTATGAATTTTTAACAGACTTTTCCTGCCCCGGCCCATTAAAAATATAACATTAAAAATGAAGTCAAAAATATACAACGAAGTCTAAACGAAAGTTGTAGAGTATAATCTCACCTATGTGTGGATATAAAGAACGTAAAAAACGGAGAACGTATGGAAAGGATATGAATTTTCGAAGTTTTTAAATAAAAATAAATGAAAATTCGAAGTCTTATCCGAGGAGGTATGCCCAGCGTTCGCATGTGGGGTCAGAAGTCGGCCACATCCCTCTCTCTTCGCATGAAGCACACATATCAGATAAGATTGCAACGTCCGAGACCCGGGTTCCGATAAGAGGACACGCCTCACATGTACGTCCCGCGTACGAGGGCTACGCCCCGCGTAGATGGCAGCCTCGCAGTACGGCCACTGTACAACAGACTTACACTCAGCGTAATCAGCAACTTCGGTCCCCTATAAATAGAGACCGAGGGTCTCTGAATTTATGTTACTTTCTCTTATCTCTCTCACTCCCTAAACCCCTTTTTACCTACTTTTAACCCCCCAAAGCCTAGGTATCAACCCCGACACCCGAAGCAAGTCCCGACACTCCGAAGTTCCCGAGAAAATCATATTTTCAAGTCGAAACTCTGCCCGAGTAAGACCGGTTTTCAACTAAAATCCCCGGTTTCATCACAGAATGTCATATTTAGAGTCAAAGTGCTGCCCAAATTATCATTTAATCCCCGGTTATTTCACGGTAAGTTTCAATATAGGGACAATTGTATGTTATGTGTTATATGTTCAATGTGCTTTCCCATTTATTATGATAATGAGCTATACCTTAGGCCATGAAGTGTATGACATAAGCATCACTTGGGTACTGGTATGTAGCCTTTGGCAATAAAGTGAATGACATAAGCATCACTTTGGCATTAACAGAATACAAAAACAATGTTGAAAGCCTGTGTATTCTAGTGAAAGGATATTCTGAAATCATATTTTTTACGCCATTTAGGCTGAAGTCTTATTGATGTATATCAAGTGTTGAAATTGTTATGTCTCATTGAATTCAAATCTTTGAATCTGATTCTTCGTTGATATGGGAAGCTTGTCATATGATACTCATTTGCCTATCTTGTTCCTTGTCCTTCTATCCTTCTGTCATATTAATATGTATATGGCATAATGTTATATTGTAACTGTTATTGAACTCACTAAGCGTCACCCGCTTGCCCCTCTCAATGTTTAAAACTATTGTAGGTGATAAGCATCCAATATAGTTTTGTACTGGTAGAAGATGTTGAATAGATAATATTATAACTTTTGTATTGTATTCGTGGGAAAGTATGTAATATGTGTAAAAATCTTAATAGTCGGTTTGTATCCAGTCTATGTAAATAAACTATCAATGTAAATTATGGTTTTATAAATATGCATGTAGCATGTTTTGGAGTAACAATATTGTGAAGTATGAAAGTTTGGATCTTTAAAAAATATGATGTAATTTTAGAAAGAATAGAGAATAGGTCTTTCAATCATGATATCAGAGCTATAGTTTAAGTGAACTAATTAATATCACGGATTGGTATTTAGACTTAAACCAATGGAAGTTCAATATATGAACGGATTCATTCGGAATATATAGATACAAACCATAGGAAATATTTAAGTAAAGTATTAGGTAATAATAAATACTAATATTCTAAAGACTACATTGCTCCAAATTTTCAGAAGAATGGTTGAACATGAAGATAACCATACACCAGAAGTGGGTGAAGATCGTAAACCTGGTGAAGTAAATACTCCAGTATCCCTTCGAGAGGATCGAATCTTGGGTAAACTTACTGGTATCATTTGGCAGACTCTTGAAGAACATAAGAAGGATAATGATAAAGGCAAAGAGAAAGCCACTGGGGAATCTTCAAAAGGAGAGGTGAAGCGTCCCTCGTTCAAAGATTTCAAGAGTAGTGGTGTTACAGAGTTTTCATGTGCCATTAATCCTATTATTGTTCTTACCTGGATCCAGTATACGGAAAAAGTATTATGTATCTCTCATGTGATAAATGAAGATAAAGTCAATTATGCCTCTGCAATATTCACCGGAGAACCTCTGGTCTGGTGGGAAGCAACATGTGAAGCTCTTAAAGAGTATGATCAGGAAAATCTATCTTGGGGAATGTTCAAAACCCGCTTACTAGAAAAGTATTCTCCTATAGATATGAAAAGAAGATTGGAGAAGGAGTTCCTTGAACTTAAGCATGGATGAATGACCGTGAATGAATATGAAACGCAATTCAATCAAAAAGCACGGTTTGGTACAAAGTATATTCCAACTGAAGATGATAAAATTCAGTTATTCATGGAAGGATTACGATATTAAATCCACGATTTCTTATGTAATCGGGATGTTCTATCATTTGATAAAGCTATTGAGTACGCCCGAAGACGCGAGCATGATTTGGAGATACGTGGTGCCACTTTAACTATTCCAAAGCATCCATGTACTGAAATAACTGTTTTTGTTCCCTTTATTCCACATGCTCAATCCGTTCGATCTGAACCTAACAAGCAAGTGCAATCTTAGAGTGCTTTCCATGGTCGTGGTAGATCACAATCTTTTTCTCTTTAATCACCATTGTGTCGAAATTGTGGAAAGAATCATCTTGGCGAATGCAGACTAGAAAATGGATCCGTGGTCTGTTTTGGATGTGGAGAAATAAGCCACAAGAGGCCCGTTTGTCCAATGAAGGATGTTACATGTTTTGCTTATATTATTACTAGCCACAGAAAGCACTTCTGTCCTACTCCTACTAGTCAAGTGACGGGGAGTCAAGATTCTGTTCAACAACCAACGAGAAGTCAAGCTCCTATTCAACAATCAAAGAATACTCCAACTAAAAAGGAGGAGGTGCCAAAAGCTAAGGGTTGTGCATTCCAGATTACCATGGAGGAGGTACACGAGGACCCGAATGTTGTGATGGGTACATTTCTTGTCATATCTAGACCTGCTCACATCTTATTTGATTTTGGTGCCTTAGATTCTCTTGTGTCTCATGAATTTGGGCATTCTTTTCAAACTGCTTACTATGCACCTGTGCAACCATTTCACATAGATACCGTGGTAAGTATATCATTACTTGCTGAAAAAATCTATAGGGATTATCTCATTGAAATTGAAGGCTATAATTTTCTTGCTAACCTAATTCCTATCTCCTTGCCCAACTTTGATATTATTCTAGACATGGATTGGTTGTCGAAGAACCATGCAGAACTCTTATGTTACAAAAAGATGGTATGTATTCCTATTGACAGGGAGTATCTTATCTATATCTACTGTGAACAAAGAAACTTAAAAATAATCTCTTTCCTAAAAGCTCGTAAATTCATAGCAAAGGGGTGCCTTATCTATCTGGCCTACACAGTTGATATCTCAAGAGAGGAGAAGAAACTATATATGATATTCCCGTTGCTAACAAATATTCTGATGTTTTTCCCGATGAGTTGCCTGGACTTCCTCCTGAAAGGCAAGTAGAATTCTGAATTGATCTTGTGCATGGTGTTGCTCCAATTGCAAAGACTCATTATCGTCTTCGCCAGCAGAAATAAACGAAATGATGATCCAACTGTAGGAATTACTTGACAAAGGCTTTGTTCGACCAAGTACCTCTCCTTTGGGTGCTCCAGTATTGTTTGTCAAGAAGAAGAACGGATCGATGCGAATGTGCATTGATTACCGTGAGCTAAATAAGGGGACTATCAAGACCAAGTATCCATTGCCTCGCATTGATGATTTATTTGATCAACTTCAAGGTGTTAGCTATTTCTAAAAGATTGATTTGAGATCTGGCTATCATCAGTTGAAAGTACACGAGCAAGATGTACCGAGGACTGCATTTCGTACTTGATATGGGAATTATGAATTCCTTGTTATGTTGTTCGGTCTGACAAATGCTCTTGCTGTATTCATGGATATGATGAATCAGGTATGCTATCCAATGCTCGATAAATCTGTCATCGTATTCATTGATGATATTCTAATCTATTCTAAGTATGAAGCTGATCATGCCGTTCATATTCGTGCGATATTAGAAATTCTTTGAAAGGAGAAACTATATGCTAAATTCTTGAAATGTGAATTTTGGATTTGCCAAGTTCAATTTCTCGGCCATGTGATTTCTGGTGACGGTGTATCCGTGGATCCTACAAAAATCAAAGCCATTCAGAATTGGGAAGTGCCCCATAATGCTTCCGAAATTCGCAGTTTCTTGGGTCTCGCGAGATATTACTGGCGATTCATTAAAGACTTTTTTTGTATAGTTGTACCTCTCATGAGTCTTTCACGAAAAGAAGTAAAGTTCGAACGGGGTGAAGCCCAAGAAAAAGCTTTCTCAACTCTAAAACATCTTTTGACTCATGCTCCAATCTTATCACTTCCAGAAGGTGATGATGATTTCTCCATGTATAGCGATGCTTCAAGATTGGGACTCGGTTGTGTGTTGATGCAATGTGGTAAATTGATAACCTATGCCTCAAGACAACTGAAAAGGGTATGAAAAGAATTATCCCACCCATGACCTTGAACTCGCTGCAGTGGTATTTTCCCTAAAACTTTGGAGACATTATCTTTTTGGTACAAAATTCCAATTGTTTACCGACCACAAAAGTCTCAAGTGTATATTCAGTCAGCAAACTTTGAATATGAGACAACAACGAGCCATCAAACTGCTCAAAGATGATGACTATGAAATCATGTATCATCCTAGAAAAGCCAATGTAGTTGCCGAAGCACTTAGTAGGAAAGTTTATCATAATAGTATGTGTTATATTATTACTCACACTATAGTAAAGTTCATTATTCTTGATGAACTAGAGAAATGGAAAGTAGAGGCCTTAAAACCAGAAAATGTGAAGAAAGAAGGGATGATAAATTATACTAATGCTTTACATGATGATCCACGAGGATTGAAGGTATTTAAGAATTGGCTATCGATTCCAAAGATTAGCGGATTAAGACAGAAGATTTTAGATGAAGCCCATAAGTCTAAACTGTCAATACATCGTGGTACAAGTAAAATGTACTATGATGTAATAGCTGATTATTGGTGGCATAGATTAAAGAGAGACATTGGAAGATATGTGCAGGAATGCTTAGTATGCTTACAAGTCAAAGCAGAGCACCGAAAGCCTTACGGAACCCCAGAAACTCTTAGTGTTCCTGTATGGAAATGGGAAGCATTTTCCATGGATTTTATTACCAAATTGCCAAAGACTGCTAAACAGCATGATAGAATTTGGGTAATCATCAACCTCCTGAGTAAGAGTGCACATTTTCCCGCAATGCATGAAACGGCTCCAATGGAGAAATACGCACAAGTATACTTGGATGAAATTGTTGCGAGACATGGTGTGCCATTAAAGATCATTTCCGATCGTGATACACACTTCTCTTCTCACTTTTGGACGAGTATGCACGTGAATTGTGATCTCGAGTTGCTCTCAGCACAGCTTATCATCCCTAGACAGTCGGTCAGAGAGAGAGAGAGAGAGAGAGAGAGAGAACAATCCAAACAGTAGAAGATATGCTTCATTCATGCGTCTTGGAGTTTGGTGGTAACTAGGATAAGTACTTACGTCTTGTCGAATTTTCATATAATAACAATTACCACGCCTCAATCAAGGTGCCACCACATGAAGCATTATATGGTCATAAATGTCGTACACCATTATGTTGGTGTGATATAGGACAGAAAATCCATAGAGGCCCTAAAATGATTCAAGACACCACCAACAAGATTCAAATCGTACGAGAAAGAATGAAAGTGGCCCAGGATCGACAGAAGTCCTATGCAGAAAAGAGGAGACGACCGATAGAATTCTAGGAGGGTGATTTTTTAACGCTAAAGGTATCCCCATGGAAAGGCCTTATGCGATTTGGGAAGAAAGGAAAGTTGAGTCCCAGATTTGTTGGACCTTTCAAAATCACCCAGAGGATTGGTAAGCAAGCATACCGCTTGGAATTACCGGAAGATTTGGTAGGTATTCATGATGTGTTTTCTGTGAGTTATCTGCATATGTGTTTAAGCATATATGAGGAAGAGGTTCCATTATCCAAGGTGAAACTGGATAATAAGTTAACATATGTAGAAGAACCTAAAGAAATCGTAAATGAAAGAACGACTGAGCTACGTAATAAAGAAGTGGAGTTGGTTCTTGTCAAGTGGAAACACCAAGAGGCCCAAATTATACCTGGGAAAATAAGAATGAGATAAAAGCGAAATATCTCCATTTATTTTAATCGATGTAATTTCGGGGATGAAATCCTCAAAAGGAGGAGGTATTTCTAACATACACGTTTTGAAATCGTGTTTTGTAAATTTTGAAAGTGAATAATATTATATAATTATGAGTATTGAGTTCTAACAGATAGTTTTTACTAGAAATAAAGTAAAACTATGTTTAGAATCACTCGGAAAATATTGTAACATACACGTTTTGAAATCGGGTTCCGATCAGAGGACACACCGCGCATGTATACCCCGCGTACGAGAGCTACGCCCCGCGTACGAGGGCGACACCCCGCGTAGATGGCCGCCTCGCAGTACGCCCAACGTACAGAGGACTTACGCTCAACGTAATTAGCAGCTTCGGTCCCCTATAAATAGAGACCGAGGGTCTCCGAATTTATGTTAATTTTTCTTATCTCTCTCACTCCCTAAACCCCTTTTTACCCACTTTTAACCCCCGAAGCCCCGATATCAACCACGAAACCTAAAGAAAGTCCCGAAACTCCGAAGTTGCTGAGAAAATTATGTTTTCAAGTTGAAAATCTGCCCGAGTAAGACCGGTTTTCAACTAAAATCCTTGGTTTCATCACAGAAAAGTCATATTTAGAGTCGAAGTGCTGCCCAAATTATCATTTAATCCCCGGTTATTTCACAGTAAGTTCCAATTTAGGGATAATTGTATGTTATTTGTTATATGTTCAATGTGTTTTCCCAATTTATTATAATAATGAGCTATACCTTAGGCCACAAAGTGTATGACATAAGCATCACATGGGTACTGGTATGTAGCTTTTGGCCATAAAGTGTATGATATAAGCATCACTTTGGCATTAACATAATACAAAGGCAATGCTGAAAGCCTGTGTATTCTAGTGAAATGATATTTTGAAATCATATTTTCTACGTCATATGGGCTGAAGTCTTATTGATGTATATCAAGTGTTGAAATTGTTATGTATCATTGAGTTCAAATCTTTGAATCTGATTCTTCGTTGATATGGGAAGCCTGTCATATGATACTCATTTTCCTATCTTGTTCCTTGTCCTTCTATGCTTCTATCATATTGATATGTATATGGCATAATGTTATATTGTAACTGTTATTGAACTCACTAAGCATCACCCGCTTATCCCTTTCAATGTTTAAAACTGTTGCAGGTGATAAGCATCCAGTATAGTTTTGTACTGGTAGAAGATCTAGAATAGATAATATTATAACTTTTTTTTTGTATTCCTAGGAAAGTATGTAATATGTGTAAAAATGTTAATAGTCGGTTTGTATCCAGTCTATGTAAATAAACTATCAATGTAAATTATGGTTTTATATATATGCATGTAGCATGGTTTGGAGTAATAATATTGTAAAGTATGAAAGTTTGGATCTTTTAGAAATATGATGTAATTTTAGAAAGAATAGGGAATAAAGGGGAAATATTCAAGCTTTATACCTTCCGCTTGAAGCTCTGGACGAAATGGCCTGAACCCCAAAAACTCCTTCTTGTTCCTTGTTGAACAAAGTCTTCTTCCTCTTCAAAGATGCACTAAAATCCTTCAAGGTTAGCTTCGAGGCTCTCTTAGCTCACTACACCTGTTTATGGTTTCACACAGTAAGGTTAAGTAGCTGATGAGCCGCAAATGAGGCTATAAGTGACCTTATATAGGCCCCAGACCCGGGGATTTAGGGTTTCAATTCACAACATCTACTTTGCGAGTCGACTCTATGACTCTTCGAGTAGATGAGTAATCCATGTGGCACAATATGAATCTACTCGATGAGTTGTAGCACCAACTCGTCGAGTTGCTCAATGGTCCTCAAAATAAATAATAGATAATATACCTGCGAGTTCGGATGTTGCATATATTATTCTTATAATATAATTAATAAATCATAATTAACCTCTTTCTCCATAATCCATCGTATCAAATTTCTATGGTGATGACAACCCAAAAGGATCATATTATCAGGTCAAGTACATACCAATTATAGTTATGGGCCTAGACACCTAATCCAAAAAAGTAACCTCCCACACCATCATTATGCTTCTTGAAAATTAAGATTCATTATTTTTTATAAACTCCAAGTTTTTAAATGATAAACTTTTTCTTTAGGTAAAAGACAAAGGAATCCAACTAGTCCAAAATGTTATGCATGACTTATTAATTCATACCATATGAAATAATAACTAGTAATACTCTATTGTAATTATTATTTTCACAAAACAATAATTATTCCCTAATTAAAATATAATAATTATTATTATTTATTAATAATCATATTATATACATATATTAAAAGTCCTAGCGTATGTGAACAATATATTTCATCCATTTCAGATTTCAACCCCATTAATATCTACAAATTGATTGTCCCGTGTCCTTGTAAATTCCAATTGCCGTCCTTGTAAATACCAAATTACTTATTGCATCGTCGTTTTCTGTATGTTCTTAAAATCCTTGATCTTTCCATTGTTTCCAATCTCTGCAACCCTTTCTTCGCTTCCAATTCTCTGCAACTCTTCTAACTCAGAAGGTACATCAATTGCAATCTCCTTCTCTATCACATTGGACCACAGTTAGGAAACAGTGAAAATTCTCTGCAATTCTTTTTCTTCGTTTCCAATCGTTGCAATTCAGAAATTGTGAAATAAGTTCATGAATCTAATCAGGGAATTTCTCCAACATTTCTGAATTTGTTCAAAACATCGACAGAAAAGGTTTCTTCATATGTAAAATATTAGTGATTTCTCCTCCAAGAATTTACGATATCGCACACTTCTCTTTCTTTGTTAAATCTGATCAGGGAACTTCTCCAACGTTTCTGAATTTGTTCAAAACATCAACATAAAAAGGTTTATTCATATGTAAAATATTTGTGATTTCTCCTCCAAGAATTTACGGTATCGCACCCAATTCTTCCGATTAATAAGGTATTTCAATTCAATTTCTTTCTCTTTTCAACTTCTGATCATTGACTTTTCCCAATCTATCTGAATTTGTTCAAAAGTTTCGCCAAAATTGTCTTCTTCATATGTTAATTTTGTTGATTTCTAATTCATATTGTTTATCAAATTATCATGCTCCCATCCCTTCTATCTTGTATATCAGTTTGTAAAATGCTGAAATTTGGTAATTCTTTGTGTGATCCAACTTTGACTAAATTTTCAAACCCAAATAGACATGAACGAATTGAGAAGCGTAAATAAGAAAAAAATTTCCTTTGATAAAAAAGAATTAAATATTGAAAAGTAAGAAAGAAGGAACTGTAATCTTCATTCTCCTTTAAATTGGTAAACACATACGTAATAAAAAAATCAAATTGTTCCAGATAATGTTTTTGAATGATTGCTAAGATATCCTTCATGTTATTCAGATGCTTTTTTAGTTAAATAGATAAACTGTTTTGTGGTTCTTCTTATTATCTCACTGGAATGAAGAGTTTTTTGTCATATGTTAAAAACAATGTCATATCAAGTCATCAATATTTGTTGACCATTTTGCCCTTAAAGAAAGCTCAAAGTTGTTATCAGTTTTTACTAAAACTGAAATGTTAATAATAAAGAAAAATGATTGCCGGATAAACATTAAAACTAATGTGTCAATATTTTTTGACCATTTTTCCCTTAAAGAAAATTCAAAGTTTTTATCAGTTTTTACTAAGACTGAAATGTTAATTATAAAGAAAAATGATTGCCGGATAATTTTATGTTATTATTTGTACATATAGACACCTTTTATATGAACCAGTGTTCCAAATTGATTGATTACGACATCAACTCCTTTAAAAGAAGGGAGACCTGAAAGGATGTTATTTTGAGGTTAAGATTCAGTTTTCAGATGTTGATGTTACTTTCCTTGATTCTTTTGCTCTTACTCCATTGGTTTTGGTCCAGGTAATGCAATCAGATAATGTTAAGTATTGTAGTGACTCTTTCAAGTTATGAGTTTTAGATGGATTTTTGCATAAAGCTATGGGGTAATTGTTTATAGTCCAAATTGAGCATTTATTCTTCAAAAAATTAGGACATTTGTTGATAATGAATCAGCTTTACTGTAGTGGACATATTGGTTGCATGAATGAGTTTACTGAAAAAGCTTTGATATGTGATGTTCTAAAGCTTTTTGCTTTTATTGTATATGGGTAAAAGTTGTATGTATATCTTGATTGCTTCAAAACTCACTTTTTGCTATATAGGAAATACTACACTGTAGCGTGTGTTTGTGTTTTTTCTATGTGCTTTTATTAACTTTTGGTCTTTGTTGTTTTGTTGTATTTCATACTTGGCATTAACAAAATGTTTTTCTGTTCTAGAATTTTAGTTTACTGACGAATTATTTTTCTTTGTTTAGTTGATTAGTTCTATTGCTACTCGTCCACTTCAGCTTAGTATTTTTGTTATGGGTAGATTTGAAAAAAAAAGTTAATTAAATTGAACTAAATATGGCTTGGGGACCTTTGGTAGTGGAAAGCATTTTGGATAATTTAGGTTTTATATTTGCTACAGGTTTAGCCACAATCATATCGCTATAGGCAAAATTGCAGCAGTCCGTGAATTTGGTGGAAGGATACATATGATACGCCTGTTGTTACTAAAGACGTCAATAATGACCAAGTTGCCCTTCCATGTTGGCAGCAAAGAGGACAAAGAAAAACAAATGTAGATGCTTCTCTTCAATTACCAATACTTGAAAAAGAAAGCATGTCAAGGGAAAATAATGTTGCCAAGATTAAAGTCATGGTATGTAGCTTACATCTTCATCGAACATATTATCTATTATGCTTATAGTAACTGATTGTTAGAAGAATATAACCGTCATGTCATGTATATTTCTATTCATGCATATTAAAATGGGTTTTGGGAGTCCAAAGAAGTTTATTCGGTCTATGTTTATTTTAGGTTCACAGACAACCAATGAATAAGAAGGAATTTTTCGTATGGAGGATGATGGTTTGAATGTATGTGACAACAGTCAAACTGTCCATCAAACCAAGTTTAAGATATATGAGTGTTAAAATGCAATATTTTTGAAAAGCTTGAGTTATGTTTTGATGTTCTTTTTTCAGTATTGTTTTTTTTAACCTTTGGAATGACATGTTTAATAGGATTTGAATAAGGTTGAGGCTATGCCCACCAAGTGCTCGATTTAATGCCAAGGTGAGTTTCGCTTTATTTTTTATTTTGACTTTTTATTCAATAGCTTCAAATTTATATTCATATAACTTAGGTTTGGGCTTTTTGCAGAGGTAGAGAAAGGGAAAGGGAAAATTGTAGTCACATATTTCATCATTGATTATCAATGTAATGTTTGTGTATGTTTTTAAGGTTTTTTTAGACGACGTGAAGAAACAACTACTCATTCATTGGACAATGTCACATTTGATTGTATTTAATTGTAAACACTTAATGAATTCTTTTGTATTTTGATTCATACTCTTTTTCCTTATTTCTTTATTTAGTTTTGTTAATCACCAAAGGTGTTAAAATGGGTGGATTGTTTTGGGTTTGTTAATACATTTGCATCGTAGTTTGGAAAAATACTTACCAAAAGATTGTGTTTTAAATTGTATTTAGTAAAGCATAGTAAAAACATATTAATAAAAATAAAATAATAATAAAACAACCCTACGTTTTTCTAATTCCTAACACTTTTCGGATATTTGAATCCTTACAGGAAGCCCCGTTACATCTATAATGGTAATCTTAATATTTTAATATTTTAGGTGTAATCAATTTCTATATAAGAACCACCCCCATCCCATGCAAAGCATGGGATCACCTCCTAGTTAATAATAAATATACAAAATGTGCCAACTTAATAAAGGTGTAGCCATATAGGATCATATATTGTTAGCAATATCACTCCATAATGATTATTGGGCATATAGATTCAACAATCTCCCACTTGCACAAGATTCATTATAGACTGAAATAGATAGTAGCCGATGTCTAGCAATGGGCTACTACCCCTAACAACATATAAAGGGTGTCATTTCATCAATAGCCAATTCCAGGAGCTATAAGCTATAATTGTTACTACAGGTGTGCTATATATTATTCCTTTGTGTCAGCCATCATGTTGAACATGATATATGGATTACGATCAATATTATTTAGTGTTCAACTTAAACTAAGGCCTTAGATGTCATGCTCTCAACGAATAAGAGGGACAAATACCATCTTGACTACCTACGCCCATCAATGTAGTTCATGTCATACCCAACGATGGCCCTTATGACTGCCTTTTACGAAACAACGTTAAACCATGTCAAAGCACAACAATTCCTACACTTCAATTCCCAAATATGAATCTCAGGTCTAGGAATAAAAATATAATCTTGACTACATACTCCTATTAATGCAGTTCGTGTCATACCTAACGACGACCCTTATGACTGTTTTTTATGAAACAACATTCAACCATATCTAAGCACAACAATCTCTACACCTTAAGTCCTAAATATGTATCTCAGGTCTAAGATTAAAAATATACAACCTTGATCAAAACATCACTCTTGACTACGATCCATAGAGTGGTTGTGATGCGGGTCAAGTCCAATACTTATTCTCCTAATCAAGTACCTATGAAGTTGGTAGTAGCTCTTTGCCATTCTCATCTCTATTAGAATCCACCAATCCACTCATATCAATCTTACCTCATAGATGCTCCCACAACTATGAATGAATATGGACATTTAGAATAACCTAGTTATTCAAGGATTTAAACATGCTAATATATAACACAACAGTTATTTAATGAAAGTCTCATATCCTATATCATTCATTACAATATATGTTGTTTTATTGTTCCAATATCGAAATACTAAATTTCAATCAATACATCCAATTGTATTAACAATGCCTTATAACACCAACTTGGCTTTCATGCTTTAGCTAATGAATCAGCTTTGTTAAGTAGATATGACAAACTTGATTTGCGTAAACTTTACGAATACAATCATTTTCAGTCTTATATATGACAAATATATAAAGAAAAACTATTGAGAATGAATTAGATGCTTGAATATGACTTAGATACCAATACTTGTGTATTGGGATTACCCATAGACATAATGAACTATACATTAAGCATCTTTGTATGTGGTTCTCCAAACCATGAGGTACTCTAACTGTTATGTGTAACTGTAATTAAAATCTAAATGGAACCACTATACATGTAATTATCTCTTCATTCATAATGAGGATACGCCCGATTGTAACTGAGAATAATCTCAATCTATTTCAAAATTTAGCACAACTGTAACAACTTTAAACATACCCTTCTTTCAAATACTATGTTGACTAGGAATATTTCTATACTTCTCACAAGTACTTTAGAATGTTCCTATAAGTCACACAATGACTTGTTCTCGGATTATACTGGTATCATTTTTCATGCTCTAAGCTATGACTTATTTGGCCTTTATTCATAATCATGACATATATTTTTAATCCAATTGCATCAGCATACAGATAAAATCATATTATCAAGTACAAAACATTTTTACTAGGATTTTTCTCTAAATTATGTCATATGGTATTTGACAAGAAGACTCTCTCAGAGTCCTTTATCTTAAGCTCTTTTAAGATGCTTGACAATTAATGCAATTTTACATAATCCTTTAGTTGCCACGATCTATCTATATAGATCCTTATTCCATGAATTAATACGTCGACTACATATGATATTAGGAATGTTACTGCACTCCCACTAGCTTTGTAGAAAACACAAGAGTCATCTTGATTCATATTTAAATCACACTATGTAATTAACTTATAAGAAAGAATATTCTTACTTTGAGATGTTATCTTAAATCTTGGAAAGGTTTTCATTCATGTATGTTTTCTCCATTGAAAACTCACTTACTCTTTATAGTCAAACTATATCGAGGAAGATTATTCAAGCCCATACTTGATAATCATACATGAATGCATCTCTATGTGTTTTATTAGTTTCTGGTCACCCATTGAGCAGATTCAACAAACAGTTGAAAACTTGCTAGTTCCAAACTATGATGCATTTAGCTTATGGATATTTAGCTCTTAAATCTC
The DNA here is from genome assembly GCF_052625555.1 of Lactuca saligna. NCBI lineage: Eukaryota > Viridiplantae > Streptophyta > Magnoliopsida > Asterales > Asteraceae > Lactuca > Lactuca saligna. The sequence goes on from NC_136419.1 coordinate 54,628,571, forward strand.
CAAGTTGCCCCCACTTAGAAAAAATACTTTCTAATCACTTGTCTTAGGAATGAAAATTAGTGGGATTAGTAGAAACTTCATCCTAAACAATCATTTAGGATATTCTACATAAATGCAATTAGTAGATACTAGAGTGGTTGAAGTTATTGTTTAACATAAGCTCTATAACTCTATTCCTTTTAGATAAGGATAAACCATTTCATCCTTAGCCTAATATAAGCATCTAATCCAATTGTTTGGTTGGAAAATATTTATGTTCAATATATATTTGTTGCAGTGAGCATAATTCTAAAAATTTATAAAGTATATAGTTCTTTTAAAACATCATATAATTGACTACAATGTCTATTTTTATCCTCTTCAAAAACTTGTACTATCAACATTCAGCTAGTGGCCAGGTGACCCTATCCCACTAGAGAATATGAAGGCAACCTCGAACATCAAAACATATATTCAACCGACCAGGTGATCCTGTGCCACAAGAAACATACTAATGACACGTTAGTGTTTTTGTTGGAATGAGTTGTGAATCGATTCCACAACTCCTAATATGTTCCAAGAAGACTTGGTTTGTAGAATTCATTTTATTTATCACAACGAAAGGTTAATGATAATCTCATTAATGTGTATTTCAATCTTCACTATGAAAAATTTGATCAAATCAAAAGGTTTCATCAACAATGAATAAAAGTCATTAGTGAAATTGATTAAGTATCTATAACCAAATCTATTCATGGATTGAAAAAGATTACATACATCACTTACGTTTAACTCTAAGTCAAGCCTTTTGTTCTTTAACTACTAATAGATAAACACAATGGTGAATCATCTTCCCATATAAATAGGATTCACACATAGATAAGTTCCAATCAAATGTCATTTGATTATATAGGTATTATGATCAGAACTATTAATTTAATGAAAGATTATAGATTTACTTCATAAATAACATTATGAGAAAATATTCTTTAACACAGAATACATCGTTTCAGCGTATGAATGTGAACATCCATTAAAAGATAAGTAAATCTAGATTTATTCATAAATTACTAGTATTACAAGATCCTATAAAAATAGGTACAAAAAATCTATTGTTTAAATAAAAGAATATAACCACACTTGTTATATCTTCAACACGAAATACCATTCTTTTATATTCAGTCGATTATTTATTCAAATAATTAACGCATCATATCAATTATTAGTGTCACATGAAGTATTACATACTCAAGTCAATGATGAAACAATAAATAACTCTATCATATAGATATCTGAAGTCTTGTCGGAGTCAGACTTCTTTAGCTCGATGTGATTAGAGGATCAATTCCTCTTTTAGTGTCTAGTTTCTTCCACAATAGAAACAACACTAATCATTTGGTCCTTTCTTGATTTATAGGTTTATGTTGTATTTCCCTTAATACAAATATAAGTCTATATGAGTGCACAATCTCTTAGACTTCTTCTTATTCAATGCTTGAATAGACTTGAAGCTATTTATAGTGTTTTGGTTGAATATCTGCTTTACTTGATGAGACATATGATATGTTTCATAATTATCCAAGACTTTCAGATAGTTATGGTTAATCACTCTAGTATGATGTGAGACACATCAACATCATCACAATAATACTTCACACAAAGTATCATGATAAGACTAACTGGTTGTAGAGGTTACTCAAGTATGTGACCTTGTAGTATGTATAATTTCTATTTATCTTAAAGGTAGAACCTCAAGATATTATACCTGTTATAGAAATTATAACCATCAAAAGTTACTGTCTCTTAAAAGTCAACAAAATAGAGGTTTTGCAAGGTGTAAAATTATTAACATTTATCAACAGAATTTAACAAAGTTTCATATAGTATTTTCAATATCTAGTCTTTAAAAATTAATGTCTAGGATCCAAGTAACAAAACAAGTAAATGGTTAGGTTACCTTTATACCATAAACTTAATCAAACTTGTTAGATAACGATTACCAATTGCATACGATATGTAACTCCTACATTATGGGATCCTAAACAACTATTGTTTAGCTCGGCATGTTTATCTCATCTATGCCTCAAAACTCTTATGCATAGGCGACATTTATCACATAATAAATTGATCAAATGATGCATTTAAAAAACATGTGACTTCTGTTTCAAAAATGGTTAGATGAATTTTATCCCATAAGCAAATACTAAAACACCTTGACTATTTTTGACAACTCAAATGAATAAGGTGACCCTAAAATCCATATAAACTGCACAAAAATCCTAAGTGAATTTTAAATGGATTGCGTAGATTTAAAGTTTTGTAAATAAGGGTTTATATACGTTTTACAATTATAGTTTATAAAAACATGGTCTCATTAGTATTGCATGCATCCAACAATTCATGTACCCATTTGTAAAATTCATATAACTTGTTATGAGGTTATTTAGGGTCCAAATAAAATTTCATTTTATTTACCATTAATTGCGATCTCTTATAAACTAAAATCCGGTATTTTAAAGTTTAGACGTAGATCGGTTTTAAGAACCGGTATCAATCTTAATAAAACTTTATTTTATGCTTAAGATTTGGAGTTTTGGATGAGTTATAAAATCACTATTTTAAATCTCCTTTTTAACAATCAAAGACTTACGACTTCATCAATTTATAGAATAAACTCATTTTATTTTATATACTCAATTTTATGTATCTTATGATAAAAGGACTTAATTTGATAAACCAAAACATGGATGATGATGCTTATGTTTTAAATCTTATTTAGCATGCATAAAAAATAATATCAACTAGTGGAGAAACCCCGCTCTGCGGGGTTCAGTGACCAGAGTTTTATACTTCTGTTTATCGGTTATACTTTTGTTTATCGGTTATGTATGCGGTTTAGTTAGCCTACCATACATCTATCCATAAATTGTACCACCCAACATAGCCTACAATACAACTTTTTTTTTCTTCTTACACTAACATTTTATTTAGAAAAACATTTTTATTAAATTCTTAACTATCTAGCCTTTTTGAAATTGTCTAATTTATATTTTTCTTTTTTATGATTTTCAATAATATATTCATGCTATTGTGATTTTTGACATAACAAAACATTTAATATAAATTTTTTCTAACAAAAATTGAAATTACATGAGTATTTTAACAAATCACTATAATAGTTTTTAAAATTTAAACAATCAGAATTTGATATCATATTTCATACATACACATACTAAGAGCATGAGAAAATAAAGCAACCTAAGAATGCAGTTATCCAGAGCCAAAAGTTTAAGATTTATTTATGAAAATGTGGTGTCTTCATCGTGTTTTATTTTAACTACATCTGGATATAAAATGCTACATGTTACACCACATATTTTAGATGATATAGCTAAAAGTGTGCATACTCTGTCCTCTGTGAATCTTCTTCTGAGCTCCACATGGAATCTATCACTTGCACAATTACAAATGGTAGAAGAATGAAGGTAACAGAGTAAGTGAAGAACATGAGGGTTTATGTTCTAGTTGTTCTTTGGTTTAGCATTATCTCTATAAAGAGATAAATAAACATTATAGTCCTATAAAAGCAAAACAAAGATCATGAATGTTTTAAAAAAATTTTGTTAAAGAATCGGAAAATAGTAAAACCCTGTCGTTATAAAAAACCAAACAAAATTTGTAGATTAACCTACTGGGTTGTAAAAACCTATTTCACAGTTATGGAGAAGTTATCAGGATACAAAAGGAGGAACTGATAAATGGTGATATGTAAATGATTTGGCCATTAAGAATGAGTATTGTACCCGTTATAGCCATGTGATTTTCTGCAAGTTTATGCCATTTTTCTTGAATATGAACATGATTATTAATTATTATGTAATTCTCAAACTATGTGAAGGGTTGAACTAAAAAAATACTGACCATAGAAAGTTGTACGGATCGTATAAATTCATTTTGTTTTCTGAATATTTCAGAGAGCAGGTCGCATATCAAATCCTCACTTCACAAAAATACGCCAACACTAAAAGAATATATACAATAGGGTTCCCTTATAAAGAAATGACAGCTACACATTACCTGGTGGAATAACAGAATGTTGGAGGAGGAAGCAAATACAGGGAGAAGGAGGGTGACGGAGGACGAACCGGACATTATGCTCACAATTGTTCAACCTCAGCCTTTTAGTCGATTTATGTATGTTTAGTTAAAATTGGTAGTGGATATCAAATAGGATCCAAACCCACCTGCAGATAATTAGAAATAAGTTTTGGAAAGGGGATTTGCTTGCGATTGAAGAGGGTAGAGTGAGGGTATTCTCTTGCTTGGTGACGAATAAAAAACAGGTCCAATAGAGTTGGCATAAAATCGGATTCAACAATCAATCATGGGTCAATTGTAAAGAAACAAACTTTTAGAAACAATCTAATCTAATATATCTGATTAAAACTCTGATAAGGAACTCACGTAATCAGTATGGGTCACTCATAACGATCGTTTTCCTTTGTTTCTTCCTGACTAAGTTTGTATGAAGCTTCGTACTGCACAGTTAGAAGGCCATGTTGATAACCATATAAACGATTAATCCGAAAATTGGAATCAGCAAACCATCGATTTAGCAAAACTTAGGGTTGAAACCTAAATGAATCGGGTTCTTGGGCACTCGTCCTTCTCCGGTGGTGCTAACGTCGAGGGCCGATAAAATTAGAGGTTGGAGATTTATCAGCCACCGATCAAAGCAGAAACAGAATCACCTAATCATAAGATAGGTAAAAGATTATGAAAAAGAAGTATTACACTTTGGATATTTCTCATCAAAAAGATAAGTGCGCCTCTTTGAGGATTACACTATAAGAGACCTTGATGAAGCCCTACAAAATCGACATAGAAGCATTTATTTAGAAGCAATATGATAGGGAAAAGATTATGAAAAAGATGTATTTAGTCAAAAAAAGGAGTCATCAAGAACCAGTTTTCAGAACATCTTCAAAGAAGCTTCATTTAAAGCCCCAATCATTTAAAATTTGAAGTGGTTAGACCTTGTGGGTGAGAAAAACTAGACAACAGAAGATGATTAGAAGAACTCATGATCTTAAAATTACCTTAATTTGAGTTTCCATGAACCCTTTTAATCGGGGCGTTGAATAGTCAGAACAGTCAACTCACCATCTTTGTCATCATCCCAATCTGCTGGCTGCAATTTTAGATCATTATAAGTAAAAACTAAATAATAAAAAATCTAAAATGGATCGAAGGGTCAAGCCATGATTGTAATTTTTTTTTACCACAAAATCAAATGATCTATATAAATACATAAATGAAGGAATGGTAAAATGGTCATTTAATTCTAATACATAGATCGTTTACTTGGACCAATGGATAGCAACTTACAAACAATTCTAGTGTACTTTGAATTTCCAACTCTTCCATAGGCTTATTAAGAATACGGTAAAAGGCTAGAAATAGAAACGCACTTTAACTTATTTGTTGATCCCAACAATCTACTTTCATTTCTTTCTATTACGACATTATACTTTCAGTTATTTTATTTATAACACATTATACGTTAAAAATTTATTCATCTATAGCATTGCACCTTCAAAATAAAAAATATATTAGGACATTGTATTTGAAAAACAACCCATATATAACAATAAAAATTGTTTTGTATCAACATTACTATATTAGACAGAGTTTTCAGCATACAAAGCTATAATAACTAAAAAAGAGCCTAGGATGCGATAATAAACAAAAAAAAAAAATTACATATCTGTTTCTTGCATTTAGCCCTTAAGAATTGTGAAAAATCCGTTAACCTATCACACTCCATAAGGGTTTATCTTCAGCAAGTAAAGATTTTACGCAAGTAAATATTGCAATTTATGAGCCTTACTTTTAGCAGCAAGAAACCCCGAACAAAAAACAATTCCACTAGTAGCAAATGGATGTGTAACAACAAAGAACAACTATCTGAAACCCAAAATACATGTTGCTAGCTTAATTTGAGACAAAACAAAGGAAACCAAAAAGAAGAAAAGTCAATCATGACAACAATCAACCATTAGCTTAGTAAACCTTTGATCTTTTGAAGCATAACATCCTCATAAATATTAAACTCTGACTTAAAATCTTGCAGGAAATTCTACTACCTTCCTAGTAGTGCTTCAGAATTTTTGCACCAAATGAGAACTCAAAACACAGAAGTTTGAAGTTTTAGTAACATAGAGTTTTTCAAGAAGATAAATCAAGAAAAGGATGATCATAATGCAATTTATTCTTACCCTCGAGCCATAAACCTCAGCAATATCAAACCAAGTTATAACACTATCTAAACTTGCATCAAATGCATTATTATAAGCTTTCATCTTCCTATCTGCAATCGTTGGGAAGAGAAACCTGGTCCTGATATCATTTTCAGTCAGAAACCAATAGATAATAGAGCACATAAGCTTAAAACAATTCATTGGGGAGTTTTCACGAACACCCGACGGACAAATTTTCAATATTTAATCAAAGTTACCATTCCATTGAAATTGTTCCAATAATTGGTAGGGTGTCATGACAAAGCTCCAAGTGCAAGCTTTGTAAACCTGAAATCAGAACCACCCGGCTTCACAAACTTATCTTCCTCGTTGTTCAACCTTTCTCTCGCTAAAAGCAAAGTTTCAGACACTGGTTTGTTATTATGCTTTAACTGCTAATCTAAGTACAAATATTACTTTTTTGTGTTCGATGCATAAATTCTCCACACCCACCACTACCACCGCAGCTGCTAGTGGTGATAGATGCAAACCTATGGAAATGTTACATACTTGGTTGAAAACAATTGGAGTAACTGGAGAGGAAGAAAAGTTAGAGACCTGATGTCGATTGAGGGAAATCAAAGAGTCACATATTCCATTTCCAAATTCGATTTTGAGGACTTTCAATTTAAGTCAATAGTTGATAAACATACCATTATTTTTTTGAGGAATTTGGGAATAATCAATGAATATCCAATTTCCAAAGTCGGAAAATTATTTGTCCATAGGAAACAAGCGAATTTAGAAATGTTAAACCGGAATAAAGAACCAAACACAAAAATTAGAAAAAAAAAACCATTAATACCTTTATGTGGGACCAAAATCTTCGTGCTAAACCTCCAGTGGTGGCGGCATCTAGGGTGGAAAAAAATTAGAAGTATATGAGAACCAGTCGGACTAAAATCTTTCTCTTCAACCTCATAAGAAACCCAAATCGGTGGTAAGGGAGCAGGTAGGGAATCAAAAATAGAAAATGAATCTGTATTCTTTGACCGTTCATCCTTTTGATTCTTCCCCTTTTCATCATCGATATTTTATTCCAAAGGGTCAAAAAAATAAAAAAATCAAAAGACAAAAGCAAACCTGTCATCTTCTTCTGATGGGACGATCCAACGATTTTAGAAATTGATCACATAAGGTTTGAAGGGAGAAGGTGGATACCGTATTGAGTGCTCAAGTCGACAAACTGAGAGGAGCAGGAAGTGGCGTTGGGAAGCATCGAGAAGAAAAAAGATACAGAAGGGATAGATGTACATGTCAAAGTGAATAAAGAAGTATTTGAGGCAGTGGAATCTCTTGATGGATTAACTAGGTGAAGGAAGTAGTGGACACGTGTACAGAACACGTATCACTCCTGAAAGAAGCAAACACGTGTGACAAACAATATCTATATTGATATAAAATGACCTTAAGACAGATTTGAATAGACACATATAAACAAAAGACCAATTATAGCAACCCTTAGAAGAAAGAACTGCAAACACACCCATAATCAGGGGACCAGTTCTGCCCAAAGCCTAAGAAGATCACTGTAGATAAGATAAGATAATTTTAATATATATATATATATATATATATATATATATATATATATATATATATATATATATATATATATATATATATGTTGCGTTATGTTTAAAACACCAATATCATATATTAAGTTTCGATGCAAAAAATGATCACTGGTTTTATTATTTGCCGTTAAAATGCTATAAACCGATTTCAGTCTTTTTTTTTAATAAAAATTCCTTATATAACCAAAATGCATGAAAAATGGTTATATATAAAAATAAATAAACACAACACAAAGGTCCAAATGGATTGTTTATACTCAACAAAATATCAAATATTATAACGAACAACTCTTTGTTTTTTCTAAGGTAATTTTTATATAACCAAAATGCATGAAAAATGGTTATATATAAAAATAAACAAATTTAGTCAAGAAGTTGCCAAAGATGACAAATATGGATTTTTCTTAACAAAAATAAATCCATGCATGTTTTCCAAAACTAAAGATTATCAAACATAAAATATCATTCTAACATATAAAAGATGGCTCGGATATCACTGTTGGGTTTTGATATGAAATAAAAGTTTGTTTTTTCATAAAACAGCAATGGCAGACTTTAAAAATAACCAGTTTATTTTTAGTTCATAACAAAAACAAATCATCATGAATCCATTTATAAAGGTTAGAATGAAATAAACCAACAATAGGATGTTTTAGAGATAACCTTTAAAGCTTTTGAACCCACTTGGTTTTGGGATGTTGATGAACATAACAACAGATAACCTTTAAAGCCTTTGAACCCACTTAGCACTTGGAATGCTAGTGCCTTCTTATATTCTTGAGTGTCTTAAGCCTTTAAGTGCTTAACTCAATTAAGCACTAAAGGAAACAACTCAAGAGGTCTTCTAGACACCAAACTAAATTCAAAATAAAGAGAGGAAGAAAAGAAGAAGAACCAATGGTTCTAGAGAGAAAAGAGAAGAAGAAGAAAAACAACAACAACAACAAGAGCTTCACTCTTGAAAAAATACAAACCTCATGCATCTCTTATATAGCCCATGAAAAGTAAGACCTAACCATTAAAATAATCTAAAGTAATAGTAGCCTTTAGAAGCATGGGAGACAAAACCTAGAAGGTTGAAAAAGAAACCTACCACACCATCATTATGCCTTTTAAAAAGTAAGATTGTTTATTTTTTTATAAACTCCAAGTTTATAAAATATAAACTTTGTCTTTAGGTAAAAGACAAAGAATCCAACTAGTCTCAAAATGTTGTGCATGACTTATTAGTTCATAACATATGAAATAATAACTTGTAATATTCTCTTATAATTATTATTTTCACAAAACAATAATTATCCCCTAATTAAAATACAAGAATGAATATTATTTATTAATAATCATATTAATAATAAATATATAAAATGTGTCAACTTGATAAACGTGTGACCCTATAGGATCATATATTATTAGCAATATCACTCCATAATGATTCTTGGGCATATAGATCCATAATGATTCTTGATAAAGGTGTTGACTGACAGCATAAAACTATAGTATCAACCACAAAATAACATGTCGAAATATAATGAATAACAAACATACTCAGTAGAAAGATACTCATACAACCAGTAATCACATGTAGTCCTACATATCTACCAATCTGATTCCTATCATCAGCTATCATATAATCATACAGGTTTACCACGTACTCAAGATATCATTCATCGATATAATAGGTTATCAAACCAGCGAGCTGACCTTCGTGCCTTCCACCCACAATTATAGTGAGGAAAATGCACCTCACAGACTAAACATTACTGAATAAATCATGAATGTTGTCGGCTCTACTGGTCACCTTCAATATAAACCTGATCATAAGCCACTAATAAAATACCCAAATTACCCTTAGCTCAACCTTGTTCAAGCCTCTGGTCAAAGGTCAAAGTTAAAAATTCAACTAGTCAAAAGAGTTAACATTAATTGAGTACACCCTACGTACTCAGTTAGTATGCACAACATACTCCAAGTATTGACTAACCTACATGGTGATGACCCAGTGTGCGATGCGTACACTAAGGTACTCCTCACATATCTCTCAATTCTCAATCCATCTAGAAAAGGTCTTAAACCTTTAATCCTAAATTTCCATTACATAGACCCAGTTCCGAAAACATGTCTTAATCTATAAAGTCGATAACTTTGAGCTTTTGCATGGCTCAATAGGTCCCACATCTAAGCCCTAGCTCTACAACTTTATCAAAGGAGCTAATACATATGCATGGGAGGATAACAACCATCAAGATGAAAATTTTATGATTTTTGGACCTGTAAAACATCTAGATCTAAAGACTAGGTTCTTGGAGTAACTTTTACATACAAGGAAAAACTAAGGGAACTAAAATAAACCATGAATCACCCCAAACTAGATCTAAAGAAAGAGATGTCACGCTAAGAACGTTTTACCTTCAATAGCTTGCAAAAGAGGTGAAAACTATGGATCTCTAAGCTTCAATCTAAGCAATGAATATTCAATAACCTTCTATCTCTTCAAAAATCTACAAGAAAACACTAAGATTCTTTACAAGAGCTCAAGAACACTAAAATGGTGGTTAAGTGTCGAGAAAAGTGTTTAGGTGGTATGGAGGCTGATAAGAGGCAAGGCTTACTAGACTTAAAGAGATTATATAGGGTTAAACCCTAAATATTAATTTTTTTAGCTAGATGGAGTATGCCTTGTGTACTCATGAGTATGCCTAGTGTACTAGACTAAGCCCAAAAACCCTCCTAACTTTAAACGATCATAACTTCTTCATTTTAACTCCGTTTTCGATGTTCTTTATATCCCCAGAAAAGTATTGAAGAGATCTAAAATATTAATTCAATATATTTGAATAAAAGATTTTAAAAAATCTATATTTCATGCAAGAACCCGACCTATGACTTTTCCCTTTCTACCCTTCAACCCAAAACACATATCAAGGGTAAAATTTCTGAACTATCATTACCTCCTTCTACAAGGACTAAACTTTGATCCTTGAGGCCCAAAACCTTGCACAATCGACTTCCAGTCCATGGCTCATAAATGGCGGGAAACAGGATGTTATAAAATGATTAGGCTTAATCTTATTTATCTTTCTTACGATAATTCAATTTGAATGCCTTCTACTAGTAGTAGAAATAACTTTACTAAATCTGGTTTATGGCATGCTAGACTAGTCATATTGATTAAATGTATATTTAAAATGGATGACACAATATATAAGTACAAAGCCAGATTAGTTATCCAAGGCTTTCGGAAAAAGGAAGGCATAGAATTTTTGGATACTTATAGTCATGTAGCTAGAATTTCCACTATTATGTTATTATTAGCTCTTACATCTATGCATAATCTTGTGATTCGCCAAATGGATGTGAAACTACATCCTGGAATGGTGTCTTGGATGACGAGATTTACATGAAACAACCTAAAGAGTTTATGATGCATGGAAATGAACACAACGTGTGTAAGTTGAAGAAATCATTATATTGTTTGAACCAAGCACCAAAACATTGCCATCAAAATTTTGATGATGTGGTTTTGTTTAGTGGTTTTGAATTAAACCAAGCAGAAAAGTGCGTATATAGAAAATTTGATACTTCTAGCGAAGGAGTTATGATTTTTTATGTGTAGATGATATGTTGATTTTTGGTCGTGATTGAGATGAAGTTGATAAAATCAAGAAATTGTTATAATCTAGTTTTCATATGAAAGACTTCGGGGAGGCTAGGATAATTCTTGGCATAAAGATTCAAACAAGGAAACAATGATATTTCTATTGTTCAATCTCATTACATTGAGAAAATATTTTCAAAGTTTAACTTTGAAAATTATTTTCATATTAGCTCTCTTATAGATCCTAATCTTAAGCTTCTATCAAATAAGAGATCAACTTGAATACTCAAGAGATATTGGTCACCTTATGTATTCCATGATTAACAGTAGGCTTGATATAACATATGTTGTAGGAAAGCTAAGTAGGTATACTAAAAATCCTAGTTCACATCATTGGCATGTTTTAAATAGAATATTTAAGTATTTGAAAGGAACCATGGATTATGGTTTGACATATAGTGGATATCCTTCTGTCTTGAAAGGTTGTTTAAATGAAAGTTAGATTGCTAACTTAGAGGATCTTTCTGTTGAAGTTAAATTGAGAGGTGTTGAGGGCATGAAGTTAGCTACTGATGAGATGTTGTTCAAAGTTGGAAAGTCGCATGGTTACTTGATTAATCGTTTCCATGTTACCTTTGAAAGAATAGTCTTGTTGGATAATCAATGTTCACTTTTGGAGGCCAACTATGAGGCATGTCTTGAGCCTAAATATGTTCTTTAGGATCATCTTACTGCTAGGTTCATATGAGTTTTATTGCCTAGGTCGGTTAGAATTTCCCTTTTGTTATTTTGTTGCAAGCGTTGATATTGTGATTGCTTGCAAGCGTAACTAGTTTGTTTTTCTTTCACCTTTTCTTCGTATATCATGCGTACTTGATGGTTTAAATGATCTCTTTTTGGTTCTATTATTATCCAACTCGCCTTTGCCTTGCTTGCGCCACTTTTCTAAAATCACGTCTTCATTCATGTGGTCTTGTATTAACATCGTGCTATGACAAGGCTAGAGTTATTTTATATCATGAATGTTTTCTCATGATTGCATTTGTCACGTTACTAGCATCGTATATGTGGTATGTGTTGGAGGGTATGCGATGATATGATCTAAATTGAAACATGTTAGGTGCCTATCGAGTTGTCATTTTCCCCGTGTATGTTGTATTGCTTTGAGTATGTGATGGTATGACTTGAGTCAAAACCATACTTGATGCCTTACCGGGTTGTCATTTTCACTGTGTAGGTTGTATTGCTTTAAATATGTGATGGTATTATTTGATTAAAAACCATGCTTGATTCCTTACCAGGTTGTCATTTTCCCTGTGTAGGTTGTATTTCTTTGAATATGTGATGGTATAAATTGAGTCAAAATGATGCTTTATTCCTTACGAGGTTTTTTTACCCCATGTACATTTTATTTTTTTTAAGTATGTGATGGTATGACTTGAGTCAAGACCATGCTTGATACCTTACCGGGTTGTTGGTTGCCCGGTGTAGGTTGTATTTATTTGAATATGAGGTTGTATGAATTGAGTCAAAACCATTCTTGATGCTTTACTAGACTGTCCTTTTCCACGTGTAGGTTGTATTTCTTCGAATATGCAATGGTATGACTTGAGTCAAAAGCATTCTTGATGCCTTACCAATTTGTAGTTTTCTCCATGTAGGTTATATTTCTTTGAATATGTGATGGTATTACTTGAGTCAAAACCATGCTTGATGCCTTAATGGATTTGTGTTTTCCCCATGTAGGTTTTATGAGACGTTTGTTGTGAAAGTTCATTTTATCTATGGTATTATCTTTTTCATATATAGAACTTTCTTAGATTCTTTACATGCCACGATCTTCGCATAATTTCTTCGTCCATCGCTTGTAGGATGTACCCGTCCTTGTTTGCTTCATATATCTTGTATGGGCCTTCCTATAATACTCGTAGTTTCCCTTGTGGTTCCTGCCGGCTTGCTTCGTTGGTCCTTAAGACCTGTTCGCCCACCTGAAATGATCAAGCTTTGACATGCTAGTTATAATGATTTTCAGTTTTTCTTTGTATAATGTTCTTGTTGTTTTGCAGTTATCTCCTTCCTTTCCAAATATAGTTCCAAGTTGGCTCTTAACCCCTTGTCATTGTTGTCTTAGTTGAAATTTCCAGTTCATGCAGTGAAGATCATTAATTTTAGAGTTATGACTACTTCTGATCCATATACTAGACCAAAGGATGCTTCCTTCGTTGCTGTCAAAGTCATTGTTCTGTATGCCCATAACACACTGAGCAGTTCATCTACCAATCACCATTTTTTTGGTCTAACCTTATTTTTAATCCATGGACTATCATCATGTTGGTGACCTCTATTAAACAATTTTCTTCCGGATGAGCTACCGATGTTAATCTCTGATTTATTCGGAGGTCCTCACACCACTGCTGGAATGGGTTATTTTACAACCGGGTTCCGTTATCCGAGATAAGTGTATGTGGTATCCCAGATTGACATATAATTTGCTTCCAAAAGAATTTGATTATATTGTGTCCTGTTACTGTTGCTAACGACTCGGCCTGTACCCACTTTGTGAAGTAGTCTAGTGCTACTAACATGAATTTTACTTTTCTCGGTGCTTCTAGGAATGGCCCTACTATTTCAATGCCCCATTATGAAAATGGCCATGGGCTTCTAATGCTAATTAACGGTGTTTCTGTTTTCTTGGTATTGGTATGTGTTTATGGCATTTTTCATACTTGTAAATGATATCTTCTGTGTCTTGATACATGGTTGGCCAGTGATATCCTAGCATGGCTATTTTTGAATGATCATCCTTGCTCCCTTATGTGCTCCGAAAATTCCTTCATGCATTTTGTTAAGATTCATTTATTATATAAGACCCCATCTTGTATTACAAATAATGCAACTTTGATTCTTATTTTCCTAAACTGTATATCGTCCTCATGTAGTCTCCCTTTAGATAGTATTCCATTATTAATTGGTTTCCTCCAATTGCTTACTCTTATTTTTGACACCGTTAATGGTTATTCGATTGACTTGGCTCACATAATTTCCAATAATACTTTACTAACAAAATGTGAGAAAGTCAATGATGGTAACTTACTTTGCGTGTTTGCCCGTTTGTTTTTTGATCTCGATACATGTTTCAACTTGAAAGTTTTAAATTGTTTTGTGAGTATCTTTACATTAGCTACATACTGCATGAGGATCTTGCCTCTGACTTTGTATAGAACGTTTGTTTGGTTTTCTACTATCATGGAATCAATGAAGGCCACTATATGCTTGCATCCCATCTTAATTGCTAATTGTAGTCATGTGATCAATGCTTCATATTCTGGCTTATTTTTTTTGAGGTGACAAACTCAAATTACAACACGTTGGTTATCTGTTCTCCCATTTGGATGGTTAATATTAAGCCTACTTCTACTCGTTCTATGCTGGAAGACCCATATGTGTGTAGAATCCATCCATCTCCATTACCTTGCTTCTCTTCTTTGTTTTTAGTTATGTATTTATCTTTTGTAGATACTTCTCAATTATCGTTGATTTCTCTTATGAAGTCTAATAAATCCTGGGCTTAGTGATACTCTGCCTCATATGATATTGCATTAAGAATTGACTATTTATATTATTTATGGGCTGGCAGATAAACTAGGACTTACAAGGGACGTTGAATTCAAAGTAAGTTGAATAAATAGGTATTAATCATACAAGGAATGTATGTAAGATTGGAACATAGAGTAGAGCTCTGTTATATGGCAATATCACATGTCGGGGTACGAGTTACGTACTAGATTTATTTGATTAGTTTGATATTGGGTAGTCTTAATTCGGGTGTGTGTGTGTGTGATTGGAAGAGAAATGAAATTTTTGTTTATGTACCAATATGTCGAGCCAGGGTGTGGCTTCTTTAGAAGTCATCTACCGAAATAAGATGATGACCACTGACTATTCTGGACAATCTCGTGCAACACTAGCATGCTCATTATATGTATGTGTTAATGAATCATTCTAGCAGAGAGAAAGGATTGCGTGCCCATTTGGGTGCTCCATCCTCCTCAGGGTTGACTTTTATGACTTACATTGGCCAAGGAATCCCCTAGATGTGTATTCAAACAGTTTCTTTAAATAAGTTGTCAGGTAAGGTGATTCTTCCATATGATCGTTGATTAGGATTCATGATAATCGACAAGACGGGGTATGTATGGGTACATTGCCTTAGAGATATTGTTATATCCCCAAACCGGAACGGAGGAAACGTTCAGGGGTGGATGACATCATTTACAGTATCCCAACAATTGAATACTCCATCCTCCTCATGGTTGCCCTTTATGACTAACACCGACCAAGGAATCCCCTAGATGTGTATTCAAACAGTTTCTTTAAATGAGTCATCAGGTAAGGTGATTCTTCCATTTGATCGTTGATTAGGATTCATCAGAATTGACAAGACGGGATATGTATGGGTACATTGTGTTAGAGATATTGTCACACCCCCAAACCGGAATGGTGGAAACGTTCGGGGGTAGATGACGCCATGTATAGTATCATAACAATTGAATAACAGTAATAAAAGTAACAACAACCACTACATTGATAATATAATGTTTAGTTTGTGTTTGTAACATTGTTTGTATAACACCAAAATGTATAGCAAAAAGTATAGACGTGACACCATGAATGCTCCGTCTTTTCAAAAACCTGTAAGTGTACCTGTCTGCTAGTTCCATGAGAATAAAAATGACTTTGAAAGTGTATCAACATTTAAGTTGGTGAGTTCATAAGCCTTTTTTCTTTAGTGATCTACCTTTTTTCTTTGAAAATGTTAGTGTGTTCCTCCAAAAAATCCAATATTTTCTATTGTAAATGAAATGTAGTCTTAGGCATTAAGACCAAAATGTATGTTTCTTATTGTACTCTGAAATAGTATATCACAGTCATATTATAAAATAAAACCATATAAATGAATGTTTCTGTGACAACCGTTAAAATTCGAGTCGGTTCTAGATTTCACTAAACTTAGTTGCACATATAGGCACGCCACATACTAGACTTTGTAACTAGGAGCTATGTTATAACCTACTAGAAACTTGGAAACAAGTAGAATTGAAGGATAGTGTACTTAGAGTTCACATTGATACACGACTTCTATATTTACTATAACTGTAACAACTATTCAAATTCGGGTCATTCCTTGACTTTAACACCTTTTCATGAATCATATATGCACATCATGCATTTGACCTAGTAGTAGAAATTAGGTCTGAGTCTCGTAGGAACTTAAGTCAAAGTTAAAAACTAGTACTAGTATACTTGATTCTTCAATTTCGCTTGAATCTCAAAACCACTACATAGAATGCCAATGAACCTGATAAAAATAAATTACAAACAATATTTCTAACATGAATAAGAGTTAGCAATCAGAAAAATAATTTCATGTCTCAAAGATTCAAATTATTTTGATATTCAAGGTTTATTAAACTCCAAACCCTAAAAGCCATAAAAGCTCATATTTATAAACTTTAACCTTAAAAATTCTATAAAAATAGTTATGAACCTTATAATATTATCTTATAATAATTATAATTTTGAAAATGTATTCAAGGAAAATAAAATTTAAGTCATTAACAATTACCGTTAATTTATACATCAAAAATCAAGATTTATTGAACAAAAAAACTTGGTTAGGGTGTATATTTTATAAAAAGTATGATATTTATAAAAGAATTGAAATTTTTATAAAATTAAAAATGAGGGGGGCATTATACCCTCAAAATTCGGCCACCTTCTCTCACCCTTCAATATTTTCCTTCCCAAAACACTTACTTCACCCCCACACTCCATTTCTCCACACTTCACTTTCTCTCTCACACTCCATCACTTCATCTTCTCTCTATTCTTACTCTCTCTCAAAATCATGAATTTTATTCCAGGAAATGAGTCCAACAACACACCTTAAACTCTAAATCTTCATCATTTGAAGTAATCTTGAAGGTAATCATGAATTTCTTTTATTCTACTTCACTTTTCCTTTCAAGTTTTGCTATCTTTCTTGGATTTTCTCCATCATCTACTCCTTCTAATGAAAGATCATAAACACATAAACATACACATACCCTCACATTTTTGATGATGGTGGTGGTAGGATTTCATCCAAAAACAACATGCATGTTGTAAATGATGAAATTCAAGGACCAAAACATAAGTGAAAATCAACGTAATGCACTTTTCTACAAGTTTTGGTGAAAAATCATCACATGCATCCTAAGTTTTCATTCAAAACAATTTTGAACATTTCAAACTCATAATGGTCTTCAAACCAACATGCATGTGAAGATCTTCAAGCTTAGATGCTAGATGATCAAAGTTTGTTGTTAAAAGCTTTCAAATATGTTCATAAAGGATTTATTCCCAAATAAATATCTAAAACTCTTTTTTTCTCAGAATCCAAACAACAAAATAAGACGATCTATAAATTTTCAGAAAATAATTCATTTTAATTGAATTATTATAATTATTGCAAAAAAAATAAAGAAATAATTCATATAAAATACTTTCTAAGGTTCTTAAATCCAGAATAAATTCTTGGATGAGCCTTAAAGTTAATAAATATCTCTCATGAAGTTTTATCAATTTTTATTATTGTTTTCTATGATTTTTGATTTTCTTTATGATTGACTTTAATAAATAATAAAACCAAGTTCCATGATATTAAAAGAGCATTTAATACTTTTTGCTTCTTCTAGGTCATTTTTAATACTTAGAAAAATATTTTTAGGATTTTTCATAATGCATATCTAATTTTCCGCGATTTTTGTGTTTATAATAGATTGAAAATGGGAAAAATAGTTTTACTCAACCAAAATTCATGAATATTTACTAGAAAGTCTTATATCACATTAGGAGGCTATATTTTTGTTCAATTTTCCTAAGATTAAACATTTATAAATCCAAAAATCAGACTCCACTATTTACAAATAACTCTTGATATTTTTCTCATATTATATACAACATCAAAGAATTTTGCAAAAGTTCTCAGGAATTATCCTAACTCTTTACTATTTATTCTACTTTGTATTTATTAAATACTCATAAATTAGGAAAATCAGACTCTTATATATGAAAATCATCTTTGCCATATTTCCCATATTATATACGTTTAATAAAAGCGGAACAGCAAGTTAGAACAACTTTACATATATTTTTCTAATTATCTTCATTTTTGCTAAAATAAATACACAAAAATCATAAAATTAGGTTAAACTATTTGAAAACCAATTTTAGTATTTTTCCCAGATTATGTATACTGTATATGAAGTTTACAAAATTTTTTTGTAATTTTCCTAAAATCATTAACGAATTAATGTTTATTTAAGTAAATAAAACAAAGAAAAATATCTAACCTATTTGGAAACCAACTTCTGTATTTTTCCCACCTTTTATATATCGATTAACACTAGCTCAAAAACTTTGGTGAAATTTTGAAACTTTTTTCTATTTATCTCTATTTTTATAGAAGAAATACTCAAAAATCCGAAAAATTGTGTTAAACATTTTGAAAATCCATTTTTATATTTTCCCTAGATTATATATTTTGCACATCATTAATGTACAAATTTTAGTAAATTATCTTAAGTGGTTGATATTTTTCATGAATTTATATCTATCTAGATAGTTAAATGTAGTTAAATCGGTTATACATATCACTAATCCATGAAAATTTATCTAGAAGTGTTTTAATATAGTTAGAAACAAAATCAGAAATTTGATAATTTTTCTTAACTGTTTATTATTTTTCATGATTTTATGATGTTTTTAAGAAATTAAAATGGTGAAAAATAGTTAGACAAATCAAAAATTCAAGAAAATTTATCTTAACATTTTTTACTTCATTTGAAACTAAAATATAATTTTGGGAAATTTTAGAACTAAAGTGATTTAGTTTTTGAATATTTAATCATTTTGTAGGTATGTGTATGGTACTTTAATTCATGAGGACTGTATTGCGGTTAAGTCCCTGGAATCATTTGACACAAATCATTAACTCTTTTAAGTCTATGGTTATTATGGATAGCACTATCATGAGGTAGACAACTCCTCACTCGCACGATTCGCTTGAGTGAATTTTATCATTTTATTCTCTATGTTTGTGATACACATAGTAGTCAATAGGGCACGATTCAGTCATTAGGCTTGGGTTGTGAACTCATGAATAGAATCTTTATGCACATACAAAACTTTTATACTCATGTTAGCAATTACACTTGTATACTTATTTTAGCAATGAAACTTTTATACTTATTATATCAACGAAACTTTTATACTTATTTTTACAACGAAATTTGTATTTCCCATGAGATATGAACTTTGCATCTCCTTTTGGCAATGTATTTTATATCTCATGATGTCAACGAACATTGTTTATGCAAACTCACTTACTCATTTTAGCAATATACATTTACTTATGGAAACTTCTATCAAAACTTTTATTACGATTCATGAAACCAGAATTTTTGTAAACCTGTTAACTCACCAACTATTTATATAGTTGACGCTCGTTTAATATGCTTTTTCTGGAATCATCAATTAAGTGGAACATAGAGACATATCACATATAGGAGCATTCAAATGTGTCATTCTTTTTATACATTGTAATTATTTTTAAAAGTTGTTCAAACTTGTTATAAATTGTAAAGCTTTTAATACTACGGTTGGTGTTGTCTTTTAGCTTTTTCTATGAGACTCTTTGTACTGTCGTGTCCCGTGTTTTCTCTTTAGCGGCGTGTGACAGTTTCCCAGAATTGTAGGTTATATTAAGAAAATAGTGTACTATATTGGGAAAAGAGTTTATTATATTGTATTTGTATGAAAACCATGTGTATGTATGTGTCTGGAATCCACCAGCTGTACTGTATGGTTGTGTAATGTAATGTAGTTTTATTATTAAAATATAACCCTTGAAGTTATATTTATCACGTAAACCAAAATATTTAGTTTATACTTATTGTTAGTGATGTTATAACCATGCTAAAGTGACTAGGGGCATGCGCGATGTTCTTCAGGCGTTGGAATATTATGACATTTGTCACCCCAGGCTTGCCGACCTAACTATAGCTAACATTTTAGGTGCGAGATTTTCAGTCCCGTATAGATCTATACACAAATTTACGCTATCCCTCCAGGATACTCCCGATATATTTAGGACTTTAACAAGTACCCTAATATGTACCATGAAGTAGTGGCTCACAATCATGTATTAACTTGTTTACGTATAGTGTGTAAATGTTCTCTTATCCTTGTACCCGTATGTATTTCCTTTTTTGTAGTGTACTCGTAGTGTAAAATAATTATAGTTAAATAATTATTTTAGTAATGTATCTTTGAACTTAGTAAATAGTATAAGTTTTCCATAAATTATACCAATTATAATTTATTATGTGTATTCTTGTAATGTTCCTTGAACTAGTAGAGTAGTATATATGCTTCATAAACTATACCTCTTATAGTTTATATGTATGTTCTGTGTGTAGTGGAATATTTATGAGAAATACCCCTTTGCTCAGCATGTTACTAATATATATATATATATATATATATATATATATATATATATATATATATATATATATATAGACACACACACACACGCACGGCATATATAATTGAGATTAAAAAGGCAGTCAGACAAGTGATTCCACCCTAATCCTACAACCAAACATAGAACATGAGTTAAGGGAAAAACACTAGTCCTAAGCCTGTTGAGTCCTATGTGTGTGTGTGTGTGTATATATATATATATATATATGTATATATTGGTAAAAACGACAGTTAAAATAATTTAGATTACCTTGAAACAGTTTAAAAATAGCTTGAAACTGTTTGAAATCGTTTGAACGCTTAACACAAGATCCCTTGTGTTTTACTTGTACTCCCCCTTAAAAACATTAAAAAAATAGTGAAAACTTAGGGGTATAAACTCACCTCGAATGTGTGTTCTTGTTTGGATACGAAGTGGTAGCGATGATCCTCGTGATAGAACCCACGTGAGTAGTCGTGTCCTAATAATATTTATACACGATATCGTATTTAAATTAATGAAATATGAACTTAAATAATAATTTAAAGTGTTAGGCAGCACTAAATTTTGTAAGAAATATTTACAAAAATTATTAGGAATTATTTGAAGATGTTCTTGGGATTTTTGGTGAAATATGAATATTTGATGATGTTCTTGGTGTTCTTGAGGAAAACTTGAAGATTGAAGGAATTTATGTAGATTTGAATGTGGAATGAGTGTTCTTGAGGGATTTTGGTTGAATATATCAAGATTGGATGATGATCTGGACAATATCTCTTGAAGATATGAAGGTTCTGTATGAGCTTTCAGAACAAATTGAGGGTGTTTTTGGCTTGGGAATTGCTTTTATAGACTTACATACATGGATAGTTTTTGGCTATAATAGGCCTTAAAATAAGTGTTTACGGTCCTATTGATGGGCCTTGATAGATTTTTGGTCCTAAGTCAATTACAAAGGATTTTTCGATTTTTAAAGTCAAACAAGAGGGGTTTTCGGTTTTGGCTTTTCGAAAAGCATGTGATTTCGGTTTTTGTTAGGGATTAGATTCCCTCACGAAAACCATATATATATATATATATATATATATATATATATATATATATATATATAAAGTAATATCTTTATTTTATTTAAGTGTTAGACTTATATATATATATATATATATATATATATATATATATATATATAAAGTAATATCTTTATTTTATTTAAGTGTTAGACTTATATTAGCTTACTTCAACATGGTTTTCCATATATATTTACATATAAATTAAATAAGCATGCACTCTAGGCTTTTAAAGTTGTATTGCCTTAAGTTATGTTATGAATTTACTTATGGGTTAAGATTTAACCTATCATTTGGACAAGTTTGAATTACATTTACTTGAAATAAGGAGTTGTTACATTATCCCCCGTTCGAGGGAATTTCGTCTTGAAATTATTTCTATAGTGAGTACTCATGGATTAGGGAAAAGAAGCGGGTACCTTTGTTTATTTGATCTTCCCATTCCCAAGTGAATGCATGTCCCCGCTTGGCATTCCAGTAAACCTTCACTATTGGTATACATATTTGTTTCGTTCTCTTGACTTCCGTATCCATGATCTCTACTGGTTCCTCCATGAATTGCAGACTCTTGGTTATCTCGATTTCACCGAGTGGAATACCAAGAGTCTCATCAGATAAACACTTCTTTAGTTTTGATACATGGAAGATTGGGTGTACGTTATTTAGTTCTTATGGTAGACAGAGTTTGTAAGATATGGGGCCGATTCTAGCAAGAATCTCGAACGACCCAATGCACCTTGGATTTAGTTTTCTACACTTTCCAAAGCGTATCATGCCCTTCTAGGGTGATACCTTCAATAGAACGCGGTCAACAACTTGGAATTCCAAGGGTTTTCATCTCTTGTCTTCGTAGCTCTTTTGTCTGTCTCTATAAGCTTTTAGTTATTCTCGGATTTAAACGATCTTCTCTATCGTTTCCATGATAATTTCTGGGACAGTGAGAGTGCTATCAGAAACTTCCTCTCTAGCTACTTGCGTATCACCCACTTCAGCCCAACACATAGGAGATCTGCAGTTACGGCCATATAGGGCTTCAAATGGGGCAACCTTAATACTGGTGTGATAGCTATTGTTATATGAGAACTCGAGAAGAGGAAAATGGATATCCCATGCTTTACCAAAGTCGATCTCACAAGCTCTCAACATGTCCTCCAAGGTTTGAATAGTTCTCTCACTTTGCTCGTCAGTTTGTGGGTGGTAGGTTCTACTCATGTCGAGCCTAGTTCCCAGAGATTTTCGTAATGACTGCTAGAATCTTGAGGTGAATCTACTGTCTCTATCAGAGATAATAGATGTTGACACACCATGTAGTCATACTATATCTCTTATGTAAGTTCTGGTCAGTTTCTCTATCTCCTATGTTTCCTTTATTGGTAGGAAGTGTGCGGACTTGGTTAATCTATCGACGATTACCTAAATTGTGTAATGACCACCCGTGCTCTTGGGAAACTTGGTTATGAAATCCATTGTAATCTGCTCCCACTTCCACTTAGGTATTTCTGGTTGTTGTAGTAAACCTGAGGGCTTCTGGTATTCTACCTTGAATTCGGCGCAAGTTAGGCACTTGCCCACATAGGTAGAAATTTCTTCTTTCATGTTCGGCCACCAATTTAGTTTCTTGAGATCTTGATACATCATATCTAAACTTGGATGAATGGAGTATCGAGTCTTGTAGGCTTCATTTATGACAACATCTCTGTACCCACCAAACTTTGGTGTCCACATCTGGACCATGAGATAACGAACTCTGTACCCTTGATTTCTAGGTTCTTGTCCATTCCTCTTAGAGCTTCACCTACCACATTATCAGGTTTCAAGGCTTCCAGCAGAGCCTCTTTGATCTGTATGGATAGGTGTGAATGGATAGTCATGGTCAGTGCATTCACCCTACGACCCGAGTACTCCTTTTGACTGAGGGTATCTGCTACTACATTGGCTTTGCCAGGATGATAATGAATCTTGCATTCTTAGTCATTAAGTAGTTCTACCCATCTTCGCTTTCTCATGTTAAGCTTCTTTTGGTCGAGTAGGTGTTGAAGACTTTTGTAGTCGGTGAAGATGGTGTACTTTGTACAGTAAAGGTAGTGCCTCCAGATATTTAGAGCAAACACCACTGCTCCCAACTCAAGGTCATGAGCGGTGTAATTAACCTCATGTTCCTTTATCTGTCTCAATGCATAGGCAACAACCTTTTCTCGTTGCATAAGTACAAAGCCTAGCCCTTGATTAGATACATCGCAGTATACTACGAAGTCTTATGTCCCTTCTTGAAGAGACAAGATAGGTGCACTGCATAGGGCTTGCTTCAACATTTTAAACACAGTGTCTTGTTTCTCTCCCCAGCTAAATGTTACACCATTCTGAATCAGGGTGGTAAGTGGCTTAGCGATTCGGGATAAATTCTATATGAACCTACAGTAGTAGCCAACAAGTCCTAGGAATTGGCTGATCTCTATTGGCGTTCTTGGTGCTGGCTAGTTCTCGGTTGACTTAATTTTGGAGGGGTCCATGTGTATCCCTTCTTTGTTGACCACATGACCAAGGAAATTTACCTTCCTAATCCAATACTCGCACTATTAGAACATCTCATATAGCTTCTCCGCCTTTAATGTTTCTAGAACTTGTCTCAGATGCTGGCTATGTTCTTCCATACTTCGTTAGTAGATACGTATATCATCTGTGAATACTATCAAGAATTTTTCTGCTAATTCATTAAGTCCATGAACACTTCAGGTGCATTTGTCAATCCAAAGGGGATCACTTCAAACTCGTAGTAACCATAACGATTTCGGAATGTCGTGTTGGGAACATCATTCTCCTGGACTCGTAGTTTGTGATACCCTAATCTCAAGTCGATCTTGGAAAAGGATCTTGCTCCTTGGATTTGATCGAACAGATCTTCTATTCGTGGTAGAGGGTATTAGTTCTTAATGGTGAGCTTGTATAGCTCACAATAATCTATGGACATGTGGAAAGATCCATCCTTCTTCTTCACGAACAAGATCAGTGCTCCTTAGGGTGAGAATCTTGGTCTAATGAAACCATTGTTGAGTAGTTCATTTAGTTGGCTGGATAATTCTTGCATCTCTTTTGGTGCTAGACGATACACAGATTTGGCTATGGGGGTAGCTCCGTGAATTAAGTCGATTCGGAACTCGACTTGGCGTTGAGGAGGAACTCCTTGTAGATCCCCAGGAAAGACATCAGGAAAACTACAGACTTCAGGAATGCACTTGAGGTATTTTACTTTTTGTTTCTCATTCACTATGTGAGCTAAGAACGTGTGGTACTCCTTGCATAAATATTTTTTTGGCTTTGACGCAAAAAATGATGCGAAGGTTCGTACCGGGTTTGTCACCGTAAATGATGAGGTTTTTCCACTTGGCAGATTAAGGCGAACCGACTTTTCGTAGCATAGGATATCAGCATGGTGAGGACTTAACCAATCCACATCGATGATGATGTCGAAGGTTTTTATTGAGACTAGCATAAGTTCGATTTGGAAAGAAAATTCGTTTAGAGTGAGGGTACAACCTATGTATACATTGTTAGTGCTCTTTGTCTTCGTGTTTTCCATATTGATAGTGAATGTTTTGTTTAGTGATTATGGTTTTTGTTTGAGTAGATGTTTAAAATTTGTGGCTCACGAAACTCCTCTCCGCACCACTGTCAAAGAGTATGCATGCATAAGAGTTATCATGGAGAAACATACCTATGACCACCATAGGATCTGCTATCGTTTCTTCCTGTCCTTCTGCTAGCACTCTTCCCATGCCACCAACTTTCTTTGCTTTCGGACAATCTCTCATGAAGTGCCTATTTTGCCACATCCGTAACAAGCCTGGCTTACTCCTCCGTCGGGGACCTGGGTGATTGGTTCTGCCAATGCCATACAGAAACGGTCTGTGTGCCCCATCCTATTGAAGTTATTGCAATGCATCTACCGGTAGGGTCCGTGGTGATGG
Source organism: Lactuca saligna (assembly GCF_052625555.1). Taxonomy (NCBI): domain Eukaryota; kingdom Viridiplantae; phylum Streptophyta; class Magnoliopsida; order Asterales; family Asteraceae; genus Lactuca; species Lactuca saligna. The sequence goes on from NC_136419.1 coordinate 54,654,621, forward strand.
AAATTACATTTTTTGCACTTCGAGAGGTTTCCAGCGTATCGACTAAGGGGTGTTGTAGCATTAGGAACAACAACAGGAACGGTAGCATCGTGAACTGCCACAACTTATTGCCTCTTCAAGACTGGCATAAGTTCGATTTGGAAAGAAAAGTCGTTTACAGTGAGGGTACAGCCTATGTATATATTGTTAGTTCTCTTTGTCTTCCAGTTTGCCATATTGATAGTGAATGTTTTGTTTAGTGATTATGGTTTTTGTTTGAGTAGATGCTTAAATTTGTGGCTCACGAAACTCCTCTCCGCACCATTATCAAAGAGTATGCATGCATAAGAGTTATCAAGGAGAAACGTACCTATGACCACCGTAGGATCTGCTATCGCTTCTTCTTGTCCTTTTGCTAGCACTCTTCCCATGCCACCAGCTTTCTTTGCTTTCGAACAATCTCTCATGAAGTGCCTATTTTGCCACACCCGTAACAAGCCTAGCTTACTCCTCCGTCGGGGACCTGGGTGATTGGTTGTGCCGATGCCATATAGAAATGGTCTGTGTGCCCCTTCCTATTGAATTTATTGCAATGCATCTACCGGTAGGGTCCGTGGTGATGGAAATTACATTTTTTTCACTTCGGGAGGTTTCCAGCATATCGACTAAGGGGTGTTGTAGCATTAGGAACAACAATTGGAACAGTAGCATCGTGAACTACCACAACTTATTGCCTCTTCGAGGACTCCTGCGACGATTGCCCCTTTCTTTTGTTCCAAAATTTCTTCTTGTTACCATTTTCTTTGGGTTTCTCAGGGATGGCTGTCATGAAGCCTTGGCAAACTCCATGATCCACGTGTGTCTGTGCCAGACGTTTGGCACTATCGAAAGTAAGTGGATTTGCAGATATTACATTCCCTTAGATTTGAGGAGATAGGCCCCAGATATACCTTTCCACTTTCTTACTTTCCAGATTGACCATCTCGGGACACAAAATAGCTGGGTCACTGAATCCGGTAGTGTATGCCACAATATCGGAGTCCTTTATCGTCAGACCCCAAAGATCTTGCTCTAGCTTTTGCACTTTGCCCCTCGGGCAGTATTCTGCTAGCATTAGTTCCTTTAAATCTTCCCAGCTCATGGCATTGGCTATTGGGAGAGTCAATGACTTGACGTGGCCGTTCCACCAAGAGAGGGCTCTGTCTATGAATGTGCACACTACGAATTTCATTTTGCTAGCTGTAGGGCACGCGCAGATTTCAAATACTGATTCGGTCTTCTTGAACTAACGTGTTGAAGCAATGACACCTCTGGTGCCATCAAAGGTTTTGTGTATAGCGTTCGTGAAATCCTTATAAGAACACTCCTTTGGGTGTCTATAGCGATATCCAAGGTTAGAAGGGTTGGCACCACTACCCGCCCCACTAGCGCCACTTGCGTTAATTTGCGTCATGGTAGCTGCCACGACGACTGTTACTGCTGCTTGGAAAACAACAGGGTCATATTGTAGAGGTGGTAGCGGTGGTGGATTTTTGGGAGTGTTGTTTTTGTTCCCGTTGGACTTCTTTAGAGGCATCTTTCTGTATAATGATTAAATAGGAAGTGATGATAAGTCCTCTATAGCGGTCATGAGTCAGGTGATATTGAACAAGATATATCTTATCTTGACTGTTATAGTGTTCTATTAAGCATTTTACAATGGAAGTCTACTAATATAAGTAAACAATCGCAATTTCATTTTGTGAAATTTATAGCAATACTTCTAATGAATTTGTATAGTGTGACTCATGCCTGATCCCCCTATAATCACATAGTGTATACAAATTATATACAACTAAGACTAAATAGACCTTTGAATAAGTGATCCTACTCTAAGTCCACAACCAAACAAGGAACATTAAGTAAGCTAAATCTCAAATTCTAAGTCTATAAAAATATTAATTATAAATAACTCCTACTTGTACACTTAGCAATCATAGATCTACCAGCAAGGATCCTTTGTTCTTACATGACTGATTTCCGGTAAGAAGGCCCTTCCAAACTATTAGTTTATATAACTACTAAGGCCTAAATATTGTTGTGCTAGTGTTATAGTGCCATAAAATACTCCTATAGTATTTTAACTTTATGTTTGGATCTAGAGTTCTTCTGGTATATAGAGTTGGTAAGTTCTAGACTTGTTGCAACACTATGGCCACTCCCAAACACATGTTGGTCGTATCTCAAGTAAATATAGTTGATCAGGCTATATTTATCCCGAATAGGATTATATAACTATCCACTATTAACCGTAGTGTCCAACTCATCCAAATACTTTTATGTAGTTCTTACAGTGACACTATTTCAAGTATGTATGCATGTTCATATACCTCTTATAAAATACTTATATTTTAAAAGTATACTTTTAGTTAGAGCGCTTCAGTCCCATTGTATTAATAGTTGTATATCTTATATGGGTTGATATACTTAGTTCACTATAAACAATTCTCTGATACCAATCTGCCACATCCCCAAACTGGAACGGCAGAAACGTTTGGGGGAGGATGACGTCATGTACAATATCACAACAACTCAATAATAGCAATCAAAGTAACAACATCCATTGTATTGATAATATAGTGTTTACATTTTGTTTGTAACATTGTTTTTATAACACCAAAATGTATAGCAAAAACTATAGACGTTGCACCATGAATGCTCCATCTTCTCAAAAACATTTAAGCATACCTGTCTACTGGTTCTCTGAGAATACAAGTGATTTTGAAAGTGTATCAACATTTAAGTTGATGTGTTCATAAGTATTTCTGTTTTAGTGATCTACCTTTGTTCTTTGAAAATGTTAGTGTGTTCCTCCTGAAAATCCAATACTTTCTATTGTAAATGAAATGTAGTCTTAGGCCTTAAGACCAAAATGTATGTTTGTCAATGTACTCTGAAATAGTATATTCTAGTCTTATTATTAAATAAAACCACATAAATGAACGTTTCCCAGAATTGTAGATTATAATGTATTAAAAAAAATAGTGTACTGTATTGGGAAAGTAGTGTATCATAATATAGTTCTATTATTAAAATAAAACCCTTGAATTTATGTTTATCCCATAAACCAAAATGTTTAATTAATACTTATGGTGAGTGATGTTATAACCATACTAAAGTGACTAGTGGCATGCGCGTCGTTCTTCAGGCCTCGGAATGTTATGACATTTGTTACCCCAGACCTGCTAGCCTAACTGTACCTAACAATTTAGGTGCGGGATTGTCATTCATGTAATGATGTATACAAAAATTCACACTCTCCCTCTATGAGACTCTAGTTATAATCAGGACTTTAACGCGTACCCTAATATGTACCATGAAGTAGTGGCTCATAATCGTGTATTAACTTGTTTACGTATTGTGTGTAAATGTTCTCTTATCCTTGTATATGTATGTATTTCCTTTTTTGTAGTGTACTCATAGAGTAAAATAATTATTCTTAAATAATTATTTTAGTAATGTATCTTTGAACTTAGCAAATAGTATAACTGTTCCATAAATTATACCAATTAGAATTTATTATGTATATTCTTGTAATGTTCCTTGAACTAGTAGAGTAATATGTATGCTTCATAAACTATACATATTATAGTTTATATGTATGTTCTTTGTGTACAAGAATATTAATGAAAAGTACCCCTTTGCTTGACATGTTAGAAAGAGGTTAAAGTTTATTTTTAAATAAACTTTATACTCATATATATATATATATATATATATATATATATATATATATATATATACACACACACACACACACACACATATATATATATATATATATAATTGGGATTAAAAAGGCAGTCGGACAAGTGATTCCACCTTAAGCCTACAACCAAACAAGGAACAGGAGTTTACGCAGAAACACTAGTGTGTGTGTGTTTGTATATATATATATATATATATATATATATATATATATATATATATATATATATATATATATATATATATATATGTAAAAACGATAGTGATAATAATTTAGATTAGCTTGAAAGAGTTTAACAATAGCTTGAAATGGTTTGAAATCATTTGAATGTAAACACAAGACCCCTTGTGTTTTACTTGAATTCCCCCCTAAAATCATTGAAAAATAGTTAAAAGTAGGGGTGTGAACTCACCTCGAATGCGTGTTCTTATTTGGATACGAAGTGGTAGCGATGATCCTCGGGTTAGAACATGCTTGAGTAGTCGTGTCCTAATAATAATTATACATGATATCGTATTTAAAATTTTGAAATATTAATTTAAATAATAATTTAAAGTGTTATACAAGACTAAATTTTGTAAGAAATACTTACAAAAGTTATTATGAATTATTTGAAGATGTTTTTGGTGTTTTTGGTGAAATATGAATATTTGATGATGTTTTTGGTGTTCTTGAGGAAAACTTTAAGATTTGAAGGAATTTATGAAGATTTGAATGTGGGATGAATGTTCTTGAGAGATTTCGGTTGAAGATATGAAGATTGGATGATGATTTGGACAATATCTCTTGGAGATATGAAGGTTCTATATGAGTTTTGAGAGAAAATAGAAGGTGTTTTCGGCTTGGGAATTGAGAAATGAATTGAGTTTGCGGTTATACACTTATATATAAGGATATTTCTCGGCCTTGATAGAGTTTTTAGTTCTAAGTCAATTACAAAGTAGTTTTCGGTCTTAAAGTCAAACAAGAGGCTTTTTGGTTTTGGCTTTCCCAAAAGCATATGATTTCGGGTTTGGTTAGGGATTAGATTCCCCAAACCAAAAAACCATATATATATATATATATATATATATATATATATATATATATATATATGTATATATATATATATATCATTGTTTTATTTAAGTGTTAGACTTATATTAGCTTACTTCAACATGGTTTTCCATATATATTTACATATAAGTTAAATAAGCATGCACTCTAGACTTTTAACGTTCTATTGCCTCAAGTTATGTTGTGAATTCACTTATGCTTGGTTAAGATTTAGACTATCATCTGGACAAGTTTGAATTACATTGACTTGAAATAACGGGTCGTTACAAATATATTAGGTTAACTATATATCTAAAGTTCTTGGTAACAATTGGTGTTGCGGATTTGTTGACTATAGATTATTATCATAACAACATTATGGGATTGAAAACCTTATGAATCTCACTGGGTTGGGAACCTAACATACTCAATTTATATGCATCACAGGTAGAGGTATTAAGGCTGTTGGAACTTGAATGTGATGTTGTGTGATAAAAGGGAAGAACTAGAATAGTGTTTAGGACCGTTAGGCCTTTATTTTGTAACTTATGTAATGTATTGATTATGACATCCTTTGGGTTTTGTTATTTTGAAATATCCATTTGTACTCAAAGTTCTTTAATAAACTAGGATTTTTCCACAAAAAATTATAACATGGTTCTAATGAAGTGATATTTTCTGTCGATATGCATGGATCTGCCGTGATCCCTTGGTTCCTTGGTTCAGGCAACCGCAACTTCATTATCACAAAAAAAATTCATGGGCTCCTTTTGTTGGGTTTTGAGCATTCTAACACTCCTATGGTGTACATGCAACCCTATAAACCTTGGATTTATGTTTTCTCTAAAATACATGCAAATTTGATTTCTAAGGTTTACAACCTAACTAGCATGTTATGGGGTACTTGTAATATAAAACTTTAAGTAGAATAACATACCTTTCTTTTGCGGTTGATTGCTTGGAGTTTTAGAGCCTACCAACAATATTTTGGGTGCCTGAAGTGGTGTCACAAATCACCCAAAACAACTTGGGATACTTTAGAGAATATGATGCTTTCTAAAATCGGCCCACCCTTGTTTCTCACACACACACTAGTGCCAATTCTAGAAGCAAGGACCTATTTATATACAATGGAGGATTAGGGTTAAACCCTAATACCCATGACTCTTCATTTACCTAGGATTCATGGGTTAAAAGCTCCATGGACTTCCATATACTCTTAGCCCATCCTAAATAAAACTTATCCCAATCCATATATATGTAAGAGTCCATATTTAATTAGGCTCTTTTGATCACTAAATTAATTCCAAAATTAATTCTTGATCAACACTAATTAAATAATATGATTTCATATTAATATATTATAACTTATAATATATTAATATATCATAAACATCTTATTCTGAAAATATATGCATACAATTTTTTAGGTGAAGTGCAACCCAAATGGACCATGCCGGGTCGGGTCAAGTTTATACCAAATATAGTTATAGACTTTGACACCTTATCCAATAGTCTCCCACTTGGATAAGTCCGATAACTCTAGTTGCAAGTATAACTTCAGGAACCAACCAGCAATCGTAGCTCTTTTAAAACTTTGTTGAACTATGAAGCGCCATTTTAGATAAGTGATCATATAGTCCTCTATTCTTAAGATATCAACCGGACAAATATATGGAACAATGTTGTACTTATTGTCTAGCAGTTGTTTCTCGATCTCTGATTTGTTTGACATAGAACTAAATTGAACACATCAATTAGGTTCTGACCGGGCCCGGTAAATAAGTCAAAACCAAATCATCGAGGGGCCCAAGTATCACCTCTATTGCTAGAAGGAACATATAAGATTCGACTCATTTGCTTGTACTAAATACTAGTTGAATTATGCACAAAAGTGTGTTTTATGACATCAAGTTACTGATGCGTTTTCATACAATCAATGGATAACCAACTCATAGTCAATGACTCATATATCTAGGTTTGAAGATATATATGATATTAGTGTCTCATGACCACTCGAGATAAATTCCATGAAGTGATACAAGTAAGCATGAGTTTAATCCAATACTTAGAACTTATGAGCACTCATGAATTTTACAACAACCATTGCTATGTCTAATGCACCATAGATAAATCCTACAAGCCAAATTCATGACAGTCTTAATTCAATACCTACTTCCAACGTATGACCGACTGTGGAGAGTTTAAATAAAATAATTATTCTGGAAGTCAAAACATGCAAAATTTAAACAATAGTAAACGATAAACATAGGATAGTAACACTTTACTCATATATAAATAACAATTTTTATTTTTTCATCAGATGTTAATTACATTTTACAAGTTTTAGAAAACTATCTAATTATTAAAACTAATAATGTCTCTCAGCCCGATGCTCCTCGCATTCTGCAAACGCCTAACCCTAATCAGTCCCTTCATGAGGGGATTTGCAGAGTTCTTTTCTGACGATACCCTATTTGCTACGAGGAGTCCTTCTTCTATCTTGTGTCTTATGAAGTGATATTTTCTATCAATGTGTCTGGATCTTCCATGATCTCTTGGTTCCTTGGCTAAGGAAACTGAACTATTTTTGTCACAGAAAATCTCCATAGGCTCCTGTATAACTAGTAGAACTCCAAGATCTCGAATGAAGTTCTTTAGCCATATCGCCTCCTTTGCTGCTTCACTCGCTTTTATGTACTCTGATTCACAAATAGAATCAACTATTGTCTCCTACTTCGAACTTTTCCAAGTAATTGCTCCTCCATTTTTGGATAAAGACCCAGCCTGACTGAGAGAGGAAATTATCCCTATCAGTCTGAAAGTTAGCAGCACTATACCATGCTACTCTCAAGTCATCACTCCCACAAAGGGTAAGAACCCAGCCCTTAGTCCTCTATAGGTACTTGAGAATATTCTTTACCGCAGTCCAGTGAGCCTTGCCAAGGTTTCTTGATATCTGCTAACCATGCTCAAAGCAAAGGCCACATTAGGATGAGTACAAGTCATAACATACATGATCGAGCCAACAGTGAAAGCATATGTTAATCGACTCATCTCAGCTATCTCAGCATCTGTACTCGGGCTCTGAGTCTTACTCAGTCTGACATTGTATTGGATTTGTAAGTCTCATTTCTTGGAATTTTCCATGTTGAACCTCTTCAACACTTTATCCAAGTAGGTACTCTGACTAAGTTCTATTAGTCTTTTACTCTTGTATCTCAGTATTCTAATCCCTAGGATATAGGCAGCTTCTCCAAGGTCCTTCATAGTGAAACACTTCCCAAGCCAGGACTTAACCTCCTACAAAGTTAGGATGTCATTTCCTATGAGCAGTATGCCATCCACATACAGTACCAAAAAGCTAACTATACTCCCACTAGCCCTAACATATACACATGACTCATCCTCGCACCTCGAAAAGCCAAATTCTTTTACTTTCTCATCAAAGCAAAGATTCCATCTGCGAGACGTTTGTTTCAACCCATAAATGAATTTCTCAAGCTTACAGACCCTACTAGGGTACTCTGCATCGACAAAACCCTCTGGCTGAGCCATGTAAACATCCCCAGTCAACATTCCATTAAGGAAAGCAGTTTTGACATCCATCTTCCATATTTCATAATCATGAAATGCGGCTATGTTTGGTAGAACCCTAATAGAGTTAATCTTCACTACTGGTGAGAAGGTCTCATCATAGTCAACTCTCGGAGTTTAAGTAAATCCCTTCGCCATCAGTCACACTTTGTAAGTGTGCACCTTCCCATCCATGACGGTCTTCTTTTTGAATATCCATTTGCATCCAACTGTCTTATGACCTGGTACATTATTAACCAAATTCCAAACTTGATTCTCATACATGGACTGAATCTCGCTGTCCATAGCCTCCGTCCAATTAGCAGACTCGGGGCCTGCCATGGCTTCCCTGTAATTATTAGGTTCATCCAAATCTATCAGTGTACTGTCATTGATTAATGTATCACCTTCAGTAGTGATGTGATAACCATAATAAAAGTTAGGTGTGCTCCTAACTTTAATGGGACGCCTCGGAGGTACGGACTCATCTATCAGCTCAACAGGAGTTTCCTCCTTAGGTTGGTCATCAGTTTTTGAGGTTCCTTCACCACTTGACTCTTGAAGCTCTTTAAGGTCAATTTGCCTCCCACTATCTCATTGGCTTATAAATTCTCTCTCACGAAAGACTCTTCTCCTTGCCACAAAATCACATTCTCATTAGGTCTGTAGAAGAGGTAACCAAAGGATCTTGATGTGGTCTCACTTCGGGGTTCGAGCTTGTCGTGTGACTCGTGCTTCACAAAAGCCTCGCAACCCTAAATCTTGATGTGGCCTAGATTTGGAACTTTCCCACTCCACATATGTGACAACCCTATATTTTCCGAAAGCGATGTAACACTCAAGAGTCAAATACAACGAAAACTATTTGGAATCAACGAAATTAACCTAAAAAAAAAATAAAGTGTTCAAATATCTAAATTGGGATGCATCAAATGTTAGATATCGTGCCAAGGTTTCCAAAAACATAAAGAACATTCAAAACCGGGTTATATTGAAGAAATTATAACCACTTGAATATTTACGACACACCGTTAAAACACTATTTAACGTAAAAACTGAAATTACAATAAAATGCATTTTAGCCTTAAGTATCTAAATAAAAGTTGTAGAGTTCGTTAAACTATAAACATACATAAAAAGATCACCCAAATTGGTCCTCGTATGAAGAAGTTACGAATTTTCTAAGTTTCGTAACAGTAGTAGAGGGCTAAGAACTCGAATTGAAGATCGAGCGTTATTTAGCTATCGCAACTTAAACGAAAGTTGAAGGCCTCCACAATAGCAGTAAAATGATAAAAAGACAAACGAAAACCGATGTCGAATAAAGAAGCTATGAAATTTTAACGAACTTTAGCAGTCCCAGCCTATTAAAAACATATCATTAAAAATAAAGTCAAAACTAGTCGACGGAATCTAAATGAAAGTTGTAGAGCATAATCTCACCTACGCGTGGATATAAAGAACGAGAAAAACGGAGCCAGTACGTGAAAGTTACGGAGTTTAGAAGAAGGGAGCCAGGATTACGCCCAGCGTAATGTAGGAGTACGCCCAACGTATTCAGGAGCAGGATCGAGTCCCATCGGCTGCAGCTCTACGCCTAGGTAGACTCGAGTCGTAAGCCATGACGCAAAGTTACGCCCAATGTAACCGAAGTACGCCCAACGTACTCGCCCTTCCAGCCCTATAAATAGAAGGCATAAGCTTCGGATTTTAGCACACCTTCTCTAAACTCTCAATCACTCCCACATACTTTCAAGCACCAGAAGCTATCCCGATGCCCTCGGTTTCCACACCCGAGCCCCCGACGAAGGTTCTACGCTACCGAGATCCCCGAAGAGCTCGAAGATGCAGCTTTCCGTGGTTGAAGTTCTGCTCGACTCTAGCCCCACTCTCTTCAAGCCAAACAAGTGAGTTCATACCCCTACCTTTCAAGTATTTTCATGTTTTAGGGGGGAAGTACAAGTACAATACAAGTAAAAGTATCGTTTTATAAACATAAATGTAACATCTATCTTATTAATTATCGATACCAACATATTACTTTACGTATAAAGGGCTAGGATATCATCAAGTTATTTTCATCAAATGGAACATACTTTCTGAAAAACTATAATGGGTATAGTTAGCAAGTTATTCATACATTCTTACGTATACATCCTGAAAAACGAAATACTTTCAAACAAAATGAAGTAAAGTGTTTCTTATCGTAAATCTATTTATACTAAGGGATGTGCGATATTCAAACTTCAACGTACTCTTATGTATGCATTTCAAGTCATATATTATATACCATAATCTCTTGGAGGGAGAGCGTGATACTTGTGTATAGATCTATACGGGATTGACAACCCCGCACCTAAACTGTTAGCTACAGTTAGACCGGCAGGTCTGGGGTGACAAATGTCATAACACTACAACACCTGAAGAATGTTGCTACAGGCAGTCAGTGTCAATAGTATGGTTATAAAACTCACATGAAAGTATAAAAACAAGTTTGATTAACGAGATTCACATATGCATTCAGTTTTCTACATTATTTTGAGCACAAAGTTTATCTTTATCATTCAAGTACGGACAACACTAACGTACTCCAACTTTGAGAACTTATCAAACTATTTATAGAAAATATTGGATTTTCTGAAAACCTCGTTCATTGATTTGCTACCAAAAGGACATACTTTTCAATACAAAACACTTATGAACTCACCAACTTAATTGTTGACACTTTTTCGAAACCACTTGTATTTCTCAGGGAATCAGTAATACAGGTAACCACCAGCTTTTGAAGAAGGAACGCTAAGGACGTTTATTATTAAACATTTACATCATCATAATGTAATATTCTTTTGGAAATATGTATAACGCAACAATATACATTTTTATTATATATATGATGGTTGTGTTACTTTCTTTACAATATTCAATTATTGTGGTACTACGTGAAGTCATCCACCCCAGAATGCTTCCGCCATTCTGGTTTGGGGGTGTGACAGATTGGTATCAAGGCATTGTTTATAGTGAACTAAGTATATCGAACCACATAAGATATACAAACTATAAATGCAACAGGAACCAAAAACCCTCTGACAAAACATTTTCATAAAAATATATTTTCTTTTAAATATATACATTTTTACTCGCATGTATCTGTCTCATATCATGACAAGTTTTCTAAAAAGTATTAAGGCAAGTTGCGACACTACGATTGGGCCTCGCGGTATGTAATCAAATCAAGAATAAATATAGCCTGATCAACTATATTTATCCTGGATTTGACCAATGTACATCGAGGAATGGTCGTAGTGGACAACAAGCCAAAAACTTACCAAATACAAATTATTTTAGATTCGCCAATTTGAAATACTATAGGAGTATTGATATAAAGAATAGTACAATGAAAAACTTGCGCTCCGTAAGATATAGTTAAACGTAGGATGTCGTTAAATAGAAATTTCTTTTCTTATAAAATTCTCATACCTCTATCCTAGTACAGACAAATGGCCGGATTCCATTTATCGGGAGATCCCTACTACCCAAACCAAGGCAACGACGGCTGGATAGAAGAAGACCCGGAGGAAGACCCGCAGGAAATCGAAGAGGAAGTCGAAGAAGAATTCGAAGTCGATGAGGAGATCGAGGAAATTACTAGTGGAACAGACTCCGAGCCGGAAGTGATCGACCCTCCCTCTCCTCATCCTCCCGAAGTCAGACCATATCAACAGGACCCATCCCCATCTGAGGAAGCCATCTCTACTACTGGAGCCGCCAACTAGGTGTACGCCCTCCTTTCGGCATGTGTCGAGATTTTTACAATGTTAGTGGGGGAGGCTCAGCTGATCTAGCACTTCCTGTTTTTGTGGGCACTATAGCTACCCAGGACTACTATGCAGACCAGCAAGCAGCCAGAGTTCGCGAGATCAATGTTGCTACTCAGGGTAACGCCGCAGACATCCGTTGTCTGGAACGACTACACGAAAATACCCAAATCTACACAGGGACGCTTCGGAATCAAATGGTGAACACACTAGCAGAAATAAGAGAGATGAAGGAACAACAAGAAGATCTTGAAAGGCGCCTAATGGGAGTCAAGCAGTCAGATGCCGAATCTAACTCCAAACATGCAACACGCCGCAAGTAGAACTTGCTCAACTCCAACAATTTTGATATAGAATAGGACCTCGAATAAAGTTTTTTCCTTATTTCCTTTGTATCGGTAATCGGAGACCTCTAGATAGGTCGAATTTTCCTAAACAAGAAGCATAATGTAACACACCTTAGGTGTGACATATATATAAATATGAAGTACTTCTTTATATACCTCTCGAAACTGATGGGATTAACTAAATTATTGTACCTGCTTTGAAACCAAAAACTAAAGTCAAAACAAAATACAAGATACAACTAACCCTCTAGTACACGATAGTCAAAACATTAGAAACTTATAGTATTCATTCTTATTTTCTCTACCAGAACATGCCTCCTCATAGATCAGCACGCAGAAACTCGACTCCAGCACCACCTCCACCACACCCTCCAACTATGGATGCAACTATGTTCCAAACTGCTGTAACAACCGCCGTAACCGTGATGATGGCTCAAATGAGCAACAACGGGTCAGGAGGAGGAATAAACAGCTTTACAAATAGCTAAAGCCAAGGCCGTTCCGGGGTATGCACTTACAAAGACTTCGCCAATGGAAAACCTATTCCCTTTTATGGGACTGGGGGAGTATTGGATCTATCCCAATGGATAGAGAAAACGGAAGCTGTATTCGAAATTTGCGTATGCCCTGAAGAAAGCAAAGTAAAATTTGCTACTTTTACTTTCTCTGAACGCGCCCTGACATGGTGGAACGGCCACGTCAAGACACTAACCCTAGTGGTGGCGAACTCCATGGGTTGGGAAAACCTGAAACGAATGCTCCTACGAGAGTACTGCCCAAGAGGTGAGATTCAGAAGCTCGAACAGGAACTGTGCGGCCTTTCGATGGTAGGCTCGGACATCGCAGACTACACCAACAGATTCAGTGATTTGATAACACTTTGCCCAGGGATGTTGATCCTGGAAAGCCAAAAGGTGGAGAGGTACATCTGGGGACTATCACCCCAACTTCGAGGAAGTGTGTTAGCTTCCAAACCCATGACCTTCAACAGCACCAAGGAACTAGCGCAATCTCTCGTTGATCATGGTGTCTGTCAAGGAGTCACGGCTATCGTGGCTGAACCAACCAAAGGGAACAACAACAACGATAACAATGCCAACAACAACAGCAAGAAGAAATTCTGGAACAAGAGAAATGGGAAAACTTCGTAAGAACCTTCAAAGAAACAAATGGTGGCGGTTCATGCTGCTACTTCTCCCACCACAACTCCTGCTACCACGGCGCCAACAAAACAATATGCTTGGAACCTGCCCAAGTGCATCAAATGCAACTACCATCACCACGGTAATTTCCGCAAGATGCACTATAAGAACTGCGACAGGAAAGGGCACACTACCCGTTTCTGTAAAGCACCAGCGCGACCAGTCACTCAAGTTCCTGGTACTGGGATAAGCCAAGCATGTTATGGGTATGGAGAAACTGGGCACTTCAAGAGGGACTGCCCCAAGACAAGGAATGTTGGCGGTGTTGGGAGAGTACTGGCGATAGGTCAAAATGAAGCAATAGACCCAACAGTGGTTACGGGTACGTTTCTCCTCGACAACATTTATGCATTCATACTCTTTGACTGCGGTGCGGAGATAATTTTTGTGAGTCATAAATTCAAACACCTACTTAATCAAAGACCCCAATCACTAAATAAAATATTCACTATAGAAATGGCTAACGGTAAAACAGAAAGCACAAGCGATATGTACGTAGGGTACACATTAAATTTAAACGAACACTTATTTCAAATCGACCTTATGCCCATTTCGATAAGAAGTTTTGATGTAATCATCGGTATGGACTGGTTAAGTCTTCACCATGCCGATATTCGTTGTCACGAAAAGGTCGTTCGCCTCAATCTACCCAACGACGAAACTCTTGTCATATATGGAGACAAACCTAGTTCAAATTTGCAAATCATCTCCTGTGTTAAAGCACAAATATATCTTCGCAAGGAATACCATGCCTTTCTAGCCCACGTAGTAGACCAGAAACAAGAACCAAAGAACATTAAAGACATTCTGGAAGTCTGCAACTTCCCAGATATTTTCCTAGAAGATCTTCCAGGAATTCCACCAGAATGCCAAGTCGAGTTCAGAATCGACTTAATCCCCGGAGCTACTCCAATAGCAAAGTCGCCTTACCGTTTAGCTTTAGCCAAGATGCAGGAACTGTCCAGCCAATTAAACGAGTTGCTAAGCAAGGGCTTCATCAGACCAAGCTTCTCACCATGGGGAGCACCGGTCCTATTCGTGAAAAAGAAGGACGAATCTTTTCGCATGTGCATCGATTACCAGGAGCTGAACAAACTCACGATCAACAACCGATATCCCCTTCCACGCATAGACGATCTGTTCGACCAACTACATGGAGCGAGCTACTTCTCAAAGATCGATCTAAGATCTGGTTATCACCAACTGCGAGTACTGGAAGGAGACATCACCAAAACGGCTTTCTAAACACGCTATGGTCACTATGAGTTTGTAGTAATGCCCTTCGGGTTGACAAATGCTCCAACAGTGGTCATGGACTTGATGAACCGAGTATGTCGTCCCTTCCTGGATAAATTCATGATCATGCTCATAGATGATATACTCATCTATTCAAGAAGCCAGGAAGAACACAACCAACACCTCCGCCAAGTTTTGGAAACATTGAGGGCAGAGAAGCTTTACGCAAAATTTTCAAAGTGCGAATTTTGGATTCGGGAAGTGGATTTCCTAGGAAATGTAGTAAGCAAGGAGGGGATACACGTGGATCCTTCTAAGATCAAGGCAATAGAGAGTTGGACGACTCCAAGAACCCCTACAGAAATCTGACAACTTTTAGGACTCATCGGATATTACCGAAGGTTCATACAAAATTTCTCCAAGATTGCCAAGCCACTCACCACCCTAACTCAGAAGAGTGTGACCTTCGACTAGGGAGAAAAACAAGACACCGTGTTTCAAACGCTAAAGCGAGCCTTGTGTATTGCGCCCATCCTAACCTTGCTAGAAGGAACGGATGACTTCGTGGTCTACTGCGATGCATCAAACCAAGGAATCAGGTGTGTCCTGACGCAACGAAGGAAGGTCATCGCCTACGCCTCAAGGAAACTAAAGATGCACGAAGTGAACTACACAACGCACGATCTTGAACTAGGAGCAATCGTCTTCGCTCTAAAGATATGGAGGCACTACCTCTATGGAACAAAATGTACGATCTTCACCGACCATAAAAGCCTCCAACATATCCTCAACCAGAAAGAACTCAACATGAGAGAAAGACGGTGGGTAGAACTACTAAATGATTATGAATGCGAGATTCCATATCATCCCGGAAAGGCTAACGTGGTGGCCGATGCACTCAGCCGGAAGGAATACTCGGGCCGCAGAGTGAAGTCTTTAACCATGACAATCCATTCACACCTATCCCTACAAATCAAGGAAGCCCAAATAGAAGCCTTAACATTTGAAAATGTGGCAGGGGAAGCCTTAAGGGGAATGGATAAGAAGTTTGAGGTCAAGAATGATGGAGTTAATTACTTCATGGATCGGATCTAGACACCAAAGTTTGGCGGATTCAGGGAAGTCATCATGAACGAAGCCCATAAGACACGATACTCCATACACCTCGGCTCCGATAAGATGTATCTCGACCTCAAGAAATTGTACTGGTGGCCGAACATAAAAGCCGAAATTGCTACCTACGTGAGTAAATGTCTGACGTGCGCCAAAGTCAAGGTAGAATACCAAAAGTCCTCAGGAGTGTTGCAACAACCAGAAATACCCGAATGGAAGTGGGAACGGATAACCATGGATTTCATAACCAAACTACCCAGGATGGCAAGCGGACTCGACACTATATGGGTGATCGTCAACAGGTTAACTAAATCAGCGTACTTCCTACCGATCAAAGAGACGGATAAATTGGAGAAGCTAACTAGGACATACCTCAGAGAAATTGTACGACTACACGGTGTGCCCATATCCATTATCTCGGACCGAGATAGTAGATTCACCTCAGGGTTCTGGCAATCACTACAAAAAGCTCTAGGAACAAGACTAGACATGAGTACCGCTTATCACCCACAAACCGACAGCCAAAGTGAGAGATCCATACAAACCCTAGAAGATATGTTGAGATCTTGCGTAATCGATTTTGGCAAAGCATGGGACACCCATCTACCCTTGGTCGAGTTCTCGTACAACAATAGCTACCACACTAGTATCATGGCTGCCACGTTCGAAGCCCTCTACGGCCGTAAATGCAGGTCACCTCTGTGCTGGGCCTAAGTGGGGGACACACAACTAGCAAGAGGACAAGCAACAGACAACACGCTCACTAGACCAGAAATCATAAGGGAAACTACGGAGAAGATTGTTCAGATCCGGGAACGTCTGAAAGCATCAAGAGACAGACAGAAGAGTTACGCGGATAAAAGACGGAAACCCTTGGAATTCCAGGTTGGAGATCGAGTCCTACTAAAAGTCTCGCCCTAGAAGGGGTTTATACGCTTCGGAAAGCGTGAGAAACTGAACCCAAGATACATCGGACCATTTGAGATCCTTGCCAGGATTGGTCCAGTGGTGTACAAACTTTGATTACCTCAGGAGCTCCACAACATACACCCTACCTTTCACGTATCAAACCTAAAGAAGTGCTTGTCCGATGAGACCCTTGTCATCCCTCTAGACGAAATTGCAATAAATGAGAGTCTCCAATTCGTAGAAGAACCAGTAGAGATCATGGATCGGGAAATAAAAAGGACTAAAGAAAGCTGCATACCTATTGTAAAGGTCCGCTGGAACGCCAAGCGAGGACCTAAATACACCTGGGAACGCGAGGATCAGATGAAAAAAAAGTACCCGCATCTTTTTCCTAACCTGTAAACTCTATCTTAGATTAAATTTCGGGACGAAATTCCCCTAACGGGGGGATGATGTGACAACCCTATATTTTCCGAAAGCGATGTAACACTCAAGAGTCAAATACAACAAAAACTATTTGGAATCAACGAAATTAACCTAAAAAAAATAAAGTGTTCAAATATCTAAATTGGGATGCATCAAATGTTATATATTGTGCCAAGGTTTCCAAAAACATAAAGAACATTCAAAACCGGGTTATATTGAAGAAATTATAACCACTCGAATATTTACGACACACCGTTAAAACACTATTTAACGTAAAAAGTGAAATTACAATAAAATGCATTTTAGCCTTAAGTATCTAAACAAAAGTTGTAGAGTTCGTTAAACTGTAAACATACATAAAAAGATCAGCCAAATTGGACCTCGTATGAAGAAGCTACGAATTTTCTAAGTTCCGTAACAGTAGTAGAGGGCTAAAAACTCAAATTGAAGATCGAGCGTTATTTAGCTATCGCAACTTAAACAAAAGTTCAAGGCCTCTACAATAGGAGTAAAATGATAAAAAGACAAACAAAAACCGACGTCGAATAAAGAAGCTATGAATTTTTAACGAACTTTAGCAGTCCCGGCCTATTAAAAACATATCATTAAAAATAAAGTCAAAGCTAGCCGATGGAGTCTAAATGAAAGTTGTAGAGCATAATCTCACCTACGCGTGGATATAAAGAACGCGAAAAATGGAGCCCGTACGCGAAAGTTATGGAATTTAGAAGATTGGAGTCGGGATTACGCCCAGCGTAATGTAGGGGTACGCCCAGCGTACTCAGGAGCAGGGTCGAGTCCCGTCGGCTGCATCTTTATGCCTAGCTAGACTCGAGTTGTAAGCCATGACACAAAGTTACGCCCAGCATAACCGAAGTACGCCCAGCGTAGTCGCCCTTCCAGCCCTATAAATAGAAGGCATAAGCTCCGGATTTTAGCACACCTTCTCTAAACTCTCAATCACTCCCACATACTTTCAAGTACCAGAAGCTGTCCCGACGCCCTCGGTTTCCGCACCCGAGCCTCCGACGAAGGTTCTACGCTACTGAGATCCCCGAAGAGCTCGAAGACACAACTTTCCGCGGTTGAATTTCTGCTCGACTCTAGCCCCACTCTCTTCAAGCCAAACAAGTGAGTTCATACCCCTACCTTTCAAGTCTTTTCATGTTTTAGGGGGGGAATACAAGTACAATACAAGTAAAAGTATCGTTTTATAAACATAAATGTCACATCTATCTTATTGATTACCGATACCAACATATTACTTTACGTATAAAGGGCTAGGATATCATCAATTTATTTTCATCAAATGGAACATACTTTCTGAAAAACTATAATGGGTATAGTTAGCAAGTTATTCATACATTCTTACGTATACATCTTGAAAAACCAAATACTTTCAAACAAAATGAAGTAAAGTCTTTCTTATCGTAAATCTATTTATAATAAGCGATGTGAGATATTCAAACTTCAACGTACTCTTATGTAAGCATTTCAAGTTCTGTATTATATACCATAATGTCTTGGAGGGAGAGCGTGATACTTGTGTATAGATCTATACGGGATTGACAACCCCGCACCTAAACTGTTAGCTACAGTTAGACCGGCAGGTCTGGGGTGACAAATGTCATAACACTACAACACCTGAAGAATGTTGCTACAGGCAGTCAGTGTCAATAGTATGGTTATAAAACTCACATGAAAGTATAAAACAAGTTTGATTAACGAGATTCACATATGCATTCAGTTTTCTACATTATTTTGAGCACAAAGTTTATCTTTATCATTCAAGTACGAACAACACTAATGTACTCCAACTTTGAGAACTTATCAAACTATTTATAGAAAATATTGGATTTTCTGAAAACCTCGTTCATTGATTTGCTACCAAAAGGACATACTTTTCAATACAAAACACTTATGAACTCACGAACTTAATTGTTGACACTTTTTCGAAACCACTTGTATTTCTCAGGGAATCAGTAATACAGGTAACCACCAGCTTTTGAAGAAGGAACGCTAAGGACGTTTATTATTAAACATTTACATCATCATATTGTAATATTCTTTTGGAAATATGTATAACGCAACAATATACGTTTTTATTATATATATGATGGTTGTGTTACTTTCTTTACAATATTCAATTGTTGTGGTATTACGTGAAGTCATCCACCCCCGAATGTTTCCGCCATTCTGGTTTCTGGGTGTGACAACATCTCGTGAGGTGTTGTGGCAACCTCTTTGGTAGGGACTAGATTACGAATATGGGCGGCAGTCTCTAAGGCATACCCCCAAAATTAGATTGGTAACAAAGATTGACTCATCATGGAACAAACCATGTTCAGCAAGGTTTGATCATGCCTCTCAGCCACACCATTCAACTATGGTGTCCTAGGAGGTGTCAATTGTGAGAGAATCTCACATTCCTTAAGATAGTCAAGGAACTCAATACTAAGATACTCTCCACCCCGATTGGATCGGAGCATCTTGATGTTCCTGCCGAGTTGATTTTCCACTTCTTGCTTAAACTCTTTGAACTTTTCAAAGGTTTCTGACTTATGCTTGATTAATTATATATATCCATATCTATTGTAATCATCAGTAAGAGGCACATAGTAGCGATTAGCATCCCTTGTTGCAGTTTTGAACACATTTGTGTTTATGAGGTCCAACAAACCTTCACCTCTCTCACAAGTACTAGTGAAGGGTGACTTTTTCTTTTTTCCAAGTAAACAAGACTCATAACTATCATCTGATTTTAGGTCAAATGATTCCAAAACTCAAGCCTTTTGGAGTTGGCATGTTGGCTTCTTGTTGACATGTCCAAGACGACAATGCCACAAGGATGCTTTATCCAAGGTAATCAAAGAATCAATATGAAATACATTATTTCCTAAGTTGTCTACAATCGACACAGTTTCATATACACCATCACAAGGTAATGCTTTAAAATAAAACACATCATTATAAAAAGCATCAATAGCACCGGTTATATTATCAAATGAAAATATGAATTGTTGCTTGTACACACTATGAAAGGAAATAATATTTCTCGCCATTTCTGACGAGTAACAACATTTATTCAAATCTAAAGTTAACCAATTATTAATCAATAAAGAATAAACTCCAATCTTGGTCACATGTGATGCTTTCCTATTGCCCATGATTAAGTTTATCTTCCTGTGCTCCACTTCTTCATTACTTCTTAGGCCCTGCAAATCAGTACAAATGAGAATACTACAACCTGTATCAAGCACCCAAGAGTTAGTATGCAATGAGTTTTTAGACAATATGGTATAAATATCTGCATGGGTGGGTTTAACTTTCCCATCCTTTACATCCTACAAGTACTTAGGGCAGCTTCGCTTCTAGTGCCCCTTTTCATGGTAGTAGAAGCATTGTGCTTCCTTTGGGTTTGAAGAAAGAGGAATGGGACCTTTATTGATCCTACTTGAAGAGGATCCATCCAGAGACTCTCCTTTGGTGCCCTTCGAAGGGGTCTTCCTCTTCTTCCCCTTTCCTTGCCCAATTGCTAAAACAGGGGTTGTCGTACGAGTAGGAGTAGAAGTACCTTTAAGGCCATTTTAAGTTGTCCTTAAATGTCCTTGAAGTTTGCTACACGTGAATTCCTCCTTGTTCATATGATAAGTCATACGAAACTGATCGTAACTTGGAGGTAAGGATTTGAGAATGATATCAATCGCCATATCCTCAGGGAAGTCCACATTAAGCTTCAGCAACCGGTCCATGAACCTTTGCATTTTCTGCAAGTGATCGGTGATGGGTTCACCATCCTTCATCCTGGTTGTTATCATGGAGGAGATAATTTCATACCTCTCTTGACGTACGATCTGGTGGTACCTTTCCATCAGATCCTGGTAGATCTCATAGGGGTAGAAATATTCATAGGATTTCTGGAGTTCGGGAGTCATGGTAGCCAAGATAATACAGGACACTTTAGTAACATCTCTCTCATGTGCAGCAAACTCCGCAATCTCCTCAGGAGTGGCATTGGACTCATTGATAACCTAAAGCTCCTTGTCAAGGACATATTCCTTATCCTCATAGCGGGTGATCATTCTGATGTTCCTAATCCATTCATTGAAATTAGAAACATCAAAAGTGACTTTCCCACACAATTTCATGAGGGAAACAGTGCCTGTAGGGTTTGAGCCAGAAGTAGTGTTGGAAGACATTTGAAAGAAAAGAAATACAAGTTTTAATTAGATAACAAGTCCTCAACAAGTAACCCAAATGAAATATTAAGGCTAGGATGCTACAAACTATTTCATAACTTGGAAGAGGGATGCTGTAATCCAAGCTATAAAATATTTGAAGTTAGGTGAATGATGATTTTACCGATTTCCACCATTAGAAACAAAATAAATTATTAAGTTTTAATTGGATTTGAAACTCTTAGATCTTTTGAGATACATTGACCTTTCAATTGCATGTTTAAATCTTGATTGTGCGCTCTCAAGTTTGTGACTGGGATGTTGAGGATCACAAACAAGGTGTGAATAACCATGCAAATTGACTTGGTACCCTTAATTTTATCACCCAATAGATGTTCCGATTAACAACACACACTCCACCTATCTATCATAAAACTTAATTCACCCTTTGCCACTCCTACTAGCCCTTATTTGTGTGCCGGTTAACCACACACACTCCACTAAGGACTTGGTAAGGCACAAAGTGTAATTTCATGGGTTAGCACATGTTTCACATTTTCCTAAAGTAACTAAGATTGGGAATCAACAAAGGTTTAGTTACTTTATAATGTCATTATACTTTTAATGAGTATTTAGGTCCTTTCCTACCCGTTCAGCTAACAACCTTCCACCAGTCAACGAAGCGGTGGGTAAGAGTGGACACCCATTAAACCGCCATTTTATAGGAAATAACCTTATACCCCCTTATAGACCGGCTTCATGAATGAGGCCTACTAACGGTAAGACTGACTTATTCTTATACATATATATATATATATATATATATATATATATATATATATATATATAATTAAATTTTTAAGATTATAGAAGTATAAGGGTTGAATTCTAAAGTTTTAAAATTCTAAGGTTCAATTTGGAATTAAAGTATTTAATGTGTGAGACTTTACAAATTCAAAACTTGAGGGCATGTTTTGAAACAATTCAAGACTTTTCAACTTTATAACTTATTATTTAATGGTTTATTAAAATGAGTGACCTTTCATTTTACGTAACCTATGTGTTTTAATATGGACTTTAAAAGAGTGACTTTTGGTAATCCATAACTTGAGGACAAGTTATGGATTCATTAAAACAAATAATTGAACAAGAATTAATCATTAAATAATTCAGCAAATAATTCCTATGAACTAACAACAACTCATAAGAACATGTATATTCATATCAAAATTTCAAGAGTCATATGAACAATATAGAACATGGAATTTTGATATTAGCCATTGTAAATGGTTTAGCACAACCATTACACCATCTAAAACAAGTTTTAAAACACCAAAACAGTTTAGGGTTATGTTTCTAGTCCATTTCCAGCAGAAAGACTCAAAATCTGCACTCATGGGCTCCTACTCGTCGAGTGCAAGAACCTACTCTACGAGTAGGATGAATTATCACTTGGACTCATCGAGTCCCCCCATGGACTCGACGAGGTCATGCAGCAGATAGCAGATTTTTGAGCTTGTTCAACATGTTTGCATAAAGTATCAAGAAAAAAAGCCTATGATTTGATACCACTACTAGGTTTTGAGCATTCTAACACTCCTATGATGTACATGCAATCCTAGAAACCTTGGATCTATGTTTTCTCTAAAATACATGCAAATTTGATTTCCAAGGTTTACAACCTAACTAGCATGTTATGGGGTACTTGTAATATAAAAGTTTAAGTAGAATCACATTGTGGTTGATTGATTGGAGTTTTAGAGCCTAACACCAATAGTGTGGATGCCTCAAGTGGTGTCACAAATCACCCAAAACAACTTGGAAATACTTGAGAGAGTACGATGCTTGCTAAAATCGGCCCACCCTTGTTTCTCACACACACTAGTGCTAATTCTAGAAGCAAGGACCTATTTATATACTATGGAGGATTAGGGTTAAACCCTAATACCCATGACTCTTCATTTACCTAGGATTCATGGGTTAAAAGCTCCATGGACTATCCATGGACTTCCATATACTCTTAGCCCATCCTAAATAAAACTTATTCCAATCCATATATATATATATATATATATATATATATATATATATATATATATATATATATATAAGAGTCCATATTTAAATAGCCTTTTTTGATCACTAAATTAATTCCAAAATTAATTGTTGATCAACACTAATTAAATAATATGATATCATATTAATATATTATAACTTATAATATATTAATGTATCATAAACATCTTATTCTCAAAATATATCCATACAAATTGTTAGGTAAAGTGCAACCCAATTGGACCATGTCAGGTGGGGTCAAGTGCATACCAAATATAGTTACGAATTTAGACATCTTATCCAACACCTTTATGGTTGGTGCAGCTCCAAGGTCTCCAATGAAGTTCTTCAACCATATTGCCTCCTTTGACGCTTCGCTCGCCGCTATGTACTCTGATTCGCATGTGTAATTAGCTAAGGTCTCTTGCTTTGTACTTTTCCAAGTCACTACCCCTCCATTCAGGGTAAAGACCCAACCTGACTAAGAGCGGTAGTTATCTTGATCGGTCTGAAAACTGGCATCACTATACCCTTGTACCCTTAAGTCCTCACTCCCACTGAGGACTAGAAACTATTCCTTGGTCCTCCGAAGGTACTTAAGAATATTCTTGATTGCGGTCCAATGCGCTCTACCTGGGTTCCCTTGATATCTGCTGACCATGCTCAAAGCGAAGGCCACATCAGGGCGAGTAAAGATCATAGCATACATGATCGTGCCAACTGTAGAAGCATAAGCTACTCGGATCATCTCTGCTATCTCGAATTTTGTACTCGGACTTTGAGTCATACTTAACTTGGTATTGCTTTGGATTGGTAACTCCCATTTCTTGGAATTCTCCATACTAAAACGCTTTACTACCTTGTCCAAGTAAGTATTCTGACTAATTCCTATTAGTCTTTTACTCCTATTTCTCACTATCCTTATTCCCAGAATATAGGCAGCCTCTCCGAGCTCCCTCATAGAGAATCACTTCCCAAGCCAGGACTTAACCTCCTGCAGGGTAGGGATGTCGTTTCCTATGATTAGTATATTATCGACATACAATACGAGGAGGCTAACTATACTCCCACTAGCTTTGACATATACACAAGACTCATCTTCGCTTTGCAGGAAACCAAACTCTTTGAAGTTCCCGTCAAAACAAAGATTCCATCTGCGAGATGCTTGTGTTCAATCCATAAATTGATTTCTCAAGCTTACACACTCTATTAGGATGATTTGCATCGACAAAAACCTCTGGCTGACTCATCTAAACATCCTCAGCCAATTTCCCATTAAGGAAAGCGGATTTGACATCCATCTGCCATATTTCATAATCATGAAACGCAGATATGGCTAGCATAACCCTTATAGACTTTATCTTCGCACCCATTGAGAAGGTCTCATCATAGTCAACTCCGGTTGTTTGAGTAAAGCCCTTCGCAACCAATCGCACCTTATAAGTGTGTATTTTCCCATCCATGTGGGCCTTCTTCTTGAAGATCCACTTGCACCCGACTGTCTTACGGCCTGGCCCATTGCCAACTAATTTCAAATTTGGTTGTCATACATGGACTGAATCTCACTGTCCATGGTCTCTTTCCATTTCGTAGACTCTTGGCCTACCATGGCTTCCTTGTAGTTGTTAGGTTCATCCAAATTTACTAGTATATTATCACTAATAAACTTTTCACCCTTACTTGTTATATAAAGACCATATAACACATGTGGAACACTAACTCTAATGGAACATCTAAGAGGTAAGGACTCGTCAATCGGTTCAACAGGAGTTTCATCCTCAGGTTGAGCGCTAGTGTTTGCCTCTCACTGTCTCCTTGGCTTATTAGTTCTCGCTCTCGGAAAACCCCTCTCCTCGCAACAAAGATAATATTGTCACCCAGTCTATAGAAGAGATATCTAAAGGACTTATGTGGATAGTCGATGAAAATACACCGCTCACTACGAGGTTCGAGCTTGTCATGAGTCTCTTATCTTACGAAAGCCTTGCAACCCCAAACCTTGATATCTGCCAACGAGGGAGCTTTCCTTGTCCACATCTCAGGAGGTGTTTGGGTAACCTTCTTTGTAGGGACTAAGTTAAGGATATGGGCCGTAGTATCTAAGGCATATCCCTAGAATGAAATAGGCAGTGAATCACAGCTCATCATGGAACGAACCATGTCTAGCAAGGTTCGATTACGCCTCTCAGCCACACCATTCAACTGCGGTGTCCTAGGTGGCTTCAACTACGAAACAATTCCACATTCCTTGAGGTAGTCGTGGAACTTAAGACTAAGGTACTCTCCACCTCGATCGAATTGAAGCATCTTGATTTTCCTACCCAACTGATTCTCCACTTCCTTCTTAAACTATTTGAAATTTTCAAAGGTTTCTAACTTGTGCTGGGTTAAGTAGATATACCCATAATGAAAGTCACATAAAAGTAGCTCCCATCCCTTGTGGTGGATCTAAAGGGCCCACACACATCTATGTGTATGAGATCCAGTAAACCCTCACCTCTTTCACAAGAACCAGTGAAGGGTGAGTTGGTCATCATTCCAAGTAAACAAGACTCGCACATGTCATTGTCCTTAAGGTCGAATGACTCCAACACTCTATCCTTTTGGAGTTGGGCTATACGCTTCTTGTTAACATGTCCAAGACGACAATGCCACAAGCATGCTTCATCCAAACCATCAGAAGAATCGATACACAACACATCATTTCCTAAATTGTCTACAACCATCAAAGTTTCATATATTTGATTACAAGGCAATGCTTCAAAATAGAAAACACCATTAAAGAAAGCATTAATAGAATCTTTTCCATTATCAAACAAAAATCTAAATCCTTGTTTATATAAACCATGAAAAGAAATGACGTTTCTTTCCATTTCAGGCGAATAAAAACAGTTACTCAAATCTAGTCCTAATCTATTACTAAGCACTAAAGAATAAAATCCAATCTTGGTGACACACGACGCTCTTATGTTCTCCATGATCAAGTTTATCTTCTCATTCTCCACATCCCTATTTCTTTATAGGCCTTGCAAATCAGAACAAATGTGAAAATCGCACCATGTATCGAGAACCCAAGAAATAAAATGAGATGAATCATTAGATTGAATAGAATAAATACCTGCAAAGGAAAGCTTGATCTTCCCATCCTTGATATCTTGCAGATATTTCGGGTAGCTTTGTTTCCAATGCCCTTTGTCGTGGCAGTGATACTACTATACATCCTTCAGGTTTGAAGAGGGTACAGTAGGACCAAATTTAGTTCCACTAAAATAGGTGCCATCACAGGACTTTCCCTTATGGTGACTCTTTGAAGGAGCCTTCCTCTTCTTACCCTTCCCTTGCCCAATAACAAAGATGGGGGCAGCAGTAGCAGTAGGAGTTGGTGCAATGGATTTGTCTGTAACACCCAGAATCAGGAAGACCAAGAAAATAAAGGTTAAGCTCTAAATCAAGAGTCAACCCGTCGAGTCCAGGGAGGAACTCGACGAGTCGGAGCGGGATCCGGGTCATTGAGTAAGTAACCAACTCGGAGAGTCAGCGAGTGGACTCGGAGAGTCTGGTTTGGGCGAGAAAAACCCTAATCCCAGAGGTTTTCCCTATATAAAGCACATTATAACCCACCCTCAGCCTCTTTGCTCCCCTTTTGAGTTCCAGAAACCCTAGATTTGAGTGTGCCTTCATTATTTGAGAGAATAGAGCCTTGGAGGAGAGAATCTTGGAGAGTGGCTTGAAGATCAAGGGCTTTACTGCAAACGAGTGGTGTAGATCAGGGATTTACTTCAATTAGAGCTTTCATTTGAGGTAATTGTCTGTTGTTTGGGCTTATGTGCATTTAGACCTACCTTATGTTTGAGTTTTGGGAATTTTGAGTATGGATGAGATCTATTTCGAGTTTGGAGTAGATCTGAAGTTGCTACCTCAGATCTAGGTTGGTAATAACCCAGAAAGTCATAAAGTTTAGGCCAATAAGTTGTTGGTGAAGCCCCTTTGTTACAAACCCTAGCCCTAGAGTGTTCTAAGCCTATAAATCCTTGGTTACACGTAATGTTTTCCACTTTACGTGGGGGTTAGGCTCTAGAGGAATGGAACTATGGATTTGAGCCCCTACATGGCTCGAAAAGCCACTGTATGGATTAACAACTGAAGAGACACGGCGAGTCACATGGGTGGACTCAGTGAGTTGGATGAAGTTAGGCAGCAACTCGATGAGTTAGAAGAACAACTCGGCGAGTCTGTTGAAGATTGCCTTGGACTCGTCGAGTCAAGTCGCGAAACCCTAAACCCTTCAAGTTAAGACTCGGATGAGTGCGTTGAGTGGGGACCTGGTGAGTGGACAAGTCAGGACTCGCAAATCAGTAAACTCGACGATTCATGGTCTGACTCGGCTAATCGAGTCACGAATGAAAGGGATTTCAGGGCTTATGAACTCGGCAAGTCAGTAGGCTGACTCGGCGAGTAGGGTCAACCTCGAAGATTGACTGTGACCAGGACTTTGACTTTGACCATAGTTGACTTAGTTGACTTTTGAAGGATTTTCAGACTAAGTATCATTTTGATATTGGTAGCTCAGAGAGCTAGAGGAGCAGCGACTCAGAAGGTTGTCAATTAGCAGCCAGAGGGTTATCAGCAAGTTCAGCAGCACTAGGTGAGTTTTATTCCAGTAGGAATGGGTCTAAGGCCACAATGCCGGCCCGTTTAGCTAGCAGTAGTTTCCAGACTTCGGTCTGATGCAGTAGTTAATATGTTTGATGCCTTCGTGGCTCAGGCAGGATTCATGTGTTATGTGTTTAGAGTTACGGCCCGATGCAGTATGCAATATATGTGTTCATGTTAGTTGATATGTTTATGTTATGTTATGTTCAGTTAATTCCGGACTTCGGTCCGATGCAAGGGACAAGGTCCCAATCAGTTAGTCCGGACTTCGGTCCGATGCAGGGGACAAGGTCCCAGTCAGTTTCTAGACTTCGATCTGATGTAGGGGGCAAGGCCCCAGTTAGTCCGGACTTCGGTCCGATGCAGGGGACAAGGTCCCAGTCAGTTTCTGGACTTCGGTCCGATGCAGGGGGCAAGGCCCCAGTTAGTCCGGACCTCGGTCCGATGCAGTTGGCAAGGCCCAATATGTGCTTTATATGTTATTGTATGGTATGTGGTAGTTTGGGGGAGCTCACTAAGCTTCGTGCTTATGATTTTCATTTTTGGTTTCAGGTACTCAGTTTTCAAAAGAGGAGCTCGGAGAGGTTGCAGTGCACACACAATAGTCAGTTAGCCTGGGAATGTTTTACTCTGAGAATGAGATTATGTTTTGAATTAATACTCGAAAATTATGTTATGACTTATGATACGGTTTTATAAATATGGTTTTAGTAATGTTTTAAAACAAATTTTTAGTCGTGATTTTTGGGTCGTTACAAGTTGGTATCAGAGCCTTGGTTTGAGGGATGCATACATACTTGAGAGTGTGTCTAGACTCAAACTAAGGAAACGGTCAAAGGTTTTCAAAACAAAAACATTTTCAAAAGGAATTTTTGGTAAAAAGGTGTTTGAGAAAAGAAAAGAGTTTTAGAAAAAGTAAAAAGAATATTTAGAAAGGAAATAAATTGAAAAGAGAAGAAGGGTGTGGTGCATGCAATTAGCTAAATTACCCATACAAGTTTATGATTATCAGTTTCAGTTTTAGTTCCAATTCCAGTCTCGGTTTCAGTTCCAGTAGAACAACATGCTAGTATAGGACTAAGGATCTTGGAGGATGCCTTATGTGCCAGCTTATGTTTTTTAGCCTTATGAGAATTGCATGCTAGTGTTGAGTAGACAGCAGTAGGATAGCCTGTTTAGGTTATGTCTGATAGTATGAGTTCAACATTGTATGCTAGTACAGTTTCTTAAGAATAGTTTGCATGAGTATATTTCCTATATCTGAATGTTGCTTGCTTTGTGCTTAGTGGGACTCTGAGTGATGGGAGTTAGCCATTAGGTGAATACATCGTGTCACATGTTGTCAGGATTGTATAAACTCAGAGTTCCGGATTTGACCCTATTGCGCAACTCTCGTTTAAGTCTAACCGTTGTAGGGATGAGTCTTGTACTCGATGGATTATCCAAGCCTCATTGCATGTGATGGTATTCAGGTGGTGGCTAATTGGCATTGCAAGGAGGCCTTCAGCAGCTGAGGACTAGTTTGGGTAGAGTCAGAGGTTCCCTGGGGCAAGGCTAGGATGAGAGTAGCAAAGATTAGCAGTAGAGAAAAGGGACTTGGTGGAGTTGAGGTAACTCTTGAGGAAAGTACGGATAGATGTGGAAGGTAGTATGGGCCCATACTACTGCAAGCAGAGGATCCGTACTCTATCAAGAGGGGCCGAGGCAAAACCAGGGAACTAGTAAAGTGTGTGAAAGATCCCTCAGCAGCGGTATGTATATTGATCAAATTTGTGATGTGTTTCCAGCATGGTGACGTTGCATGAGATATCAGTTGGCAGTTCAGGTGCCAGGGAAGGATCTGGCTCAGGCTCTAGAGTTGGACAGTTTGATGATCAGATGAGAGATGTTATTTCTGCAGAGATTATGCGTAACATCATTAATTAGAATCCCGTGATATTTGGTTCAGTTAGAGAGGCCATTATGGAGCTTTTGGATAGTCGTCTTGAGGCCTTTAGGGCCGGGATAGTTTCAGGGCAGTTTGGGGCTCGTCTACAGCCCGATTCTTATGGAGTTTAGGGATCCATCAAGGAGGGAGATCCCATTTTTTTTTAGCTCTTGCCATCAGTGGACGGGAGTGAGTGGGGCACCCTGTCTCCAGGAGAGACCTCTGCATGATTGGATGGTCAAGGAGGTTGCGCGAGCCGTTCGCGAGGAGCTGCCCAACATCGTTGGACGGGTCACTGGTAGGTTGACCACGAAGCTCCAGGATCAGACAGCAGTTGTTCAGACGATGGATGGGGTTGACGAGGTAACACATGATCGTGATTCGGGAAGAGAGTCGGAAAGGAAGAAGAAAACAGATGAGACTCAGGTAGCCACAGGTTCGGGCAAGAGGCCTAAGGGGTCGAATTCGAGATCGAGGGACTATCAGAGCCGTATTCGATGCGGGAAGTGTGGTAGGACGCACAAGGGTGCGTGCAGGATTAGAAGTGGTGGTGATGCTGGATTTTTCAAATGCGGTCGGATTGGCCATTTTAGCAGAGATTGTATTGTTACCATCGCTCAGGGTTTGATCCGATATGTTCCGTTGTAGTCAGAGGGGCCACAAGAAGGCCCATTATTCGAGTTTGTATACAGTAGGGCAGGTGCTAGCTCCTGCCCCTGGGACTTCGAGAACCACCATCAGACATCAGGGTCGGGCAAGGGCACCCACGGCTCGGAGCCGAGTTTTCCGGTTGATTTAAACAAGGATTCTAGCAGCACTGAATGATGGGGGTACGTATCTTTTACCTTCTTGACAATTATTATTCATGATATTATTGTTATGTTTCTGTATTGTTATCAATAAGAATAAGTGTTGAGGTATTATATTACCTGCTTGTAACTAAGTTTTATGTCATCTGCATACCTTGGAATTAGAATGGTAAATTGGAGGTCGTCCCCTCTAGATTAGGTTACCTCAGATGCAGTGACTATAGCATGTGTGTGTAATAATCAGTAATGCCTCACTACTTTCGAAAGGTATCATTCGGGATTGATAAGTTAAAGCCTTAGTAGTGACAATTTAGAGCTTCTAGTGAGGTAGCCAGCGGGCAGTAAGGAAGTGGGTTGGGGATGTGCACCCCAAACGCAGGTTCTCAGGATGCAATCCCTAAAGCAAATATAGTTAAGGATTGAAGGGTGCTCAATTAGATAGCAAGAATGGTTCGGATCTGGTAAAAGTTAGTTGGAGCGCCGACAGAGGTAAACGTTGGCAGACATCAGATCGCCCTTTTAATGGAATGAAGGTTGGGGAATCCTTTCGACCAGTGAGCAGTAAGGAGTTAGCCGGATCCAAGTGGGGGAGAACCCTCTGATTATACAAGGGTAAGAGCATGCAGTTCCAGTATGAGTACATGACCTGTGAGAAGAAAAGATAGTAGTGCAACAATTGATGTATTGAGGAGTTCAGAGTCGGGAGTTTGACGAACTTCCCAACAATGAGTTCATGTGATCGAGATGGTTAGTAGTTGGTTGGGAATTCAGGGTTGGAGGACCGCCTATAGGACTTTAGTGGGTCGGAATGAGGATCTTGAGAACAGTTAGCAAGAGATGCTTTTTTGTTAGTAGTTAGTGGCAGAGACGGCATGCAGGGTTGTGTGGATTTAGGAGTTGGGGGTTTTGGAAACTTCCCAACGATAGTTTCATGTATCCGGATTAGTAGACGGTTGGTTTGGGAACCAAGCCGAAGAATTCCTCGACGGACCGCTAAGTGTATCAAGGATATAAGATGTCGAGGTTGATGCAGCATTCCATGTCTGAGGGATGCTTTTGAGAAATCAGGATGAAAAATCGCTAGCAGGAATAGGGATAGTTACGATGTCCTCAGAATAGTAGTAGAGTGTTGTAAGTCTGCGGGGTTAGCCGTAGCATTCACTAGCAGTCAGATAGTAGTAGAGTGTTGTAAGTCT
This sequence comes from Lactuca saligna, assembly GCF_052625555.1. Lineage (NCBI taxonomy): Eukaryota > Viridiplantae > Streptophyta > Magnoliopsida > Asterales > Asteraceae > Lactuca > Lactuca saligna. The sequence goes on from NC_136419.1 coordinate 54,686,825, forward strand.
GCGGGGGTAGCCATAGCATTCACTAGCAGTCAGATAGTAGTAGAGTGTTGTAAGTCTTCGGGGGTAGCCGTAGCATTCACTAGCATTCAGATAGTAGTAGAGTGTTGTAAGTCTGCGGGGGTAGTCGTAGCATTCACTAGCAGCCAGATAGTATTAGAGAGTTGTAAGTCTGCGGGTGTAGTCGTGGCCTTTATCAGGTTGGTAAGCAGCATGAGCACGTTGTTGGACGCGTAGGAAGCAATAGTACCCACCAGTTCGGGTGCAGCAGTGAGGATATGGGAATCCACGAGTTAGATTTCGGATTTCCCAAATGGTTCAGTTATGGTTAAGTCGGCGATTTTTTAGTAGATCGTCACCTCAGTTATGAGATCAGGGAAGCAGTGGACCCCTTCGATTCGTGTATGTTAAAGGCTACCGTTAGTTTGCGAGCCAGCATTTTTTAGACATGGATTTGATGATGTCAGGATTCGACGTATGGACTCGGTCGGTTGGATCGGGAGGTTGTTAAAGTCACAGTGTCAGGATGATTAGTGGAAACTAGTTCCAGAGAAAGATTTCATTCAAAAGTTATGGGAGCGACTAAGTAAGGAGTCCTTGGGCTCCAAGGTTGAGTTGGAACTCAGTGTTGCAGATAACCGATGAACGATTGGAGACCAGGAAGGTCTTGAGATGTTGTGGGAAGCAGCCATATAGCCAGTTTAGTGCTTCAGCCAGTTCAGTGTTTCAGTTAGTTCAGTGTTTCAGTCAGTTCAGTGTTTCAGCCAGTTCAGTGTTTCAGCCAGTTCAGTAATTCAGGTAGCTCAGTGTTTCAAGTAGTTCAGTATTGCAGGCAGTTCAGTGTTTCAGATAGTTTCAGTATGAGTGGTAGAGTGGGTAGAACAGTTATAGATAGTTGAGGTATCTTCAGAAGTCGCTGAAAGCAACTAGGAGATTGTGATGGGGTGTAGTAACTGGTAGGAGTCTAGAAACCCAGATATGGAGACATCACTAAGGACCAGGGTGGTCTCGGTTCATCCAGAAGGCGGATAAGGGACAACAGAAATTTTCAGTCAGTGGTAGTAATGGAAAGTAGACCATGGTAGAATTTGACTTGTTGATTGATGGGTACTCAATAATAAGTAGCGAAAAGTGTCCAGTGCATAGCCAGTGGTAAGCAGTAACTGCGTTGCGAAATACTTGACCGTGGTGGACTTCGAGGACGAAGTCTAGTTTAAGTGGGGGAGAGTTGTAACACCCATAATCAGGAAGACCAAGAAAAGAAAGGTTAAGCTCTAAATCAAGAGTCAACTCGTCAAGTCCAGGGAGGAACTCGACGAGTCGGAGCGGGATCCGGGTCATTGAGTAAGTAACCAACTCGGAGAGTCAGCGAGTGGACTCGGAGAGTCTGGTTTGGGCGAGAAAAACCCTAATCCCAGAGGTTTTCCCTATATAAAGCACATTATAACCCACCCTCAGCCTCTTTGCTCCCCTTTTGAGTTCCAGAAACCCTAGATTTGAGTGTGCCTTCATTATTTGAGAGAATAGAGCCTTGGAGGAGAGAATCTTGGAGAGTGGCTTGAAGATCAAGGGCTTTACTGCAAACGAGTGGTGTAGATCAGGGATTTACTTCAATTAGAGCTTTCATTTGAGGTAATTGTCTGTTGTTTGGGCTTATGTGCATTTAGACCTACCTTATGTTTGAGTTTTGGGAATTTTGAGTATGGATGAGATCTATTTCGAGTTTGGAGTAGATCTGAAGTTGCTACCTCAGATCTAGGTTGGTAATAACCCAGAAAGTCATAAAGTTTAGGCCAATAAGTTGTTGGTGAAGCCCCTTTGTTACAAACCCTAGCCCTAGAGTGTTCTAAGCCTATAAATCCTTGGTTACACGTAATGTTTTCCACTTTACGTGGGGGTTAGGCTCTAGAGGAATGGATCTATGGATTTGAGCCCCTGCATGGCTCGAAAAGCCACTGTATGGATTAAGAACTGAAGAGACTCGGCGAGTCACATGGGTGGACTCGGTGAGTTGGATGAAGTTAGGCAGCAACTCGACGAGTCTTTTGAACATTTCCTTGGACTCGACGAGTCAAGTCGCGAAACCCCAAACCCTTTGAGTTAAGACTCAGATCAGTGAGTTGAGTGGGGACCCGGTGAGTGGACAGGTCAGGACTCGGAAATCAGTAAACTCGACGAGTCATGGTCTGACTCGGCTAGTCGAGTCACGAATGAAAGGGATTTCAGGGCTTATGAACTCGGCAAGTCAGTAGGCTGACTCGGCGAGTAGGGTCAACCTCGAAGATTGACTGTGACCAGGACTTTGACTTTGACCATAGTTGACTTAGTTGACTTTTGAAGGATTTTCAGACTAAGTATCATTTTGATATTGGTAGCTCAGAGAGCTAGAGGAGCAGCGACTCAGAAGGTTGTCGGTTAGCAGCCAGAGGGTTATCAGCAAGTTCAGCAGCACTAGGAGAGTTTTATTCCAGTAGGAATGGGTCTAAGGCCACAATGTCGGCCCGTTTAGCTAGCAGTAGTTTCCAGACTTCGGTCTGATGCAGTAGTTAATATGTTTGATGCCTTCGTGGCTCAGACAGGATTCATGTGTTATGTGTTTAGAGTTACGGCCCGATGCAGTATGCAATATATGTGTTCATGTTAGTTGATATGTTTATGTTATGTTATGTTCAGTTAATTCCGGACTTCGGTCCGATGCAAGGGACAAGGTCCCAATCAGTTAGTATGGACTTCGGTCCGATGCAGGGGACAAGGTCCCAATCAGTTTCTGGACTTCGATCCGATGCAGGGGCAAGGCCCCATGAAAGACCCTAACTTTCGTATTTATGAAAGACCCAAACTTTCATACTCGACAATATAGTTACTCCAAAACATGCTACTTGCATATTCATAAAACCAATATTTTACATTGATAAAGAGATTACAAACTACTGGATACAAACCGACTATTTTAAAGTGTTATATATTACATAACTTCCCAGGATTCTATAGTTTTATACATATGGGAGTGCAAAATACAATAGTTTGAAACTATTCATAAGCTTCTATCGATACAATAGTTTCAAACTATTCAAAAATCTTCTACCAGTATATAACTATACTGGATGTTTATCTCCTGCAATTTGTTAAACATCGAGAGGGTAAGCGGTGACACTTAGTGAGTTCAATAATAGATACAATATAACATTATCCCATATATATACTTTAATAGGGAAGAAGCAAAGAGGAACAAGGAACAACAAGGGCATATGTGAATCATGTGACAAACATTCCATATCAATCATTGATTTGATTTAAAGATATATAATCAATGAGACATAACAATTTCCATGCTTGATATACATCAATAAAGCTTTGGCCCAAACGACATAGAAGATATACAACTTCGGATTAACATTTCGGTAGATTTCAAGCTTATAGCCCTGTCTAACCTTCTGCCACTACCATAGAATAGAATTCATTCTCTTACGGAGACATGTTCCACATGGCCAGAAGCTACATACCAATACCAACGTGAATCTAAGTCCTTTCACTGATCACATGGTCAAAGGTATTTCTTTGCTATTAAAAATAGCAAATAAAAATAACCCGGGAAAATAACCCGGAATAATAACACTGAAAAGCACGTAGCACATATAACAAATAACATACAATTATTTCTATATATTAAACTCACCGTGAAATAACCGGGGCTAAAATATTAATTTGGGCAGTACTTCGGCTCTAAATATGACTTTCATCGTTGAAAACCAGGAGTTTTCTTGAAAACCGGGCTCTGCGAAGGTAGAGCTTCGAAACCGAAAAGATAAATTTCCCGGGCTTCTCGGGCACTTCGTGGAGGATTCCGGGCTTTACAATCGATACCGGGGCTTTGCGGGATATTAAGATGAAAGAAATATGGGTTTAGGGGGTTAAAATTGACAATTTTTCAAAGGTACCCAGGAGGTCTCGCACCCTTCTATATATAGAGGCGAGGCTTCTGATTGGACGACTGAGAAGCCTCCAGGTGGCGAAGATCCGAGGCTCGCAGGGGAGGGCTCGCACGTGGGTTGCGCGTGCGATGGCTTGTTGGCGGATTCTTACTGGACCGAGGCGTGTGTCCGACGTCAGCTCCGGTGTGCAGGTGGTCAGCACATGCGAGAGTCTCGGTGGCACTCGTTGATTGGACCGCAGAGTAATAACCATGTGCGAGGCTCGGAGCTAGGGTGCAAAGTTCGGTCCACATGCGAGCCTCAGACTGGACCTCCCTTCGTTCAAATCAGAAACCGACACGTGGCTCGTATGACTCACCAATTTCGGACACGTGGCATCTTTTAAGCGAGGGTGACGTGGCCGAAGCCACCTATGCGAAATTTCTCGGTTTTCGCGCCAAAACTTCAAAACTCCATAACTTTCGCATACGAGCTCCATTTTTAACGTTCTTTCTATGCACGTGTAGCTACAATTACGTTCTACAACTTTTGTTTAGACTTCGTCGGCTAATTTTGAATTTAATTTTAATATTATTATTTTTAACAGACCAGGACAGGAAAATCCGTTAAAAATTCATAACTTTTTCATCCGACGTCCGTTTTCGTCAGACTTTTTACCATTGCACTACTAATAACGAGACCTTCAATTCTCGTTTATGTTGTGTCGGCTAAAAATCACTCGATCTAAAATTCGAGTTTTTAGATGTCCACTACTAAGCTGAAACTTCGAAAAATCATAACTTCCTCATACGAAGTCAGATTCTGGTGTTCTTTTTATCGAATTTCTCGGTTTAACGAATACTACGACTTTTATTTAGATTACTAAGGCTAAAAGGTAGTTTATCAAAAACTCACTTTTTACGTCATTCGGCGTCGTGCCGGTTTTGTCGTGGATCTTCGGTTGGTCATAACTTCTTCGTTATAACTCGGATTTTGACGAGGTTTTCGCCTACAAATTTCTAACGAGATTTTCTACAACATCAAATAATAAAATTTTACTTATTTAAAATTTCATATTTTCGCTAAGTTTAACTATTTGGCTTTTAATTGGAATCTCATAAGACTTCCAATATTTTCTGAGTGATTCTAAACATAGTTTTACTTCATTTCTAGTAAAAACCATTTGTTAGAACTCAACACTCAATTTTACGTAATATTTCACAATTTTATTTACTTATAACACGATTTCAAAACGTGTATGTTACACCCTAGTTGGTCCGGACTTCGGTCCGATGCAGGGGACAAGGTCCCAGTCAGTTTACGGACTTCGGTCCGATGCAGGGGCAAATCCCCAGTTAGTCCGGACCTCGGTCTGATGCAGTGGGCAAGGCCAAGTATGTTCTTTATATGTTATTGTATGGTATGTACTAGCTTGGGGGAGCTCAGTAAGCTTCGTGCTTACGGTTTTCAATTTTGGTTTCAGGTACTCAGTTTTCAAAAGAGGAGCTCGGAGAGGTTGCAATGCACACACCATAGTCAGTTAGCCTGGGAATGTTTTACTCTGATAATGAGATTATGTTTTGAATTAATACTAAAAAATTATGTTATGACTTATGATACGGTTTTATAAATATGGTTTTAGTAATGTTTTAAAAGAAATTTTTAGTCGTGATTTTTGGGTCGTTACATTGTCCTTGAGGTTTCTCTCAATAGTCCTCAACATGCCTTGAATCTTGCTCAATGTGACCTCCTCTTTGTTCATGTGGTAGGTCATGCAGAACTGGTTGTAGCAAGGAGGCAATGAGTGAAGAATAATATCAATCACCAACTCCTCATCGAATTTAACATTTAACTTTTGTAGGCAGTCGAGATATCTCTGCATTTGCTGCAGATGAGCAGTGACAGACTCTCCGTCCCTCATCTTGGTCGTGATCATCGAAGTGATGATCTCATATCTCTCTTACCTAGCATTTTGGTGGTACCTGTTTAGAAATCCTGGTGCATCTCATAAGGATAGAAGTCCTCATAGGAATTTTGGAGTTCAACAGTCATGGTCGCGAGCATGATGCAATGGACTTTCATGGCATCATGCTCATGGGCCTCAAAGGCAGCGATCTCATTGAGAGTAGCAGTGTTGACATCTATTTCTTTCAGCTCCTTGTCGAAGACATACTCCTTTTCCTTGTAACGGGTAACCATTCGTATGTTGAGGATCTAATCATTAAAATTGTTTCCGTCGAAGATCACCCTCCCACACAAATTCGTGAGTGAGAATGAGCCAGAAGAGTTTGAGTCGGAAGAGTTGTTGTTCGGCTTAAACATCTAGAAAAGAAAAGAAACAATGTTTGATTAGAAAATAATCCCCAATTAAACACCCAAATGAGAAATTAGGGCTAGGATCCAAAAACATTATTCACGATTTAGAAGAGGGATGTTGATGTGTGTGAAACAAACTAGTTTTAATCCTACTAACTTAAACACAAAGAAAAACACACGAAAAGCAGTGTACCTATCGATTAGCAGTTTAGTTCAGGTAAGTAGGGTATCGAACACAGGGAACAGTAAACAATTATAATAGATGCTAATATTATCTAAATGAAACAAGTAATAGAAAGGGGGTTTTCTCTAGTTTTGCAAGACTAGAAACTTAAACAATTAACTAAAACTTAAACTAAGAAACTAAGAGCTAAGCAAATAAAAATCAACTAAATTCAATAATAAAGAGGACTTCTGTTTAGGTTAGACTCATTTGTTCCCATGGATGATTTCAATGTATCGGATTAATTCTTCATTGGCTACCGACTAAGATGATTAGTTTCACGTTTGCTATTACTAATCCTTAGGAAACAAATTAACTCAAGCAGTGGCCAGTTGTCTAAATTAACAAATTTCCTAGTTATTGATTCGGGTTAAATAAGACTTGTAATGGTTAATTAAATTGGCCCTTAAATTAACCTCTTGCTGATGTTCATCAAACAATCTCACACATTAACTTACCTATCTTCTAGTTAATTCTAGTTTCACATTCGTTATTCCTAGACATACAACTATGTGGTCACAATAAATCATATGAAATTAATAACTAAGAGATGTTCATACAACTTAATTACTGATTTATTAACAGAAGAATAGTTATTGTCAACACATAAGGTTCTTTAACAAGCTTAACAAAACATAATTACCAATCAAAATTAATCCTACTCAAATAATCAATCCATGTTCACAAAATTGTCTACCCAAACAGAAGTTATGAGTTTTTAGCTCATGATTACAGCAGAAACAAGCACAAAAACGAAATCAATTGGTAAAAACATAGTTCAAACAAGAGATTAGGTAAGAGTAAACTTGATTTTGACTTGATTCTCCTTAAAATTGAATGTAGGGTTGATTCCCTTGCTTCCCACGCTACAACAGCACCTTTAGTCGACAATTGGCCTCCAAGGGTTCATCTATATCCTATGATATCGATCTGAAAGTCCCTTTATATAGATTTTCACAAAACAGAGGCTACTCGGCAAGTCCATTGACCTACTCGGCGAGTCCATCACTTAAAACCCGTGTGCGGCAAGTCAGCGCGTCCAAAATCGTGAAACTTCTGACCAACTCGGCGAGTAATCGACCCTACTCGCCGAGTACGTTTTGAATCAGCATTTTCTCAAAACACGAAAGTCGTCCGAAATTGTGTCTACTTTTCAAAACATTTTGAATCTCGTCAATCGGAGTTACGGTTCATGAGATATATCCAAAACACTGAAGAGGGGTCAAGTTGTCCAGCAACATCCTTCTTTCTTCAAAATCCAAGATCCAAGCCTCCAATCGTTAGTTCGGCTTCCTTTTCCACCCGCGCATGTCATCATTGCTGAAAAATGAAATTCTAAACTAATTAAGCACCTTTTGTTCATTAAATGAGACAAAAACAACATAAAGTATTAAGATAATGCATGGATTTTATAGCTAAATACGCCCATATCAGATGTCGTAATCTAAACAACAAATAATTTTAAGGTAAGTGAATGACGATTCACTAATTTCCACCATGAAAAAGAAAAGCAATTATGTTTTAAATGTTTTGAAACTCCTAGATCTTTTGAGATTCATTGAACTTTTCAATGGCATGTTTAAATCTCGATATGCCCTTCAGGTTTGTGACTGGGATACCGAGTATCACAAACAAGGTGTGAATAACCATGCAAATGTTCTTGGTGCCCTTGATGTTACATTCACCTAATCAATGTTCCGGTTAGCTACATTCGCTCCATTGATCTATGAGAAACATTGAGTCGCCCTTTTCTACCTTTGCTAGACCTAAATTAGTGTGCCGGTTAACCACACACGCTCCACTAACGTCATGCCAATGGTACAAAGTGTAATTTCATGGAATAACATCATTTTCACATTTTTCCTAAAGTAACTAAGATTGGAAATTTTATGAAACCATTAAGTTACTTTATTAATCATTATACTTTTAATGAGGAATTTGTTGCTCTATCCTACCCATTCTTCTAACGACCCTCCACAAATCAAGGAAGCGGTAGGTGAGAGTGGACACCTATTAAACTGCCATTTTATATGCAACAACTATTACCCCCTTATAGATCGGCTTCGTGAATGAGGCCTAATAACGATAAGACTAGCATTAATCTTATACATATATATAATCATTATTCTTATAATATTATAACAATATAAGGGTTGAATTTTAAACTTGTAAAATTCTAGGTTTTGGAATTTAATTATTTCAAAATTAAACTTTTAATCAAAAAAATTAAATTCCAAAACTTGAGAGCAAGTTTTGAAACATTTCAAAACTATCTAGATCAAAATTCAAATAATATAATTAAACAATTAATTGGTGATTATCTATTTTTTTGATCTAATCCAATTTCATGCAAGATAATTGATCAAATAATTCAAATAATTAAGGTTTATCGTAGAATGCAATAATTATCTAATTAATTGATAAATATTTTTTATTTTGACAAGGATAATCACATGGAATTAATAAAAATCGGATTTTATTAATTAAAAACAATTTTGGTAATTATCCCAAGTCAAAATAAGTCAAAATCCCGAAAATCCATCTGTATGACACCCCGACTCACCGAGTCCCTTGAATAACCCGTCGAGTTCATCTTACTCATCGAGTTCATCTTGGGACTCGACGAGTCTGTCAGACAGAAGGCAGAAAAACCGATATTAAGAAATGAATTAACACGCAATGCATCAAATACAATAGAAACTAGGCAAGGCTCTGATACAACTGATGGGTTTTGAGCAAAAGAACATTCCTATGTGCACATGAAAAAACCTAAAGCTTTGGATCAAGGTTTCTCTATTGTACACACAAATAATCCAAAGCTTGTAAACCCTAATCTAGCATACTATAAAATCGAAATCTACAACTAAAACAAGTTTAGATGATTACTTTTTTATAGTAGCAAGAATCTTCAACTTCAAGAGCTTAGTATCACAAGTGTAATACCTCTAATGACAAACACCAAGGCAAGAAGATGGTCTATGAAGAGAGGGAATGGAGGCACAGAATCGGCTCTGAGAAGTCTTAGGGTTTCTAGTGGCCGATTTCTGGTGCCATAGGGGTTCCTTATATAGTGGTGCTGCTAGGGTTTTAGTCAAAACCTTAATTGGATGACTTAGGCCTTAAGCAGTCCAAAGAACCTTCTGGAATAAGGCCATGGACGAAATCTAAGTGGGCTTCCACTCTGAATTTCGTCGCCCCTCATATCCATAAGGATCTACAGCCCAAATCTAATTATCTTATAATTGGCAATACCATTCCCTTTTGTTCAATTAATCTTTTTTGATCACAATATCAATTTCTTAATTAATTCTTAATCAATATTAATTAACTAATATGATTTTCCTTTTAATATATTATTCGTATAATATATTAATAAACCATAATACTCTCTCTCTCTCTCTCTCTCTCTCTCTCTCCATAAATCATCCTGTCAAGTTGCTTTTGTGAAGGCAATCCAAAAGGACCATGCTAGAATCGGGTCAAGTACATACCAAATATAGTTATAGACTTAAACACTAATCCAACAATTTCTACCCCTTGTATTCGATTTTCCTTTGTCGAGGTTGGTATTATTTTCCATTGACTCCCACATAACATTATAAATAACATCATGCAACTTGTTTCTTGGCCCTACAACATTTATAATCGAAGGAATTAAAGGTTTATGTGATATGTCCACATTCGTATGAATGACTAAAACCATGTATTTGCACATGACGTCTCATAGTTTTCGGATCCATAAAGTAACTATTATCACATTTCTCACACAGACATTTGATTTAACCATTACTATCAAGGACTGGATTGGATCTCTCAAAAAAAGAGTTGAGTCCTAACCGGAACACGAGAGATTGACGATGTGGGTTAGTAGTCTAGCTTTTATCAGTAAACGTAACGCAAATGAAACATAGTTTAGTGTTTTAGGGTTTAATCTACATGAAACAAAATTAGATAGAGTATTTATAAAGTAGATTATTCAAAAAAGTATCCCCGAAATGGGAATGAATAATTGTAAACGGATAGAGTATTCACAAGGGTATGCTTCCAAACCCACTTTTTGAATACCTTATCACATATGTGGAAGTTTATTACATGATTGTCTGTTTAGGAAAATTTGGCAACATTTCCCCATAGCTCCCAAGTGTGTGTGTATATATATATATATATATATATATATATATATATATATATATATATATATATATATACCCAAGGAAGAAAAAGTAATTGACAACCAAATCTTTTTTAAACAAGCAATCATGTACCAAATGTTCACATCCTAAATGAAATAAGGTATTCAAAAAGTAGTCACAAAATGAGCCAAACTTAAAATTAATTTCTAAATCAATTTCAGATGGGTATTTCTAAGATCGTGATAATTAATAGGAAGAAACGTAAACGAATAAAATTTTAGCAGATTTTTGTTATTTGTAGTATTTTATTTTTCCATTTTTTTTATTTACAATATTTTATTTTTTTTAAAATTTTTTTAATATACCATTTTGCTTTAAATGTTATTCTGTTTTTCTATTATAGGACTGTAGTTTTTCATATTTTTTGTTTTTCCTAATATAGCTTTTAAATATGTTATTTTCTATTGTACTATACATATTATATAGTTTTTTTTTTTTTTTGTGAATTATAGTATCCGACTTTTTATTTTTAATTTTTATTATAAGATTGCACTTTAAAAATTAAGATCATGAAGACCTTAAACTTAATTAATGTTCCAATCAAATTAACAAGTTTGCATATACACATATACTTACCATCGTTTATATATATATATATATATATATATATATATATATATATATATATATATATATATATATATATATAAACAAGATCGGGTGAGAACTCATTTTAAAGTAAGGATTCGTGAGGACACTTTAAAAAAATTGAAAAAAAATCTACAAAAAATGCAATTCATAAGATCAAGTATAGATCTATGTACGGGGGAAAAAATGAAAAAAAAAAAATTTGATGCAAAATAAAAAATAAAAATTGAATCGTGTATCAATTTTAATGATGCAATTTTTGTTTTCTAATTATCTTTACTAGCGGACATAGATCTATGCTAATTAAACCGGTCTATAGTGAATAATTTGGTTTGTTTGTTATTGCTGATTGAACTGGTATACAGTGAAGAATAAATTATATCTTTTTAAATATTTATTATATTTGTCTTTTAAGTCACTCTTTTTTTCTTTTCGCTCCGGATCCTATATACGTTTGGACCGATTTTGAACCTATAAGTCATTCCAGAATGAGGGCCCAAATGATGTGCTTGAGGTTTAGCATCCTTGATTACCTTAACATTATATTATAAACAAGAACTTGCCTTCTTAAAATAAGTTTTTATATTTATTTGCTATTGTTAATGCACTGAATATCATAAAGAACATCCGTAGATTATTAAATGAGAGAGACATATGAAAAAAATAATAATAATAATAACTAAAAGCGAAAATTGGAATTATTGTGTAAAAAACAAGTGTTGTACAATTGAAAGTGACGAACTTATGATGGATACAGTTGATCGGGCTTTCCAACTTTTTTCTGTTCTCATGCCAAAGTTAACGAGGTCCAGGGTTTGACCACTGGTATAAGGTGAATTCTAGGTCCCACTAGACGCAGACACAGCTCATTGGCACACTAGATTCTGAAAGACGGTCACCTTTCAGATAATCCTACTCCACCTTAACCTAATGTTTTGTGCTTGTCTAATCATCTCTCTCTCTCTCTCTCTCTCTCTCTCTCTCTCTCTCTCTCTCTCTCTCTCTCTCTCTCTCTCTCTCTCTCTCTCTCTCTCTCTCTCTCATATATATATATATATATATATATATATATATATATATATATATATATATATACCCACACGAGACGGTTCAGTTGAAATTTAAAAAAATTAAAAATCTTGATATTTAATCTTATCCACATATTTTTCATTTGTCGTTCTAATACTCCTGCGTACAGGCAGCAACGGGGTATATCTAATTATACATGATTATACGACATAAAGATACAATCATATATGATTATATATATTTATACGTATATGTCTAAAAATAAATGATTATACATATATCTATTTACAGAGTGAGTAATTATATATGATCATGACAGTTAGTGGTAGAAGAGGTAGTGGTGGCAGCGGTGGCGGTTGTATAACTGATGGATGTGATAGCGGTGGAGTTGGATGGTGGCAGAGCTGGTTGTAGTGGCGGTAGTTGTAGTGTGGGGATGGTAGCTGAGGAGAAATGAATGGACGATGCTATATAATCATTTATGATTACAACTCTCTCGTTGCGCCGGTACGCCGGAAGGTTAGAGAGACATATGTGAAATATGTGGTTAAAGTTGAATCTCAAAATCTTTATTTCATTTTGAATCTCAACGGTGTATATATATATATATATATATATATATATATATATATATATATATATATATATATATATATATATATATATATATATAATCACTAACAATATTAGGATCATTAAAATTGTTTTTTAAACCACTATGTTAAACCTTTTTTTTTTGAAATATATTAAAATTTATAATTTTTTTTAACTTCTTTCCATTTTGATATTCGAAAAAAGTTATAGTGCACCATAAACATATTTTACGTAAACATTTTTTTTTTTTTTTTTTTGAAAAAAATAAATCAACGAATCAGCATTTATAGCATCGTCTTAGTCATTTTTAATGTTTTTTCAAAATAATCTATGAAAAGTTTTAATATATATATATATATATATATATATATATATATATATATATATATATATATATATATATATATATATAAAATCACTAACAAATATTAGGATCATTAAAATTGTTTTTTAAACCACTATGTTAAACCTTTTTTTTTAAATATATTAAAATTTATAATTTTTTTTAACTTCTTTCCATTTTGATATTCGAAAAAGGTTATAGTGCACCATAAACATATTTTACGTAAACAAAATATCTTTTTTTTTTTTTTTGAAAAAAATAAATCCACAAATCACCATTTATAGCATCGTCTTAGTCATTTTTAATGTTTTTTCAAAATAATCTATGAAAAGTTTTAATATATATATATATATATATATATATATATATATATATATATATATATATATATATATATATATATATATATCCACAAACTCAAATTTACATGATTCCAACCCTTCTTTTACAGTTGATCTTAAATTGAAATAAATAACTAAAAATATATAAATTTATAACTTTTAACCTCCTTACAAATTGATATTAAATAAAAAAAATATATAAAATATACATCATATTATGTTGAATCTATATGTCTAAGAATCATTCTGAAATAAAATTCCTAATAATATATGATCCTATAGGATCACATATTTATCAGGTTGGCACATTTTTTGTATTTATTATTAATATGATTATTAATAAGTAATATCAATTCTTGTATTTTAATTAGGGAATACTTATTGTTTTATGAAAATAATAATTATAAGAGAGTATGTAGTTATTATTTCATATGGTATGAATTAAAATATCTTGTACAACCTTTTAGACTAGTTGAATTCTTTTATCTTTTACCTAAAGACAAAGCTTACATTTTATAAACTTTGTTTTATAAAAATTAAAGAACTCTTTTATTTTCAAGAGGTATAACCGAAAATATTAAACAAAAAATGAGGTTGTTTTTCAACCTTCATACTTTGTCTCCCCATACTTATAAAGGCTAGAATTATTTTAGAGTATTATAATATAAAACCCTTACCATTTTGTGGGTATATAAGAGAGTTTTTTCATAAGATTTTGGCTAGTTTTTTCTAGTGAAATCTCTTCTTTTCTCTATGTGGTCGAATCCTCTCTACTCTTCCTCTTCCTGTTGTCTTTTGAAGATTCTTGCAAGATTAGAAGCTCTCTCGAGTTATCTCCTTTAGTGCTTATTTGAATTAAGCACTTAAAGACTTTAGACACTTAAGAATACAAAAAGAAACTAGCATTCCAAGTGCCTTACTCTTGATGGTGGATACACAAAGAAAATCATGATCTTTGATTTTTGTTATCTTCATCAACACCCCAAAACCATGAGGGTTAAAAGGTTTTAAATCTTATTATTCTAAACACTCTATGGTTGTATTTATTTTTTTCATTCTAACATCTATAAATGGATTCATGATGGGTTGGTCTTGTTATAAACTAAAAAGAAACTTGTGATTTTTTAAAGACTTCTGATGCCGGTTTTTGTGGAAAAAAAAAAACTTATATTATGTATCAAAACACATTAGTGGTATCATAGCCATCTTTTATATCTTAGAATTATTTTTTATATTTGATAATCTTTGGTTTTTGAAAAACAAGCATAAATCTCTTTTGGTTAAAAAATCCATATTTGTTTTCTTTGAGAATTTCTTAGTTAAAATTGTTTATTTTATATATAACTATCTTTCATGCATTTTGGTTATATAAAAGTTGTCTGAAAAAAAAACCAAATAGTTGTTTGTTATAATATTTGATATGTTGTATATAAACATGTCATTTGGACATTTGTGTTGTGTTTGGTTGATATTTATTTATTCATAAGATGTAATAGATAAATATGTAATTGTTCATTTGTTGATTTATTGTAATAAATTAGTTAGACTAATTATATTTCTTTTTAAATGTAACAAGATGAAGAAATGACATCCTTGAAGATGAATTAACCATTTAAAACCATAATCCCAACAATAATTAAGCTTTTACTTTGGTATTGGCCTTAATTATAGTCTTAATGGTTTAAGTGTTGCAACTTTCACAACATGAAGATTTGAAGTCCTTTTGCAAGTAAGAGTTGACTTGGCAAGTGGGAGCTTGAAGACATTTTGAAGTGTCCCTTATGTCCTTTAGTAAGGACCTAATAATTCTTGTGATGCCTCACAAAAATTATTATTAGATATGACTTAGTTTATACACATTATAATGCATGCATGTGATGTTTATTTTTATACTATTATATGTTATGTTTTGTGCATGAAATTGAGTTTACATGTCAAACAACATTTTAACATAAGATAATATCAACTGTAGTTTCAGTAAAAATATTTAAAAGATAACATAATATGTTTATAAATAGATACTTATAAAAACGTTTCTACTGGTTACCAGTTTCCCGGTTAAAATCAATTTTAAAAAAAAATAGTTTTAGTGTAAAACCTATAAATACCCAACTTTAAAATATTTGAAATGATTCAAAAGAATGTTTAAGCATTGTATAAACTTCATGTCTTTATAATAAATAATGTTATAACGGCAAATAATAAAAGTAGTGATTATTTATTGCAATGAAACTTAATATATGATATTGGTGTTTTCAATATAACACAACATGATGATATTATGTTTTATGTATGCCAAATGAGATTTAAAATAGAAGTATCATCATCCAAATTTTGGTTTATCAAAATATGACTTTTATCATAAGATACGTAAAATTGAGTTTATAAAATAAAATGAGTTTTTTCTATAAATTCAGAAAGTTATAATTTTTTTATTATTAAAAGGAGATTTAAAATAATGATTATATAACTCATCCAAAACCCCACGTCTTAAGTATAAAATAAAATTTTATTAAGACTATTACAGGTTCTTAAAACCAATCTACGATTAAACTTTAAAATACTGGATTTTAGTTTATAATTAATCGTGGCTTATGACAAGTAAAATGAAGTTTTGTTTGGCACCTAAATAAACTAATAACAAGTTACATAAATTTTACAAAGTGGTACATGAATTGTGTGATGCATGCAATATTCATGAGACCATGTTTTTATAAACTATAATTGTAAAATATATATATATATATTAAAAAAAAAAAAAAAAAAAAAAAAAAAAAAAAAAAAAAACCTTTTCTAAAAATGCAAGTCATTTCCATCATTTTGAAGAACACCCATTATCATTTGTATGGTCTTAATGACACAGGGTCACCTAGTCATTAGGATTGTCTTATGATGTTCGAGATTGTTTTGTAGTTTCTGGTTTCTAATGGGTCACATTGTCACTGGTTAATTACAATACTACAAGTTGTTTCAAGTAGGATGACTTGATCGGAATCTTGTGTAATAAAGATCACCAAAGCATGAGAGGTTTGAGGCATAAAGAGGATAAACATGCCAAGTAAAGAAATAGTTGTTTAAGATCCCATAACATAGGTGTTACATATTGTATGCAATTTATAATTGCTACCTACCGAGTTTGATTAAGTTAATGGGATAAAGATCACCTAACGATTTACTTATTTCGTTACTTCGATCCATGACTTTAATAAATTAATGATTTAAGGAACAATAAAAGGTATTGATTTTTAAAGATGAAATATTGAAAATATGCAACATTCCAAATTTCAAGGCCAAAAATTTCATTTTGATATAACGATTTAGAAAAACATTTATAAGAAAACATCATCGTGTCACATCATATCATAAAGCCATAATCACATGTCTCAAAATCATATCATGAAAATAGTAATAATGTCTGAGTACAATCCCTAGAATCTTATAATGCGAAAATCCGTTGTGTGTGATGTGATGTTACCGTGTTGACGCCTTCCCCTTCGATGAAGAGATACCTGAAAACAAAACTGAAAACTGTAACCACGAAGCTTAGTGAGTTCCCCCATCATACCATACATAACACATACTGCCATGTATATCTGGGTGCCCGACCTACCCTGCTGAGCATAACGGGGTAATCAACCTACCCCTGCTAGGAATATCGGTGCCTAACCTACTCTGTCAGACATACCGGGGTGTCCAACCTACCCCTCCGGTTCATCTCAACCGGTTATAGGCACTATTTTCACCCCCTACTACTACGACATAAAAGCATAACATAATCATACAGCCTGGCATGCCAGGGTGCCCGACCCACCCCTTGGCCCTATCGACCGGATATGGGGACTATTCCCCCTACTACCACTATCTCATAAATCATATTATACTAGCACATAAAACATAACAGATAGTGGCAAACCAAACGATTATCACGAAGACAATCATCTACAGTTACTCCTACTAGTGGGTTAGCATTGTGGCCTTACATCCACTTCCACTGGACAGTAACTCACCTCAATGTTGTGCAGTAACTGAACTGTCCTTGATATTGGGATCAACTCCTCTCAAGCTCTTACACACAACAACCTTCCTTAATTACCGTTTCATACTCTTACCCTTTTCAAGGGTCAACTTAGGTCAAAGTCAAAGCCAAGGTCAACACCTTGGTCAAAGTCAACTTTTGGTTAAACTCAACATCTAGTTGACTCAACTCGCCGAGTTGGTTCGTCAACTCATTGAGTTCCATAATTCATAGAAACTCAATTTTGTGATGTGACGCATCGAGTTGCCCTTCAACTCATTGGGTTTCTCATTATGACAGAATCGAGACTTTCCATTTGAACTCATCGAGTTGGACTCGTTGAGTTCATCTTCATCTCAGTTGGGACAGTTACTCTTAACTTGCCAAGTTCATCCTTGAACTCTTCGAGTTCCATGATCTTCAAGTTCGTAAACGATCTCAACTTGCTGGGTCATCTTCAAAACTCAACATGTTGCTCAATATCATAAAAGATTGGGGAAACTACGACACAAATCGATGAGTCGTATGAGAAACTCATCAAGTCCTTCAATGTCCAAATCCATACAACTGATTTCAATCTGGATTTAACGCATCTAAAACGTAGATCTGACCTCCTAGTGTTGATATTACACGTAAAGTTACAAACTTTACATGCATGCAAGGTGTTATGTGCCAAAAACACCATTTTTAAGTCTAAAATGAAGTCTAGGCCAAAGGGAAGGTCTAAAGCATGATAAATTCGTAAACTTTATGGCTATAGGGGCTGAAAGGGATCTGGATCTGAAGTTACAACTTCAGATCACACTACATACTCCAAAAAGCATCACAAATTTGCTAAAAGATGACCCTAAACTGAACATGGAGAGATCTAGCAATAAGAAAGTCAAGGAAGAAACTTTATACCTTAAAGTGACTTGAAATGGAGCTTGAACCATGGATCTACTAATTCCTTGAACCTTGTAGCTCCTTCTTCTTCTTCCTCTAGCTTCAAGATCACACAAACACTCTAAAAAATGACTCATACACTTATGAAAGTTCAAGGGTCACGAGTTAGGGGTTTTTTGGACTAAAGGAGACGATGGGGGCTGCACAGGAGGCTGGTTAATGTGTTTAGGGTTTCATCCAGACAGGGTTACTCGCCGATTCGGGGCTTCCGACTCGGCGAGTAGACTCTTACACCCGCATCGAAGATTCGCCTGTACTCGACGAGTTGGGGCCTCCAACTCATCGAGTACCGGTGTAAAAGTGAAAAAATTGATATTTAAAATACGTACTAGGAACCAGGCATTACAAATCTTCCCCACTTATTTTAGACTTCGTCCTCAAAGTCTGTTGCTGCATCTGGAAAAATCTCGGCATAGTTCTCCCTCATCTCGTCCTCCGACTCCCAAATCCATTCTGATCTCTTTTGGTGCTGCCCTTGCAACTTCACCAGCTCGACGCTCTTGTTCCTCGGATCCTTTGACTTCCTGTCAAGGATAGCTACTGGTTGCTCGATGTAGTTCAGGATGTTATCCACCCGAATGTCCTCTACATGCACCACTGTAGAGTCGTCTACCAATAATTTCCTCAGTTGGGAGACATGAAAGGTACTGTGAATATGGCTAAGCTCGGCTGGTAGATCCAGCTTATATGCCACCTTGCCCACCTGGGCTGCAACACTAAAAGGTCCAATATACTTGGCACCCAAATTGCCCAGCTTCTTGAACCGGATGACACCTTTCCAATGTGACACCTTCAGGAGGACCATATCCCCAACCTAGAACTCCAGGTCCAAACGATGCTTGTCAGCATAACTTTTCTATCGACTCTGAGCAGTCTAAAGCATGCTCTGTACCTTATGGATGCTCTCCATTGTCTTGAGTACCACTTATGTAATGCCCGCAGATTCGGGCTAGTCAATTTAGAGACAATAACCATCAAAAATGACTTCTTGATGGAAGATTATTTTGAATTATTAGTCTTAACTAAATTATATTATATGCCTCAAGGGTTCCGTACATATACAGAATGTTGAAATCTAAGTTATAACGAAAAAGTTATGACCCGTTGAAGTTTTACGGCTACACCGTCACGACACCGCGTAATCGTAAAAAGTGAATTTTTGATAAACTACTTTTTGGCCTTATATATCTAAATGAAAGTTGTAGTATGTGTTAAAGCAAGTGTGTGCATAAAAAGAACATCAAAATCTGACTTCGCGTGAGAACGTTATGATTTTTCTAAGATTTCGCATAGCAGTATACAGTTTGGAATTCGAATATTAGATCTACCAATGTTTAGCCGACATAACCTAAACGAGAATCTAAGTTCTCGTTAATAGTAGCTCAATGGTAAAAAGACAGACGAAAATGGACGTCGGATGAAGAGGTTATGAATTTTTAACGGACTTTTCATGTCTTGACCTGTTAAAAATATAACTTTAAAAATAAAGTCAAAATTAACCAACACAGTCTAAACGTAAGTTGTAGAGTATGGTCACACCTATGCGTGGATATAAAGAATGTCAAAAACGGAATTCATATGCAAAAGTTATAGATTTTAGAAGATAATTAATTTTTAGAGTTACCAACGAGTAACACGTGGCGCAATCTGAGCCGCAACTTCTTCCCCACAAATTTGCATGAGATCAAGACACGTGGCACATTACTCCCAACATAATTTTGAGTACTCTTAGCATAGCCCTTAGAAAGCCATTACGCTCAACGTAATTCTTGAGTATGCTTAGCGTACTCGGCGCCGACATCCTATACATAGAGGGGGGTTTTCATCATTTTTCTTCCCAACTTTTCTCAACTTCTCTCCCAAATGCCACAAAAGCCTCAAGGATTTTCTCTAGCCTTTCTTAGGAGTTAGTAGAGAGTCCTGGAGCGCCACAAGGCCCCGAGTAGAAGAGCTTTCGGCTCAGTAGTTCTGCATGCGCAGAGCCTGGTTCTTCGCTAACTCAAATATAAGTGAGTTAAGCCTACCCTACTTTAAATATAGCTTATGTTTAAATATAATATCATTATTATGAACCTATAAATAATATTTATCAATGATTCAAATTCGTTATACTGATTGATCTACTTACGGGGATGATGTCTAGGTTGTGATTTAGTGAAGTGTATAAAGTGGGATTTCCAAACAGTATACTTCGTATACCAAATGAACCCTACCTCCGATATAATCCTACCTGGTTGTTCCTTACTTATAGATCATGCAAGTAGACCTTGAGTTAATGATGAATCTAGAATAATACTTAGTTGCAATAAAGATTAGACTAAAACTTAGCGATAATAATGTTAGGTTTCATCGAAGGAAAATAGAATCGTTAGAATCGAAGCGCTGCCCGAATTTGGAATCATCACTTTGACAAGTGAGTGCATAGTTACTTTCATCTTACACATATATATGAAGTATTTTATATAAACTACGTGCTATATGATTTGTGGTAAATGATTTGTGATGCTATATGATGCTATCGTGTGATCAGATCTATGGTTTGTTGTCGACCGGATTTGGAAACTTTATGTGTTCAGATTTCTAAACGTTTAAATACAGTATTAGAACTGGAATGTAACTTTTCGAAGTAAGAAGGATGAATACGTGTCTAAACCTTCCTCTATCTACATTCTCATCTCGATACACCAAACGAATGCTTTGGTGTGTAGAATATCATGGTGAAGACTCTTAGTGAATTGAGTAAATGGAGGAAATGAGAAGGCTTATGATAATGAATGATACATATCGGAATATAGTGATATCTTGCCTTTAGAATGCGTCTAATAAATAGTCTAGTATGGGAGAAGTACACGTTCGATTAGCAGAAAGAAATATTTTTGGTATAATCCCTGAAGTTATCCCATCGTCTGACATTTTCATCACCAAACGAGTCGAAGAAGAATTGATGATTGAAGATACGCATAGAAGAAGTCCTAGTAGAGTCTAGGGAAAATTATATGATTGTTTGAACACATTTGTATGTGTTAAAATATATTTTGTGATATGACTTGGAGAACTATGAGACAATACCTGGGATGAGTATGAGTAGGTGTGAAAGGTAGTAGAGGCATATACTACCGGAAGCACATGACTCACACCTAGATCAGGAAAAGTCACAAGGTTACCAAGAAGCTACTAATTGATTCTGTTTTGTTAGTATATGCCATTACCATTATTTCGGTAATGACTAAGAAGATGATTGTTATTCCAACCCTAGTGGTATTATGAAATTCCGTCTGACTAAGATGAGAATGTTACGTGGTTTAGAGAACCAAGATCGATGTAGCATCTGAATTAAGCTAGATAGTTGAAGTGAAAGATAATTGAAACGACCAATAGAAGTATCACGATCATTGTAAGAGCTTGTAGCTAGAATTTCTACATGTTAGAATGTGATTTTATCACATTAGAGCATGAAGTTGTCTTCAAGTCTGGAATTTGACTCTAAAAGACCTAAGTCTAAGTATTACATCATACGATGAGAGGTCATTAGAACATGACCCATTAGTCTATTATGGTAATTAAAGGAAAGAACTTATGTTACCTTTGTTAATAAGAAGAATGAGTCTCCAATAAGGATCGATATTGTGACTTAAATGTCAAGATTGAAAGTCCAATATGAGATAGAGATCGGGTGCAAGACTGAGCACCGTATGTAATAAGAAGTCCAAGAGATAGATATTCACTCCAATGAACATAGAAGTTACAATTATTGCGTAGGATGAAGAGATAACTTATGGATTCATTATACAAACCCTATTTTGTAGATGATCTGAAGACGTAGTCATCCTAAAGGGGAGATAATTATAACAACGGTAGATTCAGGCTAGTCAATTTAGAGACAATAACCGTCAAAAATGAGTTTTTGATGGAAGATTATTTTGAATGATTAATCTTAACTAAGCTATAGTATATGTCCCAAGGGTTTCGTACACATAAAGAATGTTGAAATCGGAGTTATAACGAATAAGTTATGACCCGTCGAAGTTTTACGGCTAAATCGACACGACACCTCGTAATCGTAAAAAGTGAATTTTTTGTAAACTACTTTTTAGCCTTATATATCTAAATTAAAGTTGTAGTATATGTTAAACCGAGTCCGTTCATAAAAAGAACGTCAAAATCTGACTTCATATGAGGAAGTTATGGTTTTTATAAGATTTCACATAGCAATATACAACCCGGAATTCTAATACTAGATTGACCGATTTTTAGCCAACATAACCTACACGAGAATCGAAGGTCTTGTTAGTAGTAGCTCAACGGTAAAAAGAAATAGGAAAATGAACGTTGGATGAAGAGCTTATGAATTTTAACGGACTTTTCCTGCCCCGACCTGTTAAAAATATAACTTTAAAAATAAAGTCAAAATTAGCCAACAGAGTCTAAATGAAAGTTGTAGAGTGCGGTCCCACCTATGCGTGGAAATAAAGAAAGTCAAAAATGGAGCTCGTATGCAAAAGTTACGGATTTTAAAAGATAATTAGTTTTTTGAGTTACCAGCGAGTGAAACGTGGCGCAATCTGAGCCGCACCTTCTGAGTATGCTTAGTGTAACCCTTAAAAACCCATTACGCTAATTGTAATTCTTGAGTACACTTAGTGTACTCGGTGCTGGCAGCTTATAAATGGAGGCGTTTTTCCTCATTTTTCTTCACACATTTTCTAAAGTTCTCTCCCAAATATCCCCAAAGCCTCAAGGCTTTTCTCTAGCCTTTCTTAGGAATTAGTAGCGACTCTAGGAGCACCACAAGGCCCCGAGAGGAAGATCTTTCGACTCAGAAGTTCTGCCCGCTCAGAGCCCAGTTCTTTGCTAAACTCCAATATAAGTGAGTTATGCCTACCCTACTTTAAATATAACTTATGTTTAATTATAATACCATTATTATGAACCTATAAATAAGATTTAGCAATGATTTAAAGTTGTTATATTGATGGATCTACTTACAGGGATGATATCTAGGTTGTGATCTAGTGATGTGTTTAAAGTGGGATTTCCAAACAGTATACTTTGTATACCAGACAGACCTTGCCTCCGATATGATCCTGCATGGTTGTTCCTTACTTAATAGATCATGAAAGTAGACTTTGAGTTAATGATGAATCTAGATGAAATTATTAATTGCAATAAAGATGAGACCAAAAGTTAGCGATAATAATGTTAGGTTTCGTTGAAGAAAAACATAATCGTTAGAAGCAAAGTGTTGCACGAATCCGGAATCATCTATTTGACAAGTGAGTGCATAGTTACTTTCATCTTACACATATATATGAAGTAATTTATATAAATTGCATTCTATGTGTGCATATAACTTGTATACTTGCTATCTATGTTAGATTAACGGTTTTATACATGTTTTAAATAATTTAAACTGTATACGTATTTTATATCTACGAATATGTTGGGTAAAACATGGGTAGAAGAATGATGTGAGATGAAAGATGATATGAGTGAACATTAGCAGCTATTAACATAGTACCAAATAAATAACATCGGCAGTTATGGACTTAGTGCCTATAGGATAAACGCTGGTAGCTATGCACTTAGTACCTGTTAGATAAACATTGGTAGATATGGCCTTAGTACCTATTAGATAAACACTGGTAGCTATGGATTTAGTACCCGATGAATGAACTTTAGTAGCTATGGAATTAGTGCTTTACGAACGAGTATTGGTAGCTACAAACTTAGTGTCTGTTGTATAAACCCTGAAAGCAATGGACTTCGGATTGAATGAATGTGGGATAAATGATTCTTAGGGTAAAGCCTTAAGAATAAAGAAGATATTGGGGATGGGTAATTGGGGTAATTGTTTGATGATTAAACATAATAATTATATTATTATGGGTTGTACTCATCGGGTTTCCCAACCTGACCTAGTAAGTTAACTTGTATCACTATTGTCGATATGAAGTTACATTACACTGAGAGATTAAGGAGATGTAAATCACTACTAATAATGAATGTAAGTTCTGTTTATTCTTATGTTTATGTATTGACGATGACATCCCAATGTTTTGAAAATGAATAAAATACATTTTTTCGGAAATGCTTGATAACATATTAATCATTTTTTTCTAGGAACAAATTACGCAAAACTTTTCTTTAAAAGGTTGCTCTGATTTTAAAAATAAAGCATAAACAAATCGGTCTTTTCCGGCTGTGAAAATGAGGATGTCACAACTTCGGTACTCCCCTTGACCCTCTGTCCAACTTCACCTCAGCATATCGAGGTCCTGCACTTCCTCCCGATGTAAGATCTCGTAGGGATGACGGTCAATACTCGCATGGTAGCTATTATTGTAGGAAAAATCTGCCAAGGGAAGGTAGGTATCCTAGCTACCACTGAAGTCTAAAGTGCATACGATTACCCAACTCATCGTGAAACTTCCTCCAAAATTTGGAAGGGAACCGCATGTCTCTATCGGAAATCATGGAGACTGGTACTCAGGTCATGCTACTACCTCTCGAATGTAGATGTCGGCCAGTTTCTCGGCCGAGATGCTCTCCTGGATCGATATGAAATGGGTACTCTTGGTCAACCGATCCACAATGAACCAAATCAAATCCACTTCATGTGCGGTCCTGGGAAGCTTTGTGATGAAATCCATAGTAATATCCTCCCACTTCCACACAAGGATATCCAATGGCTGTATCTTTTTGTGAGGCCTATGGTGCTCGGCATTGACCTTTCTGTAGGTCAAGCATCTCTCAACATACCAGGCCACATCCCACTTCATGTAGAGCCACCAATAATCCAGAAAAAGTTCTCTGTACATCTTCGTCACCCCGGGGTGGATAGAAAACTTGGACTTGTGGGCCTCATCCATCAAAATCCGTCGTACTCATCCCTAGTACAAAACCTAGACCCTCCCGTACAGGGTCAGCAGCTCACGAATATCATAGTCAAACGAGCCCTCATGCACTTCCATTGCTCATCCTTCATTCCCTCAGCTTGCGCCTCGTAGATCTGCTCCAAAAGTGGAGTCACCACCGTTATCCTCAAGAAAATGTCTCTAATGGGGGCCGCATTTTGGCTAAGCGCATCGGCCACAACATTGGCCTTCCTTGGGTGGTATAGGATCTCACAATCATAATCCTTCACCACATCTAGCCATCGACGCTGCCTCGTGTTCAGATTCGGTTGATCCATGAGGTACCTCAAACTCTCGTGGTCTATGTAAATGGTACTTCGTACCCCATAGAGGTAATGCAACCAAATCTTGAGGGTGAAAACAACCGCCCCTAACTCTAGATCATGCGTCGGGTAGTTCGCCTCGTGAGGATTCAATTGCCTCAAAGCGTAGGTGATAACATGTCCTCTCTGCATCAACACCGCGCCCAAACCTGAAATGGACGCATCGCAGTATACTACAAAATCCTCCATCCTCCATGACTTTCTTCATCAATTGGGTCAAGGGTATGACTATCTTGGAAAAGTCCTAAATGAACCTCTGATAATAGCCTGTCAATCCCACGATACTCCGAATCTTAGATGGAGACTTCGGAACCTCCCATCTCTTCACGGCCTCTACTCTGGCTGGGTCAACCAAAATACCATTCTGGTTGACAAGGTGCCCAAGAAACTGCACCTTGCGCCACCAGAAGTCACTCTTAGAGAACTTGGTGTACAAGCTCTCCCTCCTAAAGGTATCCAACACCTCCCGCATATGCTCCTCGTGGTGCTCCTGCGTCTTGGAGTAAACCAAGATGTCATCAATGAAAACTATCACAGACTGATCCAACATCGGTCTGCACACATGGTTCATGAAATCCATGAACGTAGCAGGAGCAGTGGTGAGCCTGAAGGGCATCACCATGAACTCGTAGTGGCCATAGCGAGTTCAGAATGTAGTCTTTTGTGCATCGTTGTCTATGGCCCTCATATGATGGTAGCTTGAACGCAAATCTATCTTGGAAAACCAAGATTCCCCCTGTAGCTGGTCGAAGAGATCATCAATCCTCGGGAGTGGGTAACGGTTCTTCACCGCTACCTTGTTTAGCTCCCGATAATCTATACACATCTGATGCGATCTGTCCTTCTTCTTCACAAATAGGATCGGGGCTCCCCAGGGTGAACTGATCAGCCTAATGAATCCCTTGTCTAACAGATCCTGAAGCTATGTCGACAACTCCTTCATCTCAGGAGGAGCCAAACGATATGGTGCCTTGGATATCGGAGCCGCACTAGGGACTAGGTCGATCCTGAACTCTACCTATCTCTTGAGAGTTATCCAAGGCAGCTCCTCTCGGAATACGTTCGAGTACTCTCGCACCACTGGTACATCACTCGCAGTCGACTTACCCGCCTCCCAAGTATCCATAACGTAGGGGACATAACGTGCACAACCGTGTTGTAGGTAGCACCTATCCCTCGCTGCAGAACACATAGATGGTCCACGTTGCGGTCTCTCACCCTGAATCACCAGCTCTTCCCCACTTGGGGTCCTGACCCGTAACAACTATTACGCATAGTTGATCACTTCCTTATTAGGGCTCAACCAGTCCACGCCTATGATAACATTTTTCCCACGTAACGAAATGGGAACAAATTCTACTAGGTAGCGCTCCTCATATAGCCTGAAAACACAATCTCTGAAAACCTATGATGCTTGTATTGATGGGTCGTCAGCAATCTCAACCTCTAGAGGGCAATCTAACATGCACGAGAACTCAGGAAACCTCTTGCTAAGTGCAAGAGAGACAAACGATCGGGTAGCCCCCAAATCGAATAACACCTGGATTGGGAGACTGTTCACATGGAACGATCCTAAACAACACATAAAACATATACATAAATATCATAAACGACATATAATAAGAGCTAGGGAGAAGAAAAAATACCCGTCACCACATCGGGTTCGGCACGCGCCTCCTTAATAGTCAACTAGAAGGCTCGGTTCCTCACCATTGGAGTATCTGTCTTGCCCTATCGGCCATCCATAATCTGCAGGGTCGTTGGAGTTGTTACCGTCAGTGGCGCTTCTGTTGCTGTCAATCTCGGGTAGTTGACCTTTTTATGGACCTTCTGATTTTAATGGAAGAAAATCAGGTCTGATGTCTCGAATGTGGGGGTGAGGAAGTACAATCCTTGCCAAAGTGCCTAGTCTTGCCGCTCTTAAAGCAGACCAATGACCCTAGTCTACAGACCCCCTCATGTGGCTTGCCGCATTTCCCGCAGCAGATTTGGCCCTGATGTCCCTTCGACCTAGAGTTGGATCCCTTAGGTTTCTTCCCCAAAACCCTAGTACCCTATCCCGTCTTTTCCTTCTGCTTCCTGAGGTGCTCGATATCAATCTCCTTCTCCCTCACCATAATAATCATGTCCTCCAATGTGGGACATGCCGAGTAGCTGACATGTTTCCAAATGTCAGCCCTCAGCATGCCGTGGTAGCAGGTCTTGTGCATCTCTTCATCCCCTGCATACTGAGGCACCAAGAAGGCCATCTCCCTGAACTTGGCAGTAATCTACGCCACCAACGGATTGAACATCTGGAAACACGTGAGAGAATGGCTGCTGAGTGTATCTCACTCAAGGTTGAAATGGGAATGCAGTCCCTTGACATCAATCGACAGGCAGATCACAAAGACTTCATGGCTGCTGCGGAATCCCTCATTTATGAGGTAACCACAATCAAGAAAGATCTTCAAGGAGTCGTTGCAGATCAAGCCTCCTACACTGAAAAGCTAATTGCTGAGACTGACACTGCCTACGAGTCCACAATCTCAGTTCTTTAAGCTACAATCAACCGTCTGCAGCGATCCTTGTCCACAAATTTCCATGGTCCCGAAATTCTTTATCACACCAAGGAAATTCACAAGCTACTATTCAATCCTACAATCCCCAACAATCAACAACTGGCCGAAGCCCTCAAAGCTCAATTCCAAGAAGTTTTTTTTCCAAAGTTGATGCCCTTCAAAAATGGCTTGAGGAGTCTCCAGGTCTGAACTCCTTAAGAGGGGGAAGTGAAGAAGAAGTCCATCACTCCAATCACTCCATCTCACAACATCAAACTCCTCCCATCTCTACAGAAAAGATACCTTCACTGCAACCATCTCATCATACTCCACTTCATTACTCTCCACCATAAGAGGAAAACACTCCTGAGAAACCAGAGACTCCCCCTCACTTCAAAAATCTTGCGGAGGACATGTCTCCTCCTAGCTCAAATGACTCACCTGCCACCACCCAAAGGAAAAAAGATAGGAAGGCATCCAAACTTGCTGAGCTCATATGGAGAGAATGCAATTTTAATACTATCATGGATGAATTTTTGATAAACTCTTGGATTAATCCTCACCGCATATTGCTTGATGATGATTACACTCCTCACCTCACCTATATAGAACCCCCTCCGGATGGCTACTGGGATGTCCTAATCTCTCCAATTTCCAGATACTTCACAGTATTTGAGCAATTCGGCCATAGCCTTCCAGACTCCAAAAGATTGCCAATGGAATTTGAGAGACTTAGTCATTTTTATGCTAAGCATGCCTCTCCCATTGAGAGTATATGGTCTAACGATAGACCATCCGTAGTTAAGAACTACAAAATAAGGAAGTTCATGAAGGTGAGTTCATCCAGTACACTCTGATTAGAAGGGAACACGATTATGTTTGCACCTAGGCTGACTTCCCTTGTATGAATCTGGAAGAAGTTTTTCTCATTGCAAAGGTGTTCCAACACAAGTCTGAGAAGCACCAGAAGATGAAGATTGCACTTGAAAGGGCTAATACATTCTTGAGGGAAACAGTTTGTGATTTTGCTAAAATCGATGCAGACATCAACCCCACCATTGCTAAGAAATTTAATATGCCACCACTTGACCCCGCACCAATGCCTACCGAAGGATATGAAGAAAGATCCTTAGGTGAAACCAACTACCCTGAACTTGGAGTCATTTTCAAAAGGAAGGCCGATAATGTAAAATACTTCATTCCTATGACTGCCATGCATCGCCTCACCAGGAAGCAACCTTATATCTGCCGAATCACAGTTGAAAAATCAAAGCATAATACTGCAGAAGTCAAGTTCGAGATCTTAAGAAGAATCATCTGGTTGGAGAACATCAGGAAGTTTTGGTGGATCCTGATCAAGTTTCTTAAACTTGATAGTTGATCGAAAGTTAAAGAGGTCGCTTAGGGGGAAATTGTTGAATCATAAAAAGTGACCCTCTTGAACTTCAGCTACCGCAGTCATCATGCCCCCGCAGTCAAGCTTCTTCATCAGCAATCGCTACCGTAGTCTCTACCTACCGCTGTCTCTTTACTAGATTACTTTATTTTTCTTTTTGTAATACTCTCTAATGTCCAGTATGCCTTGCATGGCTACTCTTAGAGATGTAATCTAGTGTACTTCATGAGTATCTATAAATAGAGCTCGTTCTCTTGTATTCAAATATATACGCATCTAATTCTGAATTGCAATCCCTGAAGTTATCTTTTCTATATCTCTTACCCAGTCTTCTTACTCTCATAGTCGATTACAATATCTCTTCGGAGCAAGTCTTTTGAAACTTAATCAATAAGTTTGATCTCACTTATTAACTTGGTTTAAATGCATTCCTCGTTATGAATCAACTTAAGTGTATACATGATATAACAATTATTGTCATTTCATTTCTTTACTTTTCTGCAACTAACTATCTAACCATCTAACTCTAAATATTATTGTTGAGCTTTTAGATCCTTCGAGATTAACTATTCCGCAATATACTTGTTCTAACGTTTGTTAAAGTGTGTCTCAAAGTTTTTCTCTCAACACATAAGTCAGCTGGAGTCTGCTCAGGGAAGAGTCATGAACCATAATGCATCCCGACAAAGGGAACTTACTGACACCCAAGACGAAGTTAGGGGACTGCTAGCCCGTGAGGAAACCATTGAGAGGCACATGCGGGATTTGGAGCGTCTCTTGGCAGAATCAAGGACTCGTCCCAACAGCTCTCGTCGTAGATAGAGCCTACTCTACATTCTCTTTTGGATAAATTAGGTGTATGTAACAACTCTAGTTTTAAGTTTCCATCTATGGCTAGACTTTTGAACTTTCCGTCTACTATTTTTCCCATACTGTCAAAGTTTTCTCTATATGGTCTGATGTAAGACCTATCTCTGGGTCATTTTTTTCCCGAACTGGTTACATCATTAATACCAATATATTGACTTTTATCCAATCTCTTGAAAAATCAATATCCAAATGTTTCCAGACTTCTACTACTAGATCTCTATATTAATCATACTCTCATTTGTTTTGTTGGACTATGGAGAGTTAGTCCATGGATCACATTCATTATACTTCCAATTTATTCTTACTATCATTATAAATCTTTGTAAACTTTCAGTTAAACAATGCTTCATCGAAGAGTGACAAGGTGTAACACTCCGGTAACTCGACACGACCTCCACCTCCTCCATAATATAATCTGGCAGCTATCCAAGTTGTGGTAAATGCGGCTGTTACGGCAGCCCTAGCTCAGTTCAGTGCTAGTGGAACTAGTGGGAGTGGATCGACTGTGTATTCCACTCAAGGTGATGCTCCATTGCACTATAAGGAGTGCTCGTATAAGGACTTCACCAACTACAAACCCAGGTCCGTCAATGGGACTAGCGGAATCGTTTCCCTCTTGTAATGGTTCGAGAAGACGAAATCGATCTTTGAGATCTATTCGTGTCCGGAAGGAAGCAAAGTTAAATTTGTATCCCACACCTTTTCTGACAGAGCTCTGACGTGGTGGAAGAGCGATGTCATGTCACTAACTCTATTAGTGGCTAATGTTATGGGCTGGGAAGCTCTTAAGGAGATCATGATTAAAGAATACTGCCTGAGGGGTGAAGTTTAGAAACTTGAACAAGAACTCTGGAGCCTAACCATGAAGGGCTCTAATATAGTCTCCTACACTGCCAGATTCAACGATCTGGTTGCACTATGTCTAGGAATGGTCCATTCTTAATCGAAGAAGGTGGAGAGGTATATATGGGGACTGGTGCATCCATTTTAGCGGAATGTGCTAGCTTCAAACCCCGCTACCTTAGATAGTTCCAAGCGATTGGAATAACAACTCATTGACTATGGGGTTCGTAACCCATCAACAACAACAACCCGGGTCATCTCAGAACCCTCCAAAGCCACTGATAACAAGCGGAAGTTCTGGGATGACAAGAAGAAGAACATTGCACAGAAAGCTGCCAAAAAGCAGCAGGTCGTAGCGGTTCGTGCTGTGATAGCACCTACTGCTACTGCGCCGATGAAGCAGTACGCTGGAAACTTGCCGAAGTGTGACAAATTCAGCTTCCACCACAACGAACCTTGCCGAGAAATGCAGTGCTCTAACTGCAATAGGAAGGGGCACGCTGCATGTTTCTGCAAAGCTCTGAAAAGGCCAATCCCCCAGGTCCCCGATACTGGTGTGGGCCAGTCTTGCTATGGTTGTGGTGAGGTGGGCCACTACAAAAAGAACTGCCCGAAGGCAGGGCATGCTGGTGGAGTGGGAAGAGTTTTGGCTATAGGCCACGAGCACGCAGTTACCGAACCTACAGTGGTCACTAGTACGTTTCTCCAGGATAACTTTTATGCATGCATTATGTTCGATAGTAGAGCGGAGAGGAGTTTCATGAGCCAGAAATGTACTCACTTGCTTAAACATAAGCCTCGTGCACTTAAAGAACCATTCATTATGGAAATGGCTAACGGGAAAATTGAGAGCATTAGCAGTATTTACATAGGATGTACTCTAACTCTAGATAAATATTCCTTTCCAATCGACCTCATGCCAATATCAATTAAAAGTTTCGACGTCATAATCAACATGTATTGGTTGAGTGTTCATTGTGTCGACATCATGTGTTATGAAAAAGCTATCCGTCTTAATCTTCAGTCTAGCGAAACCCTTATTATCTATGATGACAAACCCGTACGAACCTCCGTATCATCTCGAGTATTCAAGCCCATAAATTTCTACGAAAGAAATGAAAAGTCATGGAGGTTTTAACCCATGGAGCATCGTGGATATGGAAAGTCATTAGAGTTTACATGGTGTAACCCTAGTTGCCATACTATATAAGAACTCCTTTGGCTCATGAAATTAGCACTTAAGTGAGTACGAAGGATTAACAAGTGGAAACACAAGAGGGCTAGCAAATTTTATGAGTGCAAGTGACCTCCTCTCAAGTTCCTCCATTATTGGTGGTGTTGTGTGATTCGATTTGAGGTGCAACACTTGGGGCACTATGTTCTTAAAGGTCCAAGGCTTCCAAATACAACAAAAGGTATGTCATCTAACTTGGTTTAGTACCTAAGTATCAAAGTTTTATATTCTAGCTAGGGTAATACCTTCGAAAGTTCAAGTTTGCATGTATAATAGAGAAAACATAGATCTATGGTATTTAGGGTTGCATGCACACCTTAGGAGTGTTATAATGCTTAAAATCCATCATAAAGTACACCCTTATACTATATAAAATTAGAAATCTAATATATTATATATGTATAAGTAAAGAGTCAGTCTTACTATTAGTAGGCCTCATTCATGAAGCTGCTCTATAAGGGGTGTTTAAGGAAATTGCTTATAAAATGGCGATTGAATAGGTATCCACTCTTACTCACCGCACTCTTGACTTGTGGAGCATCGTTATCCGAACGGGTAGGATAGAACACAACCTTCCATTATAAATATAATGAAATACGAAGTAACTAAACACTTTTAAAAACTCCCAAATCTTAGTTACTTTAGGAAAAATGTGGAATTGGTGCTAATCCATGAAATTCCACATTGCACCTTGTTGGTCGTTAGTGGAGTGTGTGTGGTTAACCGGCATACTAATATGGGGCCAGTGAAGGATGGCAATGGGTTTCTCGTAAGATTATCATTAATCAATGGAGTGTGTGTGGATAACCGGCACATTTATTAGATGGCGATCGACATCGAGAGTACCAAGCTAATTTGCATTGTTATCCATACGTTGTTTGTGATCCTTGGCATCCTAGTCACAAACTTGAAGGGTATAATCGAGATTAAACATCCCATTAAAAAATTTCAATGAATCTCAAAGGATCTAGGAGTTTCAATTCATTTAAAACTTAAATTCTTTTTCGTTTTTCATGGTAGGATTGGTAAATCGTCATTTACCTACCGACAAATATTTTGCAATTGGATTACGGGATCCCTATTCCGAATTGTAGAATATTGTGTTGGATCCTAGCCTTCATATTTCATTTGGGTATTATATCAAGGATTCTTATGAAGTAACTTGATTTTCTCCTGTTTTATAGATGTCGAGTTCAGAAAAATGTAGTCTTCCCAAATCCTTTGGATCCTAGAATATTGATGTTAATCATAGATCAATGGAGCGTGTGTGGTTAACCAGCACATTGATTATGTGGTGGTAACATTGGGTGTACCAAGCTAAGTTTCATGGTTATTCACACCTTGTTTGTGATCCTCGGTATCCTAGTCACAAACTTGAAGGGCACAATGGAGATTTAAACATGCCATTGAATTGTTCAATCAATCTCAAAGGATTTAGGAGTTTCATTTCACTTAAAACCCAAAATTCTTTTTCGTTTTTTCATGGTGGAAATTGGTAAATCATCATTTACCTACCTTCAAATATTTTGCAGTTTGGATTACAGCATCCCTCATCCAATTTGTATAATATTATGTTGGGTCCTTGCGTTAATATTTCATTTGGGTGTATATTAAGGACTAAATCAACTAACCTAAATTTCTCCCATTCTAGATGTCTAGTTCAGACAACTGTGGTCTTCCCAAATCCTTTGGAACAAGCTTTCCACTTAAAGATGATGTCCTACGGTTGGATCGTGGAAGTCATACTTCACTTCCTCCACCTCCTCCAACAATTCTCCCTAACCCACAAGTTAAAAGACTTGAAATTTTCAAGGTCACTCAAGCCTTACTTGCAATGAAACATCAAGACGAAAGGTCTGTGTGTACTCACATCTTGGAGATGAAGTCACCTATTGACAGGATGAGAGCATTGGGTGTCGTTGTCTCAAGGAAGTTGGTCGTTGACTGGGTTCTTCAATCACTTTCTCAGTCATATTGTAAGTTCATTAAGGACTACTATGTGACAGACCACGACATGACCCTTATTTATCTTAGCTATTTGCTTGTTGCTGCTACATCAGCAATGATTTGGCGCACTGGAAAAGCAAATTTTATTCGAAGATCTACTCCCCAAACTTCCCTGTACATTGAAAATGGAAACATTGGAAGTCCGAGAAATATTTCTCTTTCCAAGGGAAAGAGAAAGGCTAAGTCTAAGATTGTTCCATGTACCATTCCCAAAGAGCCTATATGTTTCTATTTCCAAGAAAAGAAACATTGGTTGCGAAGCTGCCCTGACTACCTGAAAGACCTAAGAAAAGGTAGAATAAAAAAGTTAGACTCTGCTTCAGGTAAGTCTACTATCTAACTCTATTAAGTTTCTAATTGTTGAATCTTAATACATGATGTGACAAGATTGCATTTTGATGTCTTGTAGGATCATGCAAAGGGAAGGAAGCTTAAAGGAAGAGCATGATGAATTTGATCGCGAAGATGGATTTCAATCGCATGGTTCGAAGATTGCATTTTTGAGCTGCTGCTTAGGAGTTATGATAGATTGCTACAAAATATGTAATAACATAGTTTTCATTTGTAATTGCATTGTAAGGAAAAGTCTTTTTATGCATTTTGTAAATAAATAAAATTTTGTTTTATTTTATTATATCTCCTTGCAATGGCATTTGTGAAAATTGGTGTTTGTAGGTTTCTAGTTTTAGCAATATGGATTTGATTCTTTCGTTTTTTGTAATGTCAAAATTTGCTAAATAAGGAAATATTCTAATCACCCAAGTTTCAGTTGGACAGAAACTTGGAATCATACAACTTGTATTGTATGATGAATGAGAATTCTCATCTTTGGTAAATTAAGACTAATTCCTTGTTCACATGTATATGTGAGTCAAGTGAAGGGCTAGGGGATCGGGTACAGTGGGTGTGCGATGGTTAGGTCCACCACAAAAAATGATAACACTATTCGTCATGATTTAGTAAAGTTTAGTAAATATGGTTACACTTACAAGATTAAGTATAATTCTAAAACATTGGAAAAGTTTCAATGTATGGCAGAACGAATGAGAAGAATCAAATTAGGCAGAAAGATAAAATTATCTCCAATCTGAAATGGTGGGAGAGTACTTTAGTATCGTGTTTAACGATCATCTTAATTATTATGGAAAACCATATCATAATTGATCCTCTAAGGACACCTTAGTGCACTTGTATGGCTAAGAAGAGGAATCATTAATTGTTGAAATGGTTAAGTCAAGAAGATGAGTCATACTTTGTTCCCAAAACAAGTCTTAGAGTCATATTCCAAGATTGTAAGCTTGAGTGACATAATCTTAAGAAAGGTTTAGAACACTTATCAAATGTAGAGTAAAAGTTTTCTACTCTTGTACATTCGAAATTGGTAAGTTGTGATGTTTTGGTTAAAACAAAGACCAACTAAGACCAATTGTGTGAAGTGTTTGTCTTGATAAGAATTGGCACTAACTCTTGAATATTTGTTTTTCAAGGAATGGTTCTTGACAAGAGAATATTATACGTCAAGAGTGCAGTGGGAGTCTTAAAGATCTTGACAAGTTTCAAGAACTAATCAAGAGTAAAAACCTATTGTATATCACTATCACACGACTTGAGGTTTTGGGACCTATCATCTTGACATATTCTTATTTTTGTGCTAATTCTAGTCAAAGTTGACTATCCATGTGAGTTCTATGAGTTCTCATTTGTTTACATAAGGCAAAGCACCAAGATCAATGAACGTTTCATTGATCAGTCAGGGTAAACTGCTTAACAACTTGGAAGACATGGTAGGCCCTTGTGCTACCAAGTGGCAAGAAATTAAGATTAAAACATGTTCAGTCCATAAGAGTTCGGATTTGTCACTAATCTTGTCTTTTGATTATGGTTTGACAAATTCACATGGATAGGAACACATACAACATAAAATCTAAGTGTCATAATGTTTCTCTCCGACTCATGAAAATGATAGTGAGGAAACGCTTTCACTATGTAGATTTTAAGGAGATAAAATTGTGATATTTGCATTCTCAAATTCAATTATGATTACGGCATCCCTTTTCATAATTTGAATTGTGAGAAATGGAAAAGGATCTAAACATTACAGATTTATGGTTGTAAATTCTGAAATTGTTTAGACACACATCTGAGCTATCTAAGGAAAGTTATATGATTTTGAGAAGCCTAGATAAAGTCTTATCAAAGCATCTCGTATCAGAAATCTGAACTCTGGTAAGAAAGTCAATAAGTATTGATTTCTAGAAGTTCAGCTGAT
This sequence comes from Lactuca saligna, assembly GCF_052625555.1. NCBI lineage: Eukaryota > Viridiplantae > Streptophyta > Magnoliopsida > Asterales > Asteraceae > Lactuca > Lactuca saligna. The sequence continues at coordinate 54,723,716 of NC_136419.1, forward strand.
TTTTGGTTAAATGTCAAAGCTAATGGGAGCATAAGTGTTATGCTAGTAAGATAATAATTATAATGCTAGTGGGAGTATCATTATTATGGAAAGTTTTGCAAGTTAGCAATGTTAATTATAGGAAAAAAAAAGTTTCAAGTTGGAAAGATGCATGGTTTGGAAAGTTGTTTTCCTATAATTAAGGGAGAGGAAATCATACTTCATTTCAAATCTAAAACCCTAATGGAGATTTTAATCAATTTTAGTCATATATATATATATATATATATATATATATATATATATATATATATATATGTATATATATATATATATACACACACACACACACACACACATATATATATATATATATATATATATATCTATATATATATATATATATATATATATATATATATATGTATATATATATATATATATATATATGAATGTTATGCTGGAATGGTTCAACATAAGGAAATTCTACATATAGAAAGGTTAATTTTGTTCTAAAAATTTGGTTATGATTACAACATCCCTCTTCATAATCTAAATTTTGAGAACATGGCAAACAGAAACAATATGGCAAAAGACCGATTAAGTATCATGTCTTTATGTTAGACATGATGAATCGTATCCTATATGCTTCAGGTATATGATCGATTACATATGTTATCATATTCTCGTGTTCTAATTTTCCAAATGCCTAGGGCATTAAGAGGTAAAAAGGAATAGAACCGGATTTGACTAAAGTGGTTAAAAAAATGTTAAGGACAATATAAGGTTTGCTAAAGATTGGTCGCTTAAGGACAATTGGTAGTATAAAACTGGATGGACCATATTGACATATTATGAAGAGAGGCAACTCTTGTTCAGAAGTGATAGTCAAAATGGAAATATGGAATGTTTCCAGATTGGAAGTTGAATAATATATGAGAAAGTTAGAAACTTTCATGCAAGAAGGATGTTCAAAGGAATGTACTTTGAATTTGAGACTTCATTTCCAAGGAATTGTCTTTCAAAAAATCTCAAAAGGAATATTTTGTAATATCATTGGTCAAGTCTCTATGACTTTTGGTACCTAGACATTACAAAAGAGTCATTACATGATAGTTTAGAATCTAACACTTTCTAACAGTGACAAGAATTTGGAATTCTTACACTTGCAACAAGGATTTGGAATTTTGACATGAGCATCTTTGAAATGTTTTTCAATTGATCTATTTCACAAAGTCAGGACCATAGACAAACATAGTGTGCATGCTTGGTGCATGGCATAACTATTGTTCAAACAAATATAGTTTTCATGCTTGGAGCATGGCATACCTATTGTTTTAATTCAAGTATTTAGTTGATTATTTGAAACATTATACAATGAATGATGAGTAATCAATATGGCTCAAAAACTTTGGGGACATATAGGATTAGTATTATTCTTGTGTTTTCACTTTGCACATTTTGACTTCCTGAGTAACTTGGTTATTCAAACCATCCACAGTCGATCATACTTTGGAAGTAGGTATGAGGCAAGACTATCATGAATGGGTCTGTAGTTTGTCTAGGACAAAGTGGCTGCAGTGTTCATCGGTACTCCTGGAATAAGATTTTAGTATTGGATTCAACCCATGCTCATTTGAATCACTTCGTGGATTTTATCACGAGTGATCATGAGACGATAATAACTTATATTCTTAAAATGGAGACGTGTGAGTTGTAGTTGCGAGTTGGTTGCACATTGACATATGTAAACGCACCAGTAAATTGGATTTATAAAACATATTGTTGTGGTTACTTTGGTGAGTAATTACAAGCGAGCATTTGGGTCGAAGTGTATCCGTTCCTTTTACCCCATGCGGATAAAAGTGATATCTATGGGCCCCTCGATAATTTAATGATGACACCAGGCCTGGACTGATTTGATTTGTTCAATTAGTCAGTCATCATAAATCGGATATTAGGAAACAATAGATGGATAGAGTGAATGATTATAATCCATGTCTCAGTCCATATGATATCTAGAATGGAGAAATATATATCCCTTATCTGATATACGCTTCATTGACTGGGTTAGAGTTCGACAACGGCTTTTAAAAGCTACGATTGTTATTCGGTGTTGGAGTCATACTTGAAATAGTAGTTATTAGACGTATCCAAGTGGGAGACTATTGGATTAGTGTCTAAGCCCATAACTATAATTGATATGTACTTGACCCAAGAGTACCATGGTCCATTTGGGTTGCATGGCACCGGAACAATCTGAATGATGGATAATTGAGAAGAGGTTATTTATGGTTTATTAATATATTATAAGTTCTAATATATTAATATGAAATCATATTATTTAATTAGTATTGATCAAGAATTAATTTTATGATCAAAAGAGACTAACTAACTATAAGGGGTTGATTTTGTAAATCATTCATTCTTATAAAGTGGGCTTATGATCCATAGTTCTGTTGGATAAGGTGTCTAAGTCCATAACTATTTCTGGTATGTACTTGACCCGACCCGGCATGGTCCATTTGGGTTGCATGGCACCATGCAATTGGATAAACTAAATGAGAGAAATAACGCTTGGAGATTATTAATATATTATAAGTTCTAATATATTAATAATATTATTTGATTAGTTTGATAAAGAATTAATTTAGAATTAATTAAGTGATCAAAAGATAACTAATTAAATATATGGGTTGATTAAGTAAATCATCCATATCTTGTATAGTGGGCTAAAAGGCTCCATGGATCATCAAGTTGGGTTCCACCCATAGGATGCTCCATGGATGCTCCATGGGAGTTACAAACCCATGGGTCATGGAAATGAAGAGTCATGACACATTAGGGTTTAACCCTAGATGTGTCAACACTATATAAGAAACATGTCTCCACCTAAAATCGGCTACAACACATGGCAACAAAGAAATAGAGGGCTTGGCCGATTTGGAGAAGTGAGTATTCTCTCATAAGTTCTTCCAAGAGTATTTGGTGTTGTGTGAAGCATCTGAGGCATCACCACTTGAGGTGCTAGGCTCACAAGGTTTCAAGGAACACAAGCAACAACAAGGTAAGTTATTCTATCTATACTTTATGTTAAAAATTGTTCCCCATGTATGCTAGATAGGATATAACCTTGGAATTCAACTTTGCATGACAAATTAGACAAACATAGATCCAAGGTTATTAGGGTTGCATGTACACTTAGGAAGTGTTAGAATGCTCAAAACCCATCAGTGGTATCAGAGCCTAGGCTTGTTTGTTCTTATTTGTTCTTAAAAGTTGAAAACAGAATCGAAAATTTGCTGTCTGCGATCGGACTCGCCGAGTCCATAGGGGGGACTCGCCGAGTCCATGTGTATCTTCAACCAACTCGGCGAGTCATGTTCATGCACTCGGCGAGTAGGGTCGAATGAGTGCAGAATTTCGATTCAGTTGCTGGAAAATGAATTAGAAACATTACCCTAAACTGTTTTAGTAAATATAAACTTGTTTTTGGTGGTGTAATGTTTTGCTAATTCATTTACAACAACTAGTTATCAAAATTACAAAGTTTTATGTAATTTTTTGATTATGTTCATATTCATGTTCTTGTTCTTATGAAGTTTTAGATGATCATAGGAATTATTTGTAACCTATTTGGTAGTTTAATTCTTGATCATAATGTGTTTTAATGGAGTCCATAACTTATCCTTAAGTTATGGAAAACCAAGAGTCACTTGAGTTAAAAAACCATTAAGAAAACACAAGAGTTATAAAAATGAAGAGTCTTCATTTTATGACCCTATTAAACTCATAAGTTACAAGAAATGAAAAGTTTTGAAAGTTACAAAACTTGCCCTCAAGTTTTGGAACAAGTAAAGTTAAGATAAAACTTTAGTTCCAACCCCTAGAATTTTAAAAGTTAAAATTCAACCCTTATACTTATATTATGATAATTTAATAATTATATATATATGTATAAGAACAAGTCGTCTTACCGCTAGTACGCCTCATTCACGAAGCCGGTCTATAAGGTGGGTATAAGGTTGTTGCCTATAAAATGGTGACTTAATGGGTGAATATTCTCACCCACCGCTTGCTTGACTGGTGGAGGGTCGTTAGCCGAACGGGTAAGACAAGGACTTATAAATTCTCATTCAAAGTATGATGAATATATAAAGTAACTAAATGTTTATTAAATTCCCAATCTTAGTTACTTTAGGAAAAATGTGAAGAAGGTGCTAATCCATGAAATTACACTTTACACTTTGTCTGAGTCGTTGGTGGAGCGTGTGTGGTTAACCGGCACACTAACTTGGACTTAACAAGGTAGGTAAAGGGTGACTTAAAAGTTTATTATAGTATCGGTGGAGTGTGTGTGGTTTACCGGCACATCGATTGAGTGATAAACTTTAAAGGTACCAAGTAATTTGCATGGTTACTTCACACCTCGTTTTGTGATCCTCGGCATCCCAGTCACAAAACCTGGAGGGCACTCCCGAGATCGAAACATGCCTTTGAAAAGTTCATTGGATCTCAAAGAATCTAGGAATTTCTAAAACCAATAAAAACTAAATATTTATTATTTCGGTTTTCGTGGTGGAAATTGGTGAATCGTCATTCACCTACCTTTCAAATATGGTATAGCTTAGATTACGGCATACCTCTTCTAAGTTATATTATATTGTGATTGGATCCTAGCCTTAATATTACATTTGGGTGTTTTATTAAGGACTCTCTTAAATCTAAACTAAACTTGTCCTTCTTTTCAGATGTCTTTAACTAATGCTTCTGGCTCGAATCCTAATGGCTCCTTTACTCTTATGAGTCTATGTGGGAAAGTCACCTTTGATGGATCCAACTTCAATAAGTGGATCAGAAACATCAGGATGATTACTCGCTACGAGGACAAAGAATATGTCCTTGATAAGGAGCTTAAGGAAATTGACGAGTCCACTGCAACTCCCCAGGAGATCGCTGACTTTCATACTCATGAAAGAGATGCAACCAAGGTGGCTTGCATTATGTTAGCCACCATGACAGCTGAACTCCAAAAGTCTTATGAAGACTTCTACCCTTATGAAATGCACCAAGACTTGATGGAAAGATACCATCAAAGTGCACGACAAGAGAGGTACGAAGTCATCTGCTCCATGATAACAACTATGATGAAGGACGGAGAGTCCGTCACGAGCCACATGCAGAAAATGCAAAGGTATGTGGATCGGTTGCTGAAGCTCAATGTGAACTTCCCTGAGGAGCTTGCAATAGATATCATTTTGCACTCCTTACCATCGTGCTATGATCAATTCCGCATGACATATCACATGAACAAGGAAGAGGTCACCCTCAGCAAACTTCAGGGACTTCTCAAGACCGCAGAAACAGGTCTTAAGGGGAAGTCGGTTGCTATCACTCCTACTCCAGAAACAACTCCGGTCTTGGCAATCGGGCAGAGTCGAGGGAGGAAGAGAAAGAGATCTTCAAAGGGTACCAAGGCTCGGACCCTTGATGGCTCTTCTTCAAGTGGAACCAAGAAAGGTTTCATTACTCCTTCTTCTGACCCAAAAGAGGCTGAATGCTTCTATTGCCACGAAAAAGCTCATTGGAAGCGGAACTGCCCAAAGTACCAGCAAGATGTAAAGGATGGGAAAGTCAAACCCAACCATGCAGGTATTTACACTATCATTTCTAATAACTCACCCCATTCGAAATCTTGGGTCCTTGATACAGGTTGCGGAATTCATATTTGCTGTGACTTGCAGGGACTAGGAAGAAGTGAGAATGTGGAGCAAGGAAGAATAAACTTAATCATGGGGAATAGGAAAGTTACACCTGTCACCAAGATTGGAGTTTATACTTTATCGCTAAGTAGTGGGTTAAATTTAGATTTGAATAAATGTTGTTATTCGCCAGAAATGGCAAGAAATATTATTTCCTTTCATGCATTGTACAAACAAGGTTTCACCTTTTCATTTGATAATGAAGTTGGTTCGATTAATGCTTTCTTTAATAATGTACTTTATTTTAAAGCATTACCTTGTGATGGTGTGTATGAAGCTGTATCTATTGTAGATAACTTAGGAAATAATGTTTTGTGTATTGATTCTACTAATAATAATAACTTGGATAAAGCATCGTTATGGCATTGTCGTCTTGGACATATAAGCAAGAAACGCATAGGCCAACTCCAAAAGGATGGAGTCTTGGAGTCGTTTGACCTAAAGTCAAATGATAGTTGCGAATCATGCTTACTTGGAAAAATGACAAAGTCACCCTTCACAGGCTCATGTGAAAGGGGTGAAGGTTTGTTGGACCTTATACACACGGATGTGTGTGGACCATTCAAACATGCCACAAGAGATGCTAATCATTATTATTTGACTTTTACCGATGATTACAGTAGATATGGATATGTCTACTTAATCAAGCATAAGTCAGAGACTTTCGAGAAGTTTAAGGAATTTAAACAGGAAGTCGAGAATCAATTGGGCAGGAACATTAAGATGCTTCGATCCGATCGAGGTGGTGAGTATCTTAGTTCAGAGTTCCTCGACTATCTAAAGGAATGTGGGATTGTCTCACAATTGACACCTCCCAGGACACCGCAGTTGAATGGTGTGGCTGAGAGGCGTAATCGAACCTTGTTGGACATGGTTCGTTCCATGATGAGTCGAGCTTCCCTACCAATATCATTCTGGGGGTATGCCTTAGAGACTGCCGCCCATATCCTTAATCTAGTCCCTACAAAGAAAGTTGCCAAAACTCCTCACGAGATGTGGACTGGTAAAGTACCTAAACTAGACCACATCAAGATATGGGGCTGCGAGGCTTTCGTGAGACGCGAGACTCATGATAAGCTCGAACCCCGAAGCGAGAGGTGTATTTTCATCGGCTACCCACAGCAATCCTTTGGTTACCTCTTCTACAGACCTAGTGACAACGTGGTCTTTGTAGCAAGAAGAGGAGTCTTTCGAGAAAGAGAGTTTATAAGCCAAAGAGACAGTGGGAGGCAAGTTGATCTTGAAGAAATTCAAGAGTCAAGTGGTGAAGGAACTTCAAACTCTAGCCCTCAACTTGAGGAGGAAACTCCTGTTGAGCCAATTGACGAATCTGTACCTCTGAGGCGTTCCACGAGAGTTAGGAGTGCACTTGAGCATTACTATGGATTCCATATTACTGCAGAAGGTGAGACACTTATTAGTGATGAGACACTAGTAAGTCAAGATGATCCTAACAGCTACGAGGAAGCCATGGCGGGCCCTGAGTCTGCCAAATGGAAAGAGGCTATGGATAGCGAGATACAATCCATGTACGACAATCAAGTTTGGAACTTGGTTGAGAATGTACCAGGTCGAAAGACTGTAGGGTGCAAATGGGTCTTCAAGAAGAAGACCGACATGGATGGTAAAGTACACACTTATAAGGCTAGGCTAGTTGCAAAGGGCTTCTCTCAAATTCCTGGAGTGGATTATGATGAGACCTTTTCTCCGGTAGCCAAGATTAAGTCTATTCGGGTTCTGTTAGCCATAGCCACATTTCATGACTATGAAATTTGGCAAATGGATGTCAAAACCGCTTTCCTTAATGGAAAGTTGGCTGAAGATGTTTACATGAGTCAGCCAGAGGGTTTTGTCAGTAACGAGTACCCTAATAGAGTGTGTAAGCTTGAGAAATCCATTTATGGATTAAAGCAAGCACCTCGCAGATGGAATCTTTGCTTTGATGAAAAGGTCAAGGAATTTGGATTTTCTAGGAGTGAAGATGAATCTTGTGTATATGTCAAGGCTAGTGGGAGTATAGTTAGCTTTTTGGTATTGTATGTGGATGACATACTACTCATAGGAAACGACATTCCAACCCTGCAAGAAGTAAAGTCCTGGCTTGGAAAGTGTTTCGCTATGAAGGACCTTGGTGAAGCTGCCTATATTTTGGGGATAAGGATTTTGAGAGATCGGAGTAAAAGACTAATTGGACTTAGTCAAAGTACCTACTTGGAGAAGATTCTGAAGAGATTCAGAATGCAAAACTCCAAGAAAGGAGAGTTGCCCATCCAGAGTAGCGCCAAGCTGAGTAAGACACAAAGCCCTAGCACTGAGGCTGAGATAGCAGAAATGAGTCGATTACCTTATGCTTCGGCTGTAGGTTCGATCATGTATGCTATGACGTGTACTCGACCTGATGTAGCCTTTGCCTTGAGCATGGTTAGCAGGTTTCAGGGGAACCCTGGCAAGGCACACTGGATTGCGGTAAAGAATATTCTCAAGTACCTAAGAAGGACTAAGGACTGGGTCCTTACCCTCGGTGGGAGTGATGACTTGAGAGTTGTAGGATATAGTGATGCTAGCTTCCAGACTGATAGGGATAACTTCCGCTCTCAGTCGGGCTGGGTCTTTACCCTAAATGGAGGAGCAATTTCTTGGAAGAGTTCCAAGCAAGAGACAGTGGCAGATTCTACTTGTGAATCAGAGTATATTGCAGCTAGCGAAGCGGCAAAGGAGGCGTTATGGCTGAGGAACTTCATTGGAGACCTTGGAGTTGTACCAGCTATTAAAGAGCCGATGGAAATTTTCTGTGATAGTGAAAGTGTTGTTGCCTTAGCCAAGGAACCAAGGGATCACGGGAGATCCAGACACATCGACAGAAAATACCATTTCATCAGACATCGGATCGAAGAAGGACTCCTCGTGGCAAAGAGGGTATCATCAGATGAGAATCCGGCAGATCCCCTCACGAAGGGACTGACTCGGGTTAAGCATCTCCAGCATGCTCGGAGCATAGGGCTGAAGGATGATATTAGATTTAGTAGTTAGATAATCTTGAAATTTGTAAAGTGTAATTGACATTTGATGATGAATAAAAGTGTTTTATTTATGAGTAAAGTGTTGCTATCTCTTGTCGATCGTTTACTATATTTCTTTTGCATGTTTTGACTTCCAGAATAATTTTGTTTGGTATAACATATTATTCAAACCTCCACAGTCGGTCATATGTCGGAAGTAGGTATGAATCAAGACTGTCATGTTTGATTGTAGAGGTCTGGGACAAGGCTACAACAATCATGAGTGCTCATAAGTTCTGAGCATTGGACACAACCCACGCTCACTGGAATCACTTCATGGAATTCTATCTCGAGTGATCGTGAGACGGTAATATCATATAAGTCTTTAAACCTAGAGATATGATTTGTTACTTACGAGTTGGTTATGCATTAATTGTACGAAAAACGCATTGGTAACTCGATGTTATAAAATCGTGCTCTTATGTGTAATTCAATGAGTAGTAGAACAAACATATGAGTCGAAGTTTATCTGTTCCTTCTAGGATTAGAAGCTGATATCTGGGCCCCTCGATGATTTTGTTTTGACCTATGTACCGGGCCCGGTCAGAACTAGATTGATGTGTTCAATAAAGTTCTTTGTCAAACAAATCGGAAATCGGGAAACAAATGTTGGACAATAAGTAAGACATTGTTCCATGTGTTTGTCCGACTGATATCTAGAACAGAGGATTATATGATCACTTATCTTAAATGGCGTACCATAATCTTCTCAAGTTTCGAGAAACCTTGTAAAGAGCTACGATTGCCGATCGGTTCCTGAAGTCATACTTGCAGTAATAGTTACTAGACTTATCCAAGTGGGAGACTGTTGGATAAGGTGTCTAAGTCCATAACTATTTCTGGTATGTACTTGACCCGACCCGGCATGGTCCATTTGGGTTGCATGGCACCATGCAATTGGATAAACTAAATGAGAGAAATAACGCTTGGAGATTATTAATATATTATAAGTTCTAATATATTAATAATATTATTTGATTAGTTTGATCAAGAATTAATTTAGAATTAATTAAGTGATCAAAAGATAACTAATTAAATATATGGGTTGATTAAGTAAATCATCCATATCTTGTATAGTGGGCTAAAAGGCTCCATGGATCATCAAGTTGGGTTCCACCCATAGGATGCTCCATGGATGCTCCATGGGAGTTACAAACCCATGGGTCATGGAAATGAAGAGTCATGACACATTAGGGTTTAACCCTAGATGTGTCAACACTATATAAGAAACATGTCTCCACCTAAAATCGGCTACAACACATGGCAACAAAGAAATAGAGGGCTTGGCCGATTTGGAGAAGTGAGTATTCTCTCATAAGTTCTTCCAAGAGTATTTGGTGTTGTGTGAAGCATTTGAGGCATCACCACTTGAGGTGCTAGGCTCACAAGGTTTCAAGGAACACAAGCAACAACAAGGTAAGTTATTCTATCTATACTTTATGTTAAAAATTGTTCCCCATGTATGCTAGATAGGATATAACCTTGGAATTCAACTTTGCATGACAAATTAGACAAACATAGATCCAAGGTTATTAGGGTTGCATGTACACTTAGGAAGTGTTAGAATGCTCAAAACCCATCAAGTTCTTCATGTTGGTCTAAACCCATGTTGTAACCTATGGATACTCCATGGAAGTTTTAACCCATGGAGCATGAGGGATATGGAAAGTCATAAGGGTTTAGATGGTGTAACCCTAGTTTGCCACACTATATAAGAACCCATATAGCTCATGAAATTGGCACTTAAGTGAGCACTAAGGAGTAACAGTGGAAACACAAGAGGGCTAGCCAATTTTATGAGTGCAAGTGACCTCCTCTTAAGTTCCTCCATTTTTGGTGGTGTTGTGTGATTCCATTTAGGGTGCAACACTTGGGGCACTAAGTTCTTAAAGGTCCAAGGCTTCCAACTACAACAAAAGGTTTGTCATCTAACTTTTTTTAGTACCTAAGTATAAAAGTATTGTATGCTAGCTAGGGTAATATCTTCAAAAGTTCAAGTTTGCATGTATAACAGAGAAAACATAGATCCAAGGTATTTAGGGTTGCATGCACACCTTAGAAGTGTTAGAATGCTCAAAATCCATCATAAAATACACCCTTATACTATATAAAATTAAAAGTCTCATATATTATATATGTATAAGTAAAGAGTCAGTCTTACCGTTAGTAGGTCTCATTCATGTAGCTGGTCTATAAAGGGTTTTTAAGAAAAATTTTTATAAAATGGCAATTGAGTGGGTATCCACTCATACTCACTGCACTCTTGACTTGGAGCATGGGATGACTATTGTTTTTTCGATTCAAGTATTAAGTTCATTACTCGAAACATTATACAATGAATAATGTGTGATCGATATGGTGACTAAATAAAAGGTGGTTTATTTATACTCAAAAGTTTGATGCCATATTGGATTCGATTATTCTTGTGTTTCACTTCACATGTTTTGACTTCCAGAAAAACTAGTTTATTCAAACATCCACAATCGATCATTCTTTGGAAGTAGGTAATGTGGTAAGACTATCATGAATCCAACTATAGATTGTCTAAAGTGTTTAGACATAGCAAAAGTCTGCTGAAGTGTTCATGAGTGCTCCTAAAATAAGATTTCAGTATTGGATTAAACCCACACTCACTTGAATCACTTCATGCATTTTATTAAGAGTGATTAGTGAGACGATAATATCTTATATTCTTGAAACAGAGACATTTGAGTTGTAGTTTGCAAGTCGATTGCACATTTATAATCTATAAATGCACTAGTAACTTGGTGTTGTAAAACATATTATTGTGTGTGATTTGATGAGTAAGTACAAGAAATCATTTGAGTCGATGTTTATATGTTCCTCTTAACCAAAGTGGGATAAAAGCAATATATGTGGGCCCCTCGATGATTTAGTGATGACACCCTAAGCACTTGGCTAAGCCTGGACTAAGTTGATGTGTTCAATTGTAGTCTGTTGTCAGTCGTCGTAAATCGGAAATCAGGAAACAACACATGAACAGAGAGTATGATTTAAATGCATTTCTCAGTTCATACGATATCTAGAATGGAGGAATATATGATCTCTTATGTAAAGGAAGCATTGCTGATAAGATTAGAGTTAACAGTGGCTTTTAAAAGCTACAATTGCTAATCAATTCTGAAGTCTTACTTGCAAAATAGTTATTAGACTTATCCAAGTGGGAGACTGTTGGATTAGGTGTCTAAGCCCATAACTATTTTGGTATGTATTAGACCCAATTATGAGCATGGTCATTTTGGGTTGCCTTCACCATAACTACTGATAGGATGAATTATGAGGAAAGAGGATTAATTACGATTTATTAATATATTATAAAAATAATATATTAATTATGGAATCATATTATTTAATTAGTATTGATCAGAAATTAATTTGGAATTAATTTGGTGATCAAAAGAGACTGATTAAATTGGCGGCGACTGATTATGTAAATCAGTAATATTCATAGTTTGGGCTCATGGACCTTATTGGTATAGGGTGGACGAAATCTATATTAGAGTCCATAAAGATTTCGTCTAAGGCTTGTCCATTAAGGAGTCCATATGTTCCTTAGGGCCTAAGAAAGGAAATTAGGGTTTCGAAGTTGATAACCCTACAAGCCTAACTATAAAAGGAACCCTAAAGGCTTAAAAAAACGTCCCTAACCTTCTGAGAGAACCCTTGAACGTTTTTTTGAAGCCTCTCCTCTCTCCTTTGTCCTTCCTTGTTGCTAGTGGTGTTTGTGACTCCATTAGAGGTGCAACATTTGAGGCACTAGGCTTTCAAAAGTCAATATCAAGAAGGATTGTGATGGTTATTGCTACATAACAATCAAGGTAATGTTTCTAACCTTAACCATATGTCAATTTTGAATTATATGCTAGTTCATAGGGTCTATTGCTTTGGTATTCAATGTTGTATGTTCTATTTAGAAAACCTAGATAAAATACATTAGGGTTGCATGTACACGATAGGAATGATGTTATGCTCAAAATCCATCAGAATCATCCCGAGCCCTTCCCTTTGCTAGCAGAAGTACCTGGAACCAAAACTAAAAACTGTAAGCACGAAGCTTGGTGAGCTCCCCCAAACTACCACATACCATACACAGAACATATAACATATAACATATAACATATAACATATCTTTGGACTCCGCCTAGCTACATCGAGACGAACCCGACATCAGACTCCTGCCCAACATCGGGCTCACACCGACATCAGACCACGTTTGGCATTGGGCCTCACGCGGCATCGGGCTTGCCCCGACATCGTGCTTACCCCGAGATACACACTGCATATCATATATCGTAAACACATAATATAAACATATAACAAACATCAGGATTGCCCCGGTTTCGGACCGAAGCCTAGCACATATAACACATAACATACAAACTCACAAGCATCGGGCTTGCCCCAGCATCGAACCGAGGCCCGGAACACATAACACATAACATGCATGAATCAAGAAGACATCAAGCATACATAAATACTTTTCAAGACAGACCCACCATCAGACGTAAGTCTAAAACATATACTCTACTTCGGGCTAGCCCCGATATTAGACCAAAGCCCGACACATACTAACATAGATAAATAGGCCAACATTGGTGCCTTCGACCCGTTCCTAATAGAGGAAAACTCACATCTCATACTGGATGTTGAACTCGTGCATGAGGAATCTCTGCTCGCTGCTCCCACGACTCCCTGGCTAACTCTATATAATAATACTTAGTCATAAATCTGAGAATGCTTCTAAGGGTAAAATGATCGATATACCCCTGGCCAAAGTCAAAGTCAAAGTCAACTCCCAGTCGACTCAACTCGTTGAGCTACCTTCTAACTCGTCGAATTCCGATGCCATTCAATCTCATAATAAACCAAGCCAACCCATCGAGTCCTTTTATAGACTCGTCGAGTTCTGCCTTGTACAGGATCAGGAAAAAATGACTCGACTCGTCGAGTTGGTCTCTCAACTCGCCGAGTTCCATAAATCAGAACACACCAAAATATCATCCCAACTCGACGAGTTCTTTCACAACTCATCGATTTCTTCCTATCAAAGCATCAGATCATTTCTGGGCAACTCGTCGAGTACCTCCTTCAACTCGACGAGTTCCTTAGTCTTCCTTACAAAACCCCTAATCAACTCATTGATTCGTCTCCTAAACTTAGCGGGTTGGTCTAAAGTCAAACAAATAGAGAGTTATGATCCGATTCGCTGAGTTGGATATCCAACTCGCCGTGTCCCCTCAAGCCCAAACTTATTCCGTCGATTCTAATCGATTCTAATGCCACAAACTCACAGATTTGGACTCCTTAGGCCAGAATAACATGTAAAGTTGCTAACTTTACGTGAGTGCATGGTGTTATGAAGCTAGAACACCAAAACCAAGCTGAAATGGAGACCTAATGCATGGAATAGGGACATGGTTGAATAAAGCTGGAAACTTTGAGCTTCTAAAGCTCAAGAGAGCCCAGATCTGTAGTGCTAACTCCACGAAAACTCGGAAATGGCCTTGGAGATGGCCAAAAGTGACAACAAGCAAGCTTAAATGAAGATCTACATGAGAAGGAGCCAAGGTATAAGCTTTATACCTTTAACAAGTCTCAAATGCAACCGAGGCTCTATATCTTCTACCTTCTCATTGGATCTTCTAGCCTTTCCTTCCTTCTTTTACCTTCAAGTCACAAAATGGCAAGAAAAATAGCTCAAAAACACACAAGGTTGATTAGGGTTTCAAAATTAGGGTGTGGAGGTGATGGAGGCTTGGGTGAAGGCCAAATAAGTTTCTTAAATAGGGTGCACAACCTAAAAATTAGGGTTTCACCCTGGTAGCCCTACTCGTCGAGTCGAGGCTCCCGACTCGTCGAGTAGGTTATTTAAAACCCGCGTATATACTATCCTCTTCTCGACGAGTTACGGCTACCAACTCGTCGAGTAGCCCTTCCAAAATGAAACAATAAATGAGTTAACTGCATACCAGGAACCAAGCGTTACACAAAAGCTTTATATCTTATAAAACAAGTTTATAAAATATAAACTTTATCTTTTTGGTAAAAGAAAAAAGAATTTGTCTAGTCCAAAATGTTGTGCATGACTTATTAATTCATACCATATGAATTATATATAATGTTACTTGCTAATGAAAATTATTATTTCCTAGAAATAAATAATTTCCAATTTAATTATAACAGTTTATTGAATATTTATTAAAACCAATTTCTAATAAATAATCAATTGTATCAAGTTGTTGTTAGTGTGACCTATTAGTATCATATGTTAATTAGCAATATCACTTTAATATGACTCATGATCATACTAGACTTTTTAGTAATACATGTTCACATATGAGATAAGGTATTCAAAAAGTGGGTTTAGAAGCCACCTTTGTGCATACTTTATCCAATTCTGATTATTTGTTCATGTGTTCCCGTTTTGGGAAACTTTTAATCATCAACTTTATGAATACTCTACTTGATTTTTGTTTCCCGTAGAGTAAACCTTAAACACTCAACTATGTTTCAGTTGCATCGTGTCTAATGATAAAAGTTGGACTACTAATCTACATTGTCAATCTCCTGAGTTCCAACTAGGACTCGACTTTTTTGTCCAGAGATCCATGTTACACTAAGATTGTAAAGGTGAAACCAGATGCCCATGTGAGCCATGTGATAAACTTTACTTCAAGGATCCGAAAGCAATGATACGTCATGTTCATATATATGGTTTCAGTCGGTCATATGAAACGACAAGATTATCACGGTGAACCTTTAATTGCTCTAGTTGTATATGTCGTGTCACCAAGTAACGAGATGGCAGATTTTATTGAAAATGTTATGTGGGAATTGAGAGAAAATGTTACCAACATCGATGAAGGAACCTCGAATAAAGGGGGTAGCGGTGTCGATGATATTTTAAACAAATGTTAGAGGCAGTTGAAACCAAGTTATATCCTGGTTGTACGTTTTCTTTCCTTGATTTTTTTTAGCAAAGCTGATGCATATCAAGGTCAACAACAAATGGATTGATACTTCATTTTATCAACTCCTTGAGTTGTTGCATTCATCATTTCCAAAAGACAACAAGTTTCCCCATTCATTTTATGTAGCCAAAAAGAAACTGAAGAAGATAGGTTTCAGGTACAAGTCTACACATGTGTGCAAAAACGATTGTTTTCTCTTCTAGAAGGAACAAAAATCATTGAAAATCTGACCCGTTTGTAAAGAGAGTCGGTGGATTGATAAAAACACCAAGGGTAAGAAAGTGGCTCATAAGGTGTTACGATACTTTCCAATGACCCCTAGACAAGATGTTTGTATTGTTCAAGGTACAGTTCCAAAAATTTGATATGTCATAGTATCGAGATATCAGAAGATGGTATGAGACGTCATCCCGTTGATGGAGATTCTTGGAAAAAATTTGATGTATATTACCCTAACTTATCGAGTGAACCTCGCAATGTACACTTAGGTATGGCAGTTGATGGCTTTAATCTATTTGGTAACTTGTGTAATATTAATAGTACGTGGCTGGTCATACTCACCACATACAATCTGCCACCATGGCTTTGTATGAAAGTGTCATCATTCATGTTGGCATAGTAGATTCCTAACCCTAAAGCACCTAGAAAGGACATAGATGTTTTCCTTAGGCAGTTACTAGAAGAGATTAACTTTTTATGGCACTCAGGCATACGTATTAAAGACGCAACGACAAACACATTCCTCAAGATGAAAGCTATATTGTTATAGACAGTAAACGACTTTCCATCTCGTAGTAGTTTATCAGGTTGGAGCCGACAAAGGTATATAGCATGCCCGGCTTGCAATGAAGACACAACCTCATATCGTGCAATAAATAAAGTTGTTTATATCGTTCATCATCGGTTCTTAGATGTTGATGATCCATTAAGGATGAGTTTGAAATTTAATGGGAAACTCGACATAAGACCACTCCTAGAAACTTTACTGATGAAGACATACAAGATCAACTAGGTCGTCTACTACTTCGAAAACCAGGTAAACATCCTAAGACTCTCAACGAAAACATGGATCCGCAGCTTAAGCACAACTTTAATATGACGCATGTCGAGAAAAATGTGGGTGAGAGTCTTTTGGGTACTTCTATGATGAATGATAAGAGTAAAGACACATTAAATGCACGTGAGGACTTGAGAAATATGAATATCTGGTGTAATCAATGGTTGCAAAAAAAAGGGTAATAAGTTCACTAAACCACATGAAAGCTACTCATTCAAGAAACCTAACCACAAAATCTTTTGTCAATTTATAAGAAATGTTAAATTTCTAGATGGGTTTGGATCTAACATTAGTAAGAAAGTGGTGGATAATGATACTAACATTATTGGGTTGAAATCTCATGACTATCACATTCTTATACAACATTTGATACTGATTGGAGTTAGAGTGTTATTGGACAAAGAAACTTCTACACCAATTGTAGATCTTTGTATGTTTTCAAGAAAATTTTCTCTAGAACACTAATGGTGGAGGATATGAGGAAAGCAAAAGAAGACATTATTAGAATCTTGTGCAAGTTAGAGCTGATTTATCCTCCAAAAATTTTCGACATTATGATTCGTTTAGTTTTGCATTTACCTGATGAAGTGACTGTTGGAAGCCCAGTATGTAAGAGATGGATGTATCCGTTCAAAAGGTGTATGAAGAAACTAGAAAACTATGTTAGAAATAAGGTAAGGATGGAAGGTTGTATAGATGAAGGTTATGTACAGATGGGTTTGGATCTAACATTTGGATGTTTGAGTCCAAGTGTCGACCGGCCAACGTAATGCATATCAAACATCTTGATGTAAGGGAAAAACGTAATATCGAATGGTTTATATTGAAGAGTTGCCAAGAAGTCAGATAATACATCGAGTAAGTGTTTTTATTTTTAATTATCTTTTGTTATTTATTGTTACTTTTTCCCATTCATCATATATTTGATGAATATAGCAAACAAATATACTTGATTAATATAACGAATCAAAAATACATAACACATCAACATATGGTTCATAGGTATTTTAGATGGAAAAAGAAAAGTCTCCAAATTTCCACAAAGAGTTGTCGGCCCTTTCAATGGGTTCACAAATGAATGTTTATACTTACACCGCGTGCATAGTTAATAGTGTTAGGTTTATGGTACTTAGTCTTGGTGCACAACACAAAACGCAAAACTTTGGGGTTCTAGTGGTGGGCGAGAATGGAGAGAAATATTATGGCCAGATAGAAGAGATTATGGAGGTGCCATATCCATATGATTATTTGACTGTAATATTTTGGTGCAAGTGGTTCGATACATTATATATTCCTAATGATATTTCATAAGTATCAACATAGAACAAGAAGCGTAGCAAGATGATCAACTCATATATGCTTCACAATCCAAACAAGTGTTCTACATCTGCGAGCCTGTTAATCATTGAAGAAACCAAAACAACAACCCCCCTTGTGTCATCGAGCATGTTAATCATCGAAGTATTTGGGATATACAATCTAACAATGCTCGTTTCCAAAATGCTTACAGTGACTCTGTCCAAAATGTCGATAATGTGGAGGCCGAAAATGTTGATGTAGTTCAAACCAACTCTTCATCTAGAGCTACACTTTTATCGACTTTTCATAATACTTTCAAAACAATGTTGATGTAGCTAAAAACAATGTTGATTATGATGATGAGGATGATACTGAATTACCTCCGCCAACTGGTAGAGTCGACAATGTTTCCAATGAAGAGACTGATTATGACGATGACGACTCTGATTATGATACTGATTAAAAAGAGATTGAAGTATATCATGGAGATTCTGATTAAAAAAATCAAATGTTTTTTTGTAATAGAAACTTTATTTGAAGTCTAACTTTTATTCATGTTGTTTGTTTAACTTTTATTTATGTTGTTTGTTTATATTGCATATCTTATAATTTTGCAGGGTAACTAACTTTTAATCATATTGTATTTCTATATTGTACATCTTGTAATTTTACATGCTACAAATGAGATTTACTTGGGGAATACTCTTTGTCATGATGGTTAATGTTATGGGCCTTGGACATGGTTGTGATGGAGTTGGGGATCCACCACCTCCAGTAGGCTTTGGTCGCGGACAGCATGAACAGGACGATAAGTTTTATTATGTTATATGTATTATCATTTTTTATTAATTTATTACAATTTCTCGTGATTAATATTTTTAGTTGTATTTTTTCAGTCGAGCTTCCAAAAAAAGAAGGATATTCTCAAAAAACATCGAGCTAGAGTAGTGGATACGGGCAAATAAGGGAAAGCTCGTGGATTTGGATTTCGATAGAGACATTACATATTCCTCTATCGGGAAGCCTACTAATTGGTTTTCACATGAAATTGGGAGGTATTTGTGGAACAACGTCACTTTCAACGCATCTGGTTGGTACAATGTTTCTGTTGGATTAATGTCTAAGTCCATAACTATAATTGGTAAGACTTGACCCGACCCGGCATAGTCCATTTGGGTTGCATGGCATCATGCACTTGGATAGATTAAGTGAGAGAAATAAGACACTTATGGTTATTAATATATTATAAGTTCTAGTATATTAATAATAAGAATAATAATATTTAATTAGTATTGATCAAGAATTAATTTAAAATTAATTATGTGATCAAAAGAAGACTAATAAAATATATGGGTTGATTGTGTAAATCATCCATACTTATATAGTGGGCTAATGCTCCATGGATTATCTAGTTGGGTTGAACCCATAGGATACTCCATGGATGCTCCATGGAGGTTACATAACCCATGGGTCATGGAAATTAAAGGTCATGACAATTAGGGCTTACATGGTGTAACCTTAATTGTAACACACTATATAAGCATAATATTATTCACCAAAATGGGCCACTAGTGTGTGAAAAAGAAGGGCTAGCCGATTTCATAAGTTGTAGAATTCTCTCAAGTTATTCAAGCGTATTTGGTGTTGTGTGAACCATTTGAGGTGTCACACTTGAGGCACTAGACACTCAAGCTTCATGAAGACATTCTACATCAAAGAGGTATGTATTCTATCTTGTTATATTCATTATATTGTATGCTAGATTAGGATAATACCTTGGATGTTCATAATTGCATGTATAATAGAGAAAACATAGATCCAAGGTATTTAGGGTTGCATGTACACTTAGGAGTGTTAGAATGCTCAAAACCCTACAGTGGTATCAGATCCTAGGCTTGTTTTCTTGTTATAATTGCAAAAGTAGCTGAAAAAATCGAGTTTTGATGCTGTCTGCACAACAGACTCGCCAAGTCCAAGGCAAAATGCATCCAACTCGCCGAGTTGGTTCGTGCACTCGACGAGTTGGACCCCCTAACAGCATATTTTCAATTGTTTCGGCTGGAATTAGACTAGGAACATTACCCTAAGATGTTTTTGAACTTATAAACTTGTTTTTGATGTGGTAATGTTCATGCTAATCCAATTTCTTAGATAATTTTCACAATTGCAAGATTTGTATTAGTTTGTATGTTCATGCTAATTTCTTGAAGATTGATGATTTGAATTATCTTGTTCTTAGATTAATAGAAAAGTTGTGTGAAATAGTTGATTTCAATCCATTTTAATCTAAGAGTTGATTCTAAAGTGTGTTTTTGTAACTTGTCCTCAAGTTATATGAAATGTCACATTTAAGAATCATAAAACTCATAAAAGTTGGCAAAGGTTACAAAATGAAGAGTCTACTTCTAATTAAATGGTTTTATGACTCTATAATTTGTCCTCAAGTTATGGAGGTTCAAGAGTCTCTTCATTAAATGATAAATAAATAAAAAGTGTAACCTTAATTAGACCCATAAGTTACAATTAAAATAAAGTTATTTTTTTTTATTAATTAGTTTAAAGTCTTCCATAACTTGTCCTCAAGTTATGAAACTTGAAGAGTTTTTTAATTAAAACTACTTTAAACACATAAGTTATGGAATTAATTAGTTTTGAATATTTTCAAAACTTGCCCTCAAGTTTTTGAATTTGAAAAGTTTTCTCTTTTGAATACTTTAATTCCAAGTTAAGCCCTTAGAATTTTAAGAGTTAAAATTCAACCCTTATACTTTATAATATTATAAGCTAATAATATTTATATATATGTATAAGAGTAAGTCTTACCATTAGTAGGCCTCATTCACGAAGTTGGTCTATAAGGGGGTATAAGGTTACTGCCTATAAAATGGCAGTTTAATGGGTGTCCACACTCACCCACTGTTTCCTTGACCGGTGGAGGGTCGTTAGCCGAACGGGTAGGACAAGGACTAGAATTCTTCCTTCATTAAAAGTATTAATGATAAATACTAAGTAACTAAACAATTTATAAATACCCAATCTTAGTTACTTAGGAAAATGTGAATAAGGTGCTAATCCATGAAATTACACTTTGCACTTTGTTTAAGTCGGTTAGTGGAGCGTGTGTGGTTAACCGGCACACTAACTCATATTTAACAAGGTAGGCAAAGGGTAACTTAATGTTTATCATAGTATCGATAGAGCGTGTGTGGTTAACCGTCACATCGATTAAGGGGTAAACACTTAAGGGTACCAAGTAATTTGCGTGGTTACTTCACACCTTGTTTTGTGATCATCGGCATCCCAGTCACAAAACCTGAAGGGCACACTCGAGATTGAAACATGCCATTGAACAGTTCAATGAATCTCAAAAGATCTAGGAGTTTCAAAACCAATTAAAACCTAATAATACATTTCGTTTATCTTGGTGGAAATTGGTGAATCGTCATTCACCTACCTTCAAATATTTTATAGCTTGGATTACAGCATCCCTCTTCTAAGTTATAAAATAGTTTGTTGGGTCCTAGCCTTAATATTTCATATTGGGTGTGATATTAAGGACTTTAAATCAACTATCTTGAATATCTCCCAAAAAGATGTCTGGTCTAGACATTTATGATCTTCCCAAATCTCTTGAAACAAGCTTTCCTAAATGAAGATGATGTCCCATGGAAATCATACTTCTTTCACCTCCTCCAATTATTCTCCCTAACCCACAAGTTCTTGAAAATTTTAAAGTCACTCAAGCCCTATTGGCAAGTAAAGGTCTATGTGTGGTCACATCCTGGAGATGTAGTCACATATTGACAAGCCGAGAGAGTTGGATGTCAAAGTCTTGGGAAAGTTGGTGGTACAACTACTTTCTAAGTCACATAGTGAGTTCTTTTGGAACACCTATGAAATAGACTAGGACAAGACCCTTAATGATCTTATCTATTTGCTAAGATCAACTTCTTAAAACTTTATGGACATTAACAATGATGACATTGGATATCTAGTAAAGCTCTCTCTTCCCAGTGGAAAGGGATCGGCCATAGTCAACTTGGTTGACCAAATGGTAAAGAGAAAGGCTAAGTCTGTGATAGTCCCATGTTCCATTACCAAAGTGTCCATATGTTAAATTGCCAAAGGAATGGGCATTGGTTGCGAAGCTGCCAATTTACCTAAGGATGTTAAAGTCAATAAGTTTGACTCTCCTTTAGCTAAAGTCCACTATCTAACTCTGCTAAGTTTTTATTATGAGATTCTTGATACATGATGTGACTGGGTTACATGTTGATGTTTTAAGAATCAAAGAGAACTGAAGAAACTTAAAGAAAGAATATGATGAATCTATTCGCGTAGATGGATTTCTATCGCATAGTTTGAAGATTGGATTCTTGAGCTACTTCTTAGGAGTTATGATAAATTGCTTAGTAATAGATAACAACAAGTTTTCATATACATTTGCATTGTAAGGATTAGTTTTTCTGCAAAGTTTTTACAATAAAAGGAAATTTTTATTTTATTTATTTTAAAATATCCTTACAATGGCATTTGTGGAAATTTTTGTTGCTTATAAGATTCCATTAAGAGCAAGAGTGGAAATATGAATTTGATTATTTCATTTGTGGTGGTGTCTAAATTTACCAAAGAAGGAAAGATCCTCATCACCCAAGTTTCAATTGGACAGGAACTTGGAATCATGCAAGTTGTATAGCATGATGAATGAGAACTTTCAAGCATTGGAAAAGTTAAGACTAACTACTTGTTCACATGGATGTGTGTGTCAAGTAACTGACTAAGGGACAGAGTGCACATTCTTGTGAACTGATTAAGTCCACCACAAAAGATCGATAAGACTATTCGTCATAATTTACTATAGCTCAGTAAATATGGTTATACTTACAAGCTTAAGTGTAATTCTGAGACATTGGAAAAGGTTCCAATTAATGGCAGAGCGAATAAGAAGAATCAAATTAGGCAGAAGGATAAAAGTTTCTCAAATATGAAAAGATGGGAGAGTACTTTAGTATCATGTTATATGATCATCTTAATGATTTAGAGACCTTATCACAATTCATCCTCTAAGTGCATTCTGATAGTTAAGAAGAGGAGTTATGAATTGTTGAAGTGGTTAAATCAAGAAGATGATTCATACTTCATTCCAAAAAAAAAAACCAATCCTTAGAGTCATACTCCAAGATTGTAACTTGAGTGACATATTTTAAAGAAGGTTTAAAACACTTTTCAAATGCAAGAGTAAAAGTTTTCTACTCTTGTACATTTGAAATTGGTAAGTTGTGATGTTTTGGATAAAAAAAAAAGACCAACTAAGGCCAATTGTGTGAAGTGTTTGTCTTGATTAGAATCCACACTATATCTTGAATATCTGACAAGAGAGTCTTATATATCCAGAGGACAGTGGGAGTCTTAAAGGTCTTGAAAGTCTCAAGAACTAATCAAGAATAAAACTTGAAGTTTTTCACTAGCACACGACTTGAGGTTTATAACCTATCGTGTTAACATATTATGTGCCCATTCTAGTTAAAGTTTGCTTTGCATATGAGTTCTTAGAGTTCTCAATTGATTGCATAACAACTTGGAAGCAATGGCAGGCCCTTGAGCTTCCAGATGGCAAGAAATTAAGATTGAGTTCAGTCCATATGAGTTTGGGTTGGTCATTACCCTTGTCTTGTGACTCTGGTTTTGACACTTCACATGGATAAGAAGACTTACACCATAAAATCTAAGTGTCATAAGGTTTCTCTTCGATTCATGAAAATGATGGTAAGGAAACTCTTTCACTAAGTAGATTTTGAGTATATAGCAATTGTGGGAATGACAAAAAGGTCTAAACATTATGATTACGACATCCCTCTTCATAATTGTTTAGACACACCTGTGAGCTATCTAAGAGAGGTGTATGTTTTTGATAAAGTCTTATCAAGGCAATCTAGTATTACAAATCTGAACTTTTGTAAGAAAGTCAATAAAGTATTGATTTCCAGAAGTCCAACTGATTTCTGAGTACATGTCAAAGCTAGTGGGGGCATAAGTGTTATGCTAATAATCATCATGTTAGTGGGAGCATGATAATTATGATAAAGGTTGCAAGTTAGCAATGTAAATTATAGAAAACAAAAGTTTCAATTCGTGAGGCTGCAGTGGTTGAAAAAGTTGTTTTGCTATAATTAAGGGAGAGGAAATTGTACTTCATCTCAAATCTATAAGCTTAGACCGTGAGGTTTTAATCATTTAGTCAAGGATATATATATATATATATATATATATATATATATATATATATATATATATATATATGAATTTCATGCTGGAATGGCTCAACATAAGGAAATTCTGTATATGGGTCCATTATTTGCGTTCTAAAATTCGATTATGACTATGGCATCCCTTTTCATAATCTGAATTATGAGAACTTGGAAAATTGAAATGGAAATATTATAGCAAAAGACTGGTTTAGTCTTTATGTGAGACATCATGAATTGTGTCCTATGTGCTTCGGATATAGGATCGATTACATGTGCTATATTCATCCTTTCTAAAATTTTCCAAATGCCTGGGGCATTAAGAAGGGAAAAGGTCTAGAATTGGATATGACTAAAAGGATTAAACAATTGTCGAGGACAATCTAAGGTTACCAAAGATTGGTTGCTCAAGGACAGTTGGAAGTATAGTGATAATTTTGGAAGGACCATATTGACATAATTTGTAAGGAGGCAACTCTTGTTCAGAAGTGATAGTCAAAATGGAATATGGAAATGTTTCAAAGTTAGAAATTATTCAATATGTGTAAGATTAGGAAACTTAATGCAAGTAGGATGTTTCCAAGGATTTGATCTCCTTTGGAATACTCTGTAATGATTGTTGCCAAGTCTTTGTGAATTTGTGCATAATCATTACAAGAGGATCAATTCATATAAGTTTAGAATCTAACAGATTTCGGTAAATAGCATGAATTTGGAATTCTTACATTTGCAGTAAGGATTTGGGACTATGAAAAGAGGATCATTGGAGTTATGTTCAATTGATCTAATTCAAAAAGTAAAGATCGTAGACACACATAGTATGCATACTTGGTATGCGGCATGACTAGTGTTTAGAAAACATAGTGTACATGCTCGGAGCATGGGACAACTAGTGTTTTAATTCAAGAATAAAGTTGATAGCTGAAACAGTATACAATGAATAATGTGTAATCATAGGGTGATAAATAAAAGGTGTTTTATTTATGTTCATAGGTTTTGATACCATATTGGATTGAATTATTATTGTGTTTCATTTTTGCATGTTTTCACTTCCAGAATAACTAGGTCATTGTTCTGGATGACTAAGTTATTCAAACCATCGGTCATATGTCAGAAGTGGATATGAATTAAGACTGTCATGGGTTGGCTTGTAGAGGTATAAGATGTTGTACAAAGGACTGCAACACTCATGAGTGCTCATAAGTTATTAGTACTATATTCAACCCGTGCTCATTGGAATCACTTCATGGATTTTATCACGAGTGATCATGAGATGATAATATCTTATATTCTTCAAACCTAGAGATATGAGTTGTTACTATGAGTTGGTTGTACATTGATTGCACGAAAACGCATTCGGTAACACGGTGTTATAAAACGTGCCTTTGTGTATGATTCAACAAGTAGTAGAACAAGCCATATGAGTCGAAGCTTATCCATTCCTTTTACCTTCAGGATAAAAGCGATATATGTGGGCCCCTCGATGATTTAATGATGAAAAACGGAAGTGCTCGGCCAGGCTAGGACTGGTTTGATTTGTTCAATTAGTCAGTCGTCATAAATCGAAAATCGGGAAACAACAAATGGACAGAGAGAATGATTATAGTCCATGTCTCAGTCAATAAGATATCTAGAATGGAGGAATATATGATCACTTATCTAATGGACAAGTCGTTGACAAAGGTCAGAGATCATCGGCAAGGTTAGAGTTCGACAGAAGCTTTTGAGAGCTACGATTGCCGGTCGGTTCTTGAAGTCATTCACAATAATAGTTTTAGACTTATCCAAGTGGGAGACTGTTGGATTAATGTCTAAGTCCATAACTATAATTGGTAAGACTTAACCCGACCCGACATGGTCCATTTGGGTTGCATGGCATCATGCACTTGGATAGACTAAGTGAGAGAAATAAGACACTTATGGTTATTAATATATCATAAGTTCTAGTATATTAATAATAAGAATAATAATATTTAATTAGTATTGATCAAGAATTAATTTAGAATTAATTATGCGATCAAAAGAAGACTAATAAAATATATGGGTTGATTGTGTAAATCATCCATACTTATATAGTGGGCTAATGCTCCATGGATTATCTAGTTGGGTTGAACCCATAGGATACTCCATGGAGGTTACATAACCCATGGGTCATGGAAATGAAAGGTCATGACAATTAGGGCTTACATGGTGTAACCCTAATTGTAACACACTATATAAGCATCATATTATTCACCAAAATGGGCCACTAGTGTGTGAAAAAGAAGGGCTAGCCGATTTCACAAGTTGTAGAATTCTCTCAAGTTATTCAAGAGTATTTGGTGTTGTGTGAACCATTTGAGGTGTCACACTTGACGCACTAGGCACTCAAGCTTCATGAAGACATTCTACATCAAAGAGGTATGTATTCTATCTTGTTATATTCATTATTTTGTATGCTAGATTTGGATAATACCTTGGATGTTCATAATTGCATGTACAATAGAGAAAACATATATCCAAGGTATTTACGGTTGCATGTACACTTAGGAGTGTTAGAATGCTCAAAACCCAACAGTTTCCGCCTCGTTAAGGAATGCAACGATTGTGCATCTAAAGGTAACTTGGATAATATTTTAAGTTTAGTTGTGATTGTTATTTAATTAACTAACTTTTTTGTATTTTTAGAATAAGTTTGATTTGAATAAGGTTAACTTGGATCCGGAGCGTGCTCAATTGTTGCAGAGCATTCATTCGAGTTTTGCAAAAGTTTACAAAGGCCGAAAAAGTAAAGCCCATTCTTATCTTAAGCTTATCGGGGGACCTGCAAATATCTCATTGGCATTAAAGAACCCCCAAAGGGTATGTCACCCGAAAATTGGGTGAAGACGGTTGAACGTTTTCAAACGCCCGAATTTTGAAGGCGTTCGGCGTCAAACACAAAAGTTCGTGCGAAACAACTAGTTGTAAACATAAGGGGGGGGGGGGGGTCGAGCTCGTACAACAATGCATGTTTCAAAGAAGTAAGTTATGATATATTTAAATGCTTATTTAAATTATAATTAATCTAATTTTTAATGATAAATAGGATATCACTCGAATCGAAGCATTCCATAAGGCTAATTCATTCGCCAAGGGGTATTTTATAGTCCTGCAGTCGAGCAACAATACATAAGTGGTTAATTTGTATTTTCATATAAGTGTTTATATCGTTAATGGTATTTAGTAATCTTATGTTTATGATGTTTATTATTTTTTGAAAATATAGAATGCTTTACTCCATGAGATTAATCAACAAACCCAAGCTTCTTCTGCATCAAGCGGTTTAACACCAAGTGATATAAGAAAATGTTTTGAAAGAATATTGGGTTTTCGACGCAGACATGTCAAAGGAATTGGGCGTAAACCTCCTACCATTATGTTTATGTGCGATCATGAACAACTGATGACACAAGAACCACCATAATCACAAGTAATTGTTTGTTTAGTATATAATACAATGATATAATGGAAAGTAGAATGCTATAATGATATGTTGGTTATGGTTTGATATGTTGATATTTTATAGTTTGGTAATTTTTGGAAAATAGAATGATATAATGATATATCGGTTATGGTTTGATATGTTGATATTTTGTAGTTTGGTAATTTTGGAAAGTAGAATGCTATAATGATATGTTGGTTATGGTTTGATATGTTGATATTTTGTAGTTTGGTAATTTTTGGAAAGTAGAATGTTATAGTGATATGTTGGTTATGGTTTGATATGTTGATAATTTGTAGTTTGGTAATTTTTGGAAAGTACAATGCTATAATGATATGTTGGTTATGATTTGATACGTTGATATTGTGTAGTTTGGTATTTGTTGGAAAGTACAATGATTTATGTTTAAGTATTTCAAAAGTAGAATGTTATAACGATATGTTAGTTATAGTGAGATATGTTGATATTTTTTATTTTGGTAATTTTTGGAAAATATAAAGCTATTATTATATGTTGGTAATATATTTTATTTTCTTTATAGTTGGAAATATTGCAAACGATATTAAATGAACCGACCTGTTCTGCAGTATTGGAAGAATGGTTTCGCTCATTGTCACTACCAAATAATAATGAAGGAAATGATAGGGTGATGAGAACGAGTAACTACGTAATGATTTTATGAATTTTTTTTCGAAGAATACTTTAGGTTGTATGGATTAATATTTTGGATTGTTGATTAATATTTCAGATTGGTTGTGTATGTATTAATATTTCTATAAATTTGTACCAGATTTTATAAATGTTATATTATTTTCTATAATTTTAATATTAAATAAACAAAAAAATAAAGTAAAAATTCTTTTTGCAGCGACAAAACAATGGCGATATAGTATTTGCGACCACGTTTTTGCAGCAATAGGTCGCTGCTAATACATCTACCGACGACAACCCTTATGTTTTGTGTGGCCGCTAATGTCAGCATATCTTGTGTGTGTGTGTATATATATATACATATATATATATATATATATATATATATATATATATATATATATATATATATATATATATATATATATATATATATATATATATATATAAACATGCATGTCATATGTTAGTAGAAGGTCCTTATGTGTTGGTAATTACCATTATCATAAGACATTTGATCCAAAAAAAAATTTTAACCCCTCCCCCCTCTATCGATCATAAGCCATTGTAACCCTCTCCTGTCAAAATGGGTCTTTATGGTTTTCCCGTTTCGATTTCCACTCAAAATCGTATGACTTTTGTGTGTGAAATTGGTTGAATTATCTATCATATACAAATAAATAAATAAATAAATAAACTTATGAGATCGTGTTTAAGTAGGATACTTATGTTATGTACTCCAGTACTTCAAAGATCGAAGATTAACCAGGATACTACAAAACCATGTCTCCTCTGGAATCTTCGATAAAAGCATCTTGTGTTCTACTTACTGTTGTGAGCACACGAATCAAAAAGAAAAAAGAGACATCTCTTAGTTTTTAACTATTTTCTTAATTACAGTCTGTCGTTGTGAATAGAACTTCTGACCACTCTCTTGTATAGTGCAATGGTACTTCCTATTTAAAAGTTTTGCAAATCGTAGTACTACTTCTTTCAAATTTAATATTTTGGAAATTATAACCCAACTAGTAGTCCTTTAATCTTTTTATAAAATCAATGTTCAATTTACTCTATATTTTAAACATTTATTAAATATCTAAAACATGATCTAATAAGGGACCAAACAAATATCTAGCCCAAATCTGTTATTTCTAATTCATTATTTTAATGATAATAGAGACAACGGTTTAACTATAAACCGGAACTTTCTAAGTCGTGAAAACTTATAATTTCTCAAGGCATGTTAAAATAATTTTTTTTTTCTAGTGATCATGAATATTGTACTTAACACATGTTAATGACTTTTGATGAATACGATATTTAATCAATCTCTTGCTTGTACCACACTGACGGCTTACCTTTCAGCGAAATATTCGTTCAAACAGTATACACAGAAAAACAATGTTGAAAATGATAATATCGACTGAACATGCACAGTGATGAATTATGAAGTATTTACGTACCTTGATAATATTTAAACGATTAATTTATAACGATAAAAAGCAACCAGAAAAATGGAACTCAATCCCCATGAAAGAGAAATAAATTCAAATCCAAAAAGTTGTTGGGAACTTCCAGTTGAAATCTAACTTGTGTGTTCCACATGCAGGTACCCTAGTTACACTACCTTCTTCCAGTTTTCAGTCTGTATGAAGCCTGTCACACTCACACCCCACTACATTAAACCCTAACGACCTCTTGAACAAAAAGCCAACAAACTACTTCTCTCCTTTTCGCACTCTCTTGTCCCATTACCACTTTTCACATTCACCCCAGAAAAAAACATACAGAAAAAGGACGAGTTTTGCTTATCATAATAATAACAATTTGAAATAAAAGGTTTCAATTCAGACTCCATCCTTATGATATCTATTGATCGGAGTCGCTGACATGTCTCCACCACCACCACTTCCTCCGGTGATGGTGAATGCTTGTCCAACAGGTGCGCCAATGCATGTGTAATTATTACTACCATCGGGGGGTGGTGTCGCAATGTAGCTCAAATTCTGGAAGATGAATTGTGGGTTGTTAGCGCAAACGTGTCCTAGAAAATAGTCTTTATTTCCTGACTGGGACTTAGAATGTTGTGATGAGTAGCTACTGAGGCGTGACGGTGGTGACGTGTACAAGTGTTGCTGCGGTGGCACTGGTGGTAGCACGGCTGTGGAAGCACCGGAAAAGAGTCTAGTAGGGTAAAGACCACTCCCCATGTTGCAACTTGTTCCTTGATGATGATAGCCTCCATTCACCGTTGATTGGCTACTACAGTTCGATATCAACATGACTTGTCAATTATAGTTAGACTCAAAAGTACACAAAAAAACATGTACCATATTATTGTCCAAGAAAACGACATAATTATTGTACTTATATAATATCCTTTTTCTTAAGTTTACATAAAGAAAATGTTGTAATATGTCCTACATAATCCATTAGGGGTTCGAGGTCTAAAATTTTCTTGTATTTCATGTTATAAATCTATAACACTAGCGTGTACACTCTAGTGATCATCCTTTAAAGTTAATGTGTATTGGTACATGTAGTCTGTCCTTTTTAATTAATAAATTAACTATAGGCTCGCTATATGCCAATACCCATTTGGTTATAAAAAACATATTACAATTCAGGCCGAACATTTTCCCGGAACTGGGAATTAAATATATTTATTTATTTATTCAAGAAAGAAAGAAAAATGAGGAAACATACCCACGTTGGTAGAGATTATCGTTACCAAAAACCAATTGACGAGCCCTATTTAGCGTCTAGTCTCCCTCTCTG